>NC_039268.1:15999809-16599809 GCF_003368295.1 Carassius auratus
GGTCAGTCTAATCTAAAGGCCTGTGCAATGTTAACTTTTGGAGATCTTGAGTTTTTGTTAAAGGCCGTTTCCATGGCGCCATGACAAAATTTGATGTCTTGCCACAGCAAGAGAAGTTGTTGTAACTCAAGCATAAAATGTTCAATCTTCCCCAAACTTCACATGTTCGATAAGAGTCCTGTCCTGAACACATCTGAAGGCCAATATTCCATTATAATGATAGCGCCACCTGCTGGCAACGGTAAGATTGGCACATATATGGGATATACTTTGATATATTCCACTTATATTTAGGACATTAAATGCATTTTTCTCAACGTTCACCTTTTTACTAAAGCAACACGATGGCGGTGAGCCCGGGTGCGAGGGCCCGTTCATCGCTGCTTGCAGCTTTAATTAGGGCTCAAGCCCAAAGGGCGAGAGGCCTATTGTTTTCCTTAGGATTATTTTTTATTATTATTATTATTATTATTATTATTATTTTTTTCCAACGTCTCGGGGGCTTTTGGGGCCCTTAACGTGCTTAAAAAGTCTTGAAAATTGGCACACAGATTGGAACCTGCGGCCATTAGGGCCGGGCAGAGACTGATACACGGGCGTGGCACAGGGGCTCTACAGCGCCCCCTGGAATATGGAGGGCCATATATCATACATTCTTGCTCGTAGACGAATGAAACTCGGTACACATATAAATCTCATCAATCCAAACAACTTTTGTATTGCATATCATAGGCTCCGCCCAACAGGAAGTTGGCTATTTAGGGTTTAGTATTCAAATTTTTCGTCAAAGTTGTGGGGGCTTTTGGGGTCCTTAACATACTCAAAAACTCTTGAAAATTTGCGCACACTTTGGAATCTGTGGCCTTAAGGAGCCTGCAGAGGCTGGGACCCGGGCGTGGCACAGGGGCTCTACGGCGCCCCCTGGAACACAGTCAGAAATGTTGATGTATAGCTCACACATACTTGCACATATTCATATGAAACTCAGTACACATATAGATCTCATCGTGCCGAACAACTTTCGTATTGCATGTCATAGGCTCCACCCAACAGGAAGTCAGCTATTTAGAGTTATGTAAAAAGCGCATGCTCTGGAATTTGAAATACTTGTCATAGGTTTTTTTCTCGATTGCCGCCAAACTTGGTCAACATGATCTCAAGACACTGGGGATGAAAAATTGCCAGGGGATTTTTGATATCTCGAACGGTTTGCTCGTGGCGAGGCGTTGAAATTATGGCGAGAAATGAGAAACAGGAAGTGTCTAATACCGTCCACATACATTTCCTGATTTTAATCAAACTTCATCAGATTATTCGTTGTATGATGTCGATCGCATATATGTGACTATTAGGAGTCAAAGTTATAGCGCCACCAACTGGCAGAAGGAAGTGTGTCATTTTCAAAATGATTTGAATTCAGCATCTTATTATTACTCGATTTGCTTCAAACTTCATCAGAATAATGTTAAAACACAGCCGATATAAATCTGCAAGGGGGATATTGATATCTAAAAAATTGTTGCCGTGGCAACATGTCAAACTGGAATACTTCTCAGGTGATTTTGAGGCAAATAACATACTTAGAATTTCACAAAACTCTGAACACACATCAGTATTTCTGATAGGAACTTAAATTGTGAATGGATTTTGGATAGCTTGAATGGTTTTGCCGTGGTGATTTTTTTTAAATGACCTTACAAAGGGAATCATTATTGTATTTTTAAATTGCAGCTTCCAAACACGTCAAAGAATTTTTTCATACAGATGAAAAAGTCATTCTGAGGAAATATGCATAGTTTCACGACTTTACAACACTGTATGGATAACAGAAAATTAAAAAACTGTCAGACATCTCATCTCACTCTGTCCCTCTGTTTGAGTATGTGTGCTTCAGACTTCCATTGTCTGAGAGAAATAGCGCCCCTACAGGTTCAATTCCCGGACTTTTACTTTCACTTTTAAATCGGTTAAAAATACAAACAAATACTTAGATTTAATTCACACTGACAAGCTAAACCAACATATCTGATTATTACCGGTTCAGGGCTCATGGATAAATTATTTCTGGCCAGAGATACGTGAGAAATAGGAGAGATGAATCACCGCTGTGATCACGAGCGTCTGGAGTAAAGAGCTCAGAGAAAACGAATTTATTCCTGTTTTAAAGCTTTTAAAAATAAATTATTACAGCGATATCACACAATCAACCAATTAGAACACACCAAGAGCTAAATTAAGATGTTTTTGAACTGTTTGTGTGAAAATGAAATATTTGCAGCTGCCTACCTGAAATCACGCCTCCGATCAGCGCGTACAGTGTCCAGCTCAAAACAAACGAATTTATTCTTGTTTAAGAGCTTTTTTAAATAAAATATTACCACAAATGCACACAATAAACCCATTGTAACACAACAAGAGCTAAATGCAGGTGTTTGTGACCTGTTTAAGTGTGCAAGACTATTTGAAAGCGCGACTGGCAGAATAACATATCTCTCGAGCTGCAGGTTTCTGCCTTTCGTCGTACGAACGAACACATCACGGACAAGATTATTTCAAAATACATAATAGCTTGGCGAATATAAACGAAAACAGCCACGTGAACATAAACTGGATCTACTGGATTTGAATATCAAAGTGACCACATTTACCACTTGTTTCTGTCTTCAATTTTAATCTATATAAAAAAGGAAACTCATTCGACTTGGCTGCTTTTTTAATGTGTGCATATTTATTTATTTATATTTTTATACATTTTGTATAATTTCATAGTTTGTGTATTACAATTATAAAACAAAAATAAATTTAGCCACTCACATAGAAATAGCTTAGGCCTTAACCTTTTTCTGACAGTTTTAGGGATTTTTAAAAATCCTAAAAAAAACCTTATTTGTGCTGCAAATAATAATTTCAAACTCATTTGATACTGACCTATGACATCCTGTGACATTATATTTATTTTAATTTACATAATCTCATGGATGTAACAGTAAATCTGTTCAGCTCACAGATCAATACTAAGCTGTAATGCAAGCAGAACTTTCACAAATGCTTATGAGTCATTTAAGGATTTGATAACACTGTAAAATAATGTCTAATTTGTTAACATTAGCAAATGCATTGATAACACTTTATAATAACTGCACTCATTATTAAATAGTCAGTTCATGCTTTATAAAGCCTTGTCCCAATATCAATAGTCAGTAGTAAGCAGTTTATAAATACAGCTATAAATAGCTTGTCCTTGGTTTATAAGCACATTTATTAAAAATGAGAGTAAGTTATCTTCCTATGAAAAATAAAAGATAAAAATAAACAAACAACAACACAGATTGATACAGAACTCAGAAATTTTATTGTGGATTTATGATAAAGCCTGCAAATGAATTCATACTCCTACTCATACTACTCCATACTCCTTTTTCAACATTATGCCTATATACTGAGATGTTAAATTGTGAATGGGTTTAGGATAGCTTAAATGGTGTTGCCATAGAGATTTATTAAAGTAACATAAAAAAATACAATAGTTATTTTACTATATCTTTACAATTTTTCATTCTAAATCTTCATAATTTTTTATATAAGTAGAAGTCCTCATTTGAAGGAAGCACAGTAAGTTTCATAGCTTTATCACTTTCAAGAGCCAGCATAAAATTTAAACTATCATAACTTATAAATCAAGCTTGCAATTCTTAGTACCTATAATGGCCACCAGAGGGAGCTATAGGATTACTTTTAAATAATTATTGTAGAAACGAGTATGATTTAAATCATTTATAGAAATCTTTCAAAAAAAAATGAATTGTATATATTTTACTGATAAAATGACCCTCACTTAATTAGAATAACAAGCTGAAGTATTTTGAACTGTATATTAAGAATAATTCTTTATAGGCTTTATGGACAGATAACGTTTTGAGTGACTCTTGAAGGATCAGCACCACATCCTCTTTTACCACTGTTTAAAGAATGTATCTTACAGAATAGGTGTGAATGAATTTTGGATAGCTTGAATGGTTTTGCCTTGATGATTTTTTGAAATAATAGTAAAAAAGGAACCAGTAAATGTCTTTTTATTTTTTTAAAGTTTAGCTTCTAAACACTTAAAAAAAAAAAAATGTACACATAGAAGACCAGTCATTCTGAGGCATATTTCCTCAGAATGACTGGTCTCATGACCATAGTTTCATGACTATACAACACTGTATGGATGATAGAAAATTAAAAAAAACTATCATACATCTGATGTCACTCAGTCCCACTGTCACTGTGGGTAATGTGTGTGTGTGTGTGTGTGTGTGTTAAGTGAATTAGGTGTGAAACTATCAGGGTGCATTTAGTCTCCAGCGCCAACATTTTACAGAACTGCCACTTTCCTGGAGTCTCCAGAATTACTCGGTGTCAGGCTCTGAGAGACTTAAGATTCCAAAAAATGATTTAATTAGAATACCATGAAGTATTGTGAAATACTATATATTAAGTCTTTATATATAGGCTTTATGAACAGATTAGAGTGACTCGTGAAGGACCAGCACCACCTCCTCTTGTTCGATGGTTTGAGGAATATATCTTCCAGAATCCAGGATTAAGATTTAGGAGCTCATTTTTATTCCACCTCCTTTCCTGAAAAGTCTGTCTTGCAGAATTGACTAAAAATTAATCTTCACATTAATTCCTAATTATTTTGCAATTCTTTTTGTCAGTTCTTCTTGACCTGCTTTTTTCTTCTTCTTTTCTGACCTCATGACCCAGTCAGTATTTTTTGTACAATGGTCAAGTCTTAACTTATCCATTTCTGTATTGCATTTGTGTTTGATATTTCTCATGGGTATTTCATAATTTTCGACCTTACAGTTTGAGTTAAAAGTCTATTTTAGCGCATTTCATCTGTAAAAGAAAACATGCCTAATAATTCTGCACACATTAATATAAGGAGTTTTTCTCTTCCAGCTTTCCTGGACTATTGTATAGCACTCATAAATGATTAAATAAAAAATAATGGTAGTTATTAAGATTTATATGGTTAGGAATTGGTAAAATGTGCTTGGAAAAAAATCACAATAAAACAATGTTTTAATGTTTAAGTTTGGAATATTAACTGACGTGAATGAATGCTATATAAATATTGTTCATGTTAACATAATGTTTATGAATGGAATCTTATTGTAAAGTGTTACTAAAGTTATACATATATATTGTTCTGTGAATGTGATTTTAAAGTCTAGATGATTCGGATTAACCCTTTAACTGCCATATCCTTTAAAACCTCACTGCCAGAGGGATATTGTGAATGCATGTGCCCGCTGGGCACAGTTTACCTGATGCCACCGGGGTGGCGATGGCACTGGTGGCTTGAGCCCGCCATCGCTGCTTGCAGCTATATTTATTATTATTCTTCTTCTTCTTCTTCTTCTCCCGAATGAATCGCATTTTTGAGGGCTTTAACATGCTCAAAAAGTCATGAAACTTTGCACACTCGTCAAACCTGGTGAAAATTTTCGTCTGATATAGGATTCAGAAGAGGGTGTGGCAAAATGGCTCGACAGCGCCACCTATACCAAGAAAATCAACAGCCTTCCAGCTATGTTTCACGTACATGCACGAAAATTGGCACACATATGTAACACACCAATACCTACAAAAAAGACTCTTGGAGCGAAATTCTAAACCCAACAGGAAGTCGGTTATTTTTAATATTATGAGCATATTTTGTGTAATTTTGGTCATTTCCATGTGTTGTATTTTAACGAACTCCTCCTAGAGAGTTCTTCAAATCAACACCAAATTTGGTATGCCTAATCTAAAGGCCTTTGCGATGTTAAATTGCGAAGATCCTGACTTTTCGTTGAAGGGCGTGTCCGTGGCGGCCTGGCGAATTTCGATGATTCGCCATGAAAAATGAAGTTGCTATAACTCACACATACAATGACCAATCTGCCCCAAACTTCACATGTTTGATGAGACTCCAAACCTGAACAGATTGACATGCCCATATTCAGTTATAGTCATAGTGCCACCTATTGGCAACAGGAAGTGACATATTTTACGCTGCGACGAACTACTCCTAGAAATTTTATGACATCAATGTCTTTTTTGTGGTCAGTCTAATCTAAAGGCCTGTGCGATGTTCAGTTGTGAAGATCTTGAGTTTTCGTTAAAAGGCTTGTTCATGGCGCCGCGACGAAGTTCGATGTCTCGCCATGCGAATAAAAGATGTTATAACTCAGGCATAAGATGTCCGATCTTCCCCAAACTTCACATGTGTGATAAGAGTCCTGGCCTGAACAGATCTTCAGGCCAATATTCCACCGGGTGTGGCAGAATGGCTCTATAGCGCCACCTATACACTTTCAACGGAGTGCGCCTCGAGCTATGTTTCACATACATGTACAAAAATTGGTACACACATGTAACACTCCAATACCTACAAAAAAGTCTCTTGGTACGAAATCCGGATCCCAACAGGAAGTCGGTTATTTTGAATTTTCCCTTCAAAATTGGTGTTGTTTTTGCCATTTTCAGGGGTTGTACTTTAACGAACTCCTGCTAGAGATTTATTCAGATCAACACCAAACTTGGTCAGTGTAATCTAAAGCCCTTTGCGATAATAAATTGCGAAGGACTTGAGGTTTCGTTAAAGGGCGGGTCCATGGCGGCCTGACAAATTTTGATGTTTCGCCATGAAAAAGGAAGTTGCTGTAACTCAGACATACAATGTCCAATCTGCCCCAAACTTAACATGTTGGATAAGACTCTTGACCTGAACAGATCTACATGCCAATATTCAGTTATAGTCATAGCGCCACCTATTGGCAACAGGAAGTTACATATTTTACACTGCGACAAACTACTCCTAGAAATTTTATGACATCAATGTCTTTTTTGTGGTCAGTCTAATCTAAAGACCTGTGTGATGTTTAGTTGTGAAGATCTTGAGTTTTTGTTAAAAGGCGTGTCCATGGCGCCGTGACGAAGTTCGATGTCTCGCCATGGGAATAAAAGATGTTATAACTCAGGCATAAAATGTCCGATCTTCCCCAAACTTCACGTGTGTGATAAGGGTCCTGGCCTGAACACATATGAAGGCAAATATTCCATTGGGTGTGGCAAAATGGCTCGATAGCGCCACCTATACACTTTCAACGGAGTGCATATGCACTTTCAACGGAGTGTGCCTCGAGCTATGTTTCACGTACATGTACAAAAATCGGTACACACATGTAACACACCAATACCTACAAAAAAGTCTCTTGGTACGAAATCCGAATCCCAACAGGAAGTCAGTTATTTAGAATTTTCTCTGCAAAATTGGTGTTGTTTTTGCCATTTTGAGGGGTTGTACTTTAACTAACTCCTCCTAGAGATTTATTCAGATCTTCACCAAACTTGGTCAGTGTAATCTAAAGGCCTTTGCATTTTTAAATTGCAATGATCTTGAGGTTTCGTTAAAGGACGTGTCCATGGCGGCCTGACAAATTTTGATATATTGCGATGAAAAGGAAGTTGCTGTAACTCAGACATACAATGTCCAATCTGCGCCAAACTTCACATGTTAGTTAAGACTTCTGCCCTTAACAGATCTACATGCACATATTCAGTTATAGTAATAGCGCCACCTGCTGGCAACAGGAAGTGACATGTTTTAGGCTGCGACAAACTACTCCTTTAATTTTTTTTAGATTAACATATATTTTGTGGTCAGTCTGATCTAAAGGCCTGTGCAATGTTAACTTTTGGAGATCTTGAGTTTTTGTTAAAGGGTGTTTCCATGGCGCCATGACAAAATTTGATGTCTTGCCACAGCAAGAGAAGTTGTTGTAACTCAAGCATAAAATGTTCAATCTTCCCCAAACTTCACATGTTTGATAAAAGTCCTGGCCTGAACACATCTGAAGGCCAATATTCCATTATAATGATAGCGCCACCTGCTGGCAACAGGAAGATTGGCACATATATGGGATATACTTTGATATATTCAACTTATATTTAGGCCATTAAATGCATATTTCTCAACGTTCACCTTTTTACTAAAGCCACACGATGGCGGTGAGCCCGGGTGCGAGGGCCCGTTCATCGCTGCTTGCAGCTTTAATTAATATTGATAATCGATTAGTGTTATAAGATTTCTAATTAATGTTTCTTGAAATTAATAGAAGACAATATTGTTCAACTTTACACTGACATTTGTTATGCCTTAGCTATCTGATGTAAAAATGATGAACAATCTTTTACAGTCTTTTAGTAATTAAGGTTAATAAACCTAGATTCATATTGAATATTTTATTAACTGATGTACATAATTATAAACTTGTTTAAACTACTATTTAAAAAATTGTCATCAAGAAAAAAAGTCATACAGTTATTCAACAATGATGCATTTAATGTATCAAAAATGGAAAATATGTAAACAATTATTGGGAAAGAAATTATTTAAAAGAAAATTCAAATAAAACGACTAATTATTTCTATTCATCCAATAATCCTTAAAATTCTTTAAAAGCAAATCAGCATATTAGAATGATTTCCCAAGGTTCACATGACCCTGAAGACTGAAGTAATTGCTGCGGACATTTCTGCATCATTATTCATTTATCTGACATGTTGAATGTATATTAATTTATTTAGAATTTTACCATTATTAGTATCATTGACCTACATTAATGAATTCTATGAAAGTATTAATCGTTGATACCTAATGCATTAACCAATTTAAATGTATTAACCATAATTGTAGAGTGTTACAGACAATATCACGATCAGTTAATGCTTATGCTAATATTGAGTGTATCAATTAATCATTTTATTGGGGGGCAAAAGGAAATTTTGCTGTTAAAGTACAAAACTCAGAATTACACTTGTAATCAATTTAATGTAATCAAACTCAAAACTTTAGACCATTAAATAAATGTTGTAGCCGAAAGTATAGGTAATTGTGAGACAGCAGCTAGATTGATGCGAGAGGGCTGACCAAGGGTTACCCAGAAGGTCGGCAACAGGGTCGCCGCTCCCTCGCTTAATGCAGAGTAATTAGATTGAGATCTGGGAACAGAAAAAAAAATGGAAAACCTTCGGAACATAAGATTAATTAAAAATTCATGCATAATTCATAATTAAAAAGGAATCTGTAATTGGAAATGATTAGCGCCCTCAGCTCCATCGTCTGACCTCTTGCCTGGATGCAGAGGGACTGTTCCTGCTGAGTTAACTTCATCTTGGTGGAACGTGCAGAGTCTATGCTCAGTGCACTGCCGCCCCCTTGTCGCCCATGGCACTGTGTTTCTGGACTCCCAAACAATCAGGTTTAGGTCCCAGAGGACTAGATCAGCTCCTCAACCATGCAGGTTTTAGTTAATACATAGTGGACATTTCCTGGTAGAATGAGGCAAGATGTTAGAAGCAGGAGATATGCTCCACTGCAGAAGCGAATCTTTCAATAGAGATGAATCAGGATAATCCTCAGTCAAGTCTCTTTTTAAAATTCCAGCTTTACCTTTAATAATTTGTGAAGCAGTGGATAACAGGGATGATCTAAGTGACATAACTTCTCGTGTGCTGTGCTTTATTGTGCTGAAACTGTCAGGATGCTGAAACTGTCTCGGAGAAGTTGCATCTCTTAAGTTATCCACTTTAAAGCAGTGCTTCACAGCTATCAGAGCAGTGCTTTTCTAACTTGTTCACTGCCTTTTAATAATACATTTTAATTCGAAGACTTAGGCTCAGTGTTTTGTAGCATGAATATTTGGTTTTTGATACTACGTGTGATGTTAAAAGCTGGTAAAATGTCTTTATTCATTAGTCCGATCTGTGAGTGACATGCATTTCTATGAAAAAGAAAAAAAAAACATGAAACATGGCAGTCACAGAGCCACTGTAGGAAATGCACGTTGTCAAAAATAGGAGAGAACATTTTACACTTATAAGCTCATGTGCTTATGCATTTTCGCTTGGCAAAATAACTTGGATTGGATGGTTTTATTCTTATCTGCAAATGCTGCAAATTTACAGAAGTATTTTCATTTAGCGAAAAGACATCCTTTCCACAAGTGAATCTCTGTAAATCTTCATGTACGGAATTAAGGGATAGTTCACCCAAAAATGAAAATTATGTCATTAATTACTCATGTATATTTTTTATGATATCCGAGGGCTTTATGACCCTGCATAGACAGCAACGCAACTACCACGTTCAAGGCCTAGAAAGATAGTAAGGACATCATTAAAATAGTCCAAGTGACATCAGTGATTACAGTTGAATTTTATGAAGCTACGAGAATACTTTTTGTGCACAAATGAATCAAAAATAAATACAATACTGTACTGTTTTTTCTCTTCCATATGTTTGATGCATGTAACGAGAGTAACACAATGTATGCATGTGGTGCTACTGATGTAGGATACAAATTAAGTTTTTTTTTTTTTTTTTTATGTGCACACAAAAAGTGTTCTCGTAGCTTCATAAAATTACGGTTGAATTACTGATATCACATGGACTATTTTAATGATGTCCTTACTACCTTTCACTTTTCACTACCTTTTTTTTTTACTACCTTTTAAATGTAATTTTTCTTTAGTTTTTACTAGGGCTGCGACTTGATTTCCACAAGCGAATGTGGCAACGTATTTGTGCACATCCTTCAAATTTCTTAAGTAGTGTCTTGAGGGTTATCTGTTGTTGTCGTACTCCCACTTGGGGTACATGAGAGGAAGAGAAATGGAGAGAAAAACAAAAGAATGCAAAATGGGAAGGGAATTAAAGAACTAGAGATAGGAGTGTAAAATGGCAGACTACTGCTTTTAGAGTTCCCCAGGCAAAACACACACATGCTCACACACACATGAGGTGAACTCTCACCGACCTCTGACATAATTGGCCTCTCATTTCTTTGGACTGCCTGGTTCTCCTCTGAGTTTCAGACCAATCCGCTTTGATTTTCCTCTACGCTGACATGACTGTCAGCCATCCAGTTGCAATGCACATTTTGATTTGAAGATGAAAGCTGGGGAAATGCTTTGAAATGCAGGATCCTGCACATGCTTGTTGGACCTAATTCAATAATCACAGTTCACACGTTGCCTCTTCCTCTCTGAGAAAGTGACACTGGGCTTGACTCTGGCGAATCCAAGGAACGAAACAGAAGCTGGAGTGTTTTCTCCATCCGCCTTGTTTTGTATGCTCTTCGTTCATTTGTTTGGTTTGCCAGCCATTTCCCACATTCACCATGCTGCGGTTTCACTCGTGACTGACCCCTGCTGCATCCAGCGTCCAGTGATGTGTAGCTTCACCGTTGCTGCTTCATGTAGCAAAGCCTTCCTACCGTAGCAGACTGTTGGCTGTTGTTGCCCCCTTAACCTGCCACGTTAAGTCATCCTCTGCGGGAGCGCTGACCAATTGTCAGAGCTGGGAGCAGAGCTGCATGACAGAGGTGGAAAGCTAATGAAGTGGTCCAATAGTGGGTAGCCGCAACAGAGTGAGAGGTGACAGGGTACTGGACAAGCGCCCAGCAGAGAAATCAGCCCACAGAGAGGACGAGGCAAAAAAAAAAAAAAAAAAAAAACAGAGGCCAGGTGACAGCAACGGCAGATGACAGCCTCACCGGCGAGAGCAGAGATAGCCCCAGTGTTGATGTAACACTGACCGGGGGCTTCACTTCAGTCACAGCAAGAGAGAGAGAGCAGAGACAGAGAGAGAGAGAGGATGCATTCAGACACAAGCTGAATATAATTGTCAGTGCTGTTCAGAGCGCTAAATGTGCTAATGTTCCCACATTTTAGTGGAATGAAAGAGACATACGTATTCAATAATCAAAGTGGCTCACTTAAATGTTAAAAAGTATTCAAATGTCTTGGAAATCACTTTTATTGAATGGCATAATTGAATGGCGTAAAAATACTTAATTCCTTAATAAAGTCTTACATTTTGTTTGTTGAGGTCTTTTGTACGGTAAATCTAAATGAATCATCAGCTATTTCTATCATGTTGTTACCAAATGGCATGTTATTTAGTAAAAATGGATAGTTCACCCAAATATTTATATTGTGTTATTAAGTACTCACTTTTTACAATTTAAGGTTGAACCACTGATGTCACATGACCTATTTTACCAATGTCCTTACCTTACCTACCGCTCTTGGATTTCATAAAAAGATATCATAGAGTGTGTTCTTAAGATGAACAAAGGTCTTATGGGTTTAGAATGACAGGAATGTGATTAATTAATGATAACTTTCATTTTTGGGTCACCTATCCCTTTAATGTTGCTGTTTATTAATGAATATTGATATATTGGTATATGTAAAGATTCTTACATGAGCTGATTTAGTGAGAAATGTGAAAAACATGCCTTGATTATTTTAACTAGATTTTTACTCTATATTGTCCTACATAAACTTGAATTAGCCCAAATTATGGCTTCTCTGAAAAATACCCTTTTTATACGATTTCAGAACATTAAATGTCATCTAAAGGATAGAAATGTCAGGATTTTATTGTCCAGCCCTAATTGCTCCACAGAAAAGTAGAGGATGGAAATCAGACATAGGTAGAGCAATTTAGACATGAATATGAATGTGTGTATTATTTACTCACACTCATGTCGTTCCAATCCTGTATGGCTTTCTTTCTTCTGTGGAACATAAAAGAAGATATTTTGAGAAATATCTCAGTGGATTATTTTTTTCTTTTTTTTTTTGTAACCAAAACTGTTATATCTTGTTTTTTGTTCGGCAGGAGAAATAAAGTCATACCTGTTTGCAACAACACAACATGTCTGATCAAGTTACACCTCGACTGGATGCAGTTGTAAGACTTTCTGGTTTCCGAAAGTTGACACGTTAGATACATCATTTAGTCACTGTCGCTATGGTTACATGCATATTCACAGGGGCACGACTTCAGTTATTTGCAAATACACGCAGTGTTTGATCTGCTTCTTTGTGCTGTTATATGAACAGAACAATTTAAGAGTCACACCCGTTTGTTTAAAGATGCTTTCGCCAATCCCGAACACTGACAGTGTGAATGGAGCTAGAAAGATGCAAGCTTCCACATAAGACCTCCACGGTAGAAATATTCATGCCAAAGATGATTTGATGACAGGACGGAATTTGAAAGATCAAGATAGGCACTTGGGATTACTCCTTTATGAAAGTCTAATAAAACAGTCAGTAAACAGAAAGCACTCATTTCCGTTGAGCTTAAATTTGGTATTTTGGAGACATTCATGCCTTATGAGGAAAAAGAAACAAACTTGGCTGGCGGATTAAGCTAATAAATTATTCACCGCTCTCTGTAACATGAATTCGAATGGAAATTTAGCTCTATTTTTAGCTGCAAACCAAAAGGTCACCAGAGTGGTGTGACTTTGTATCTCAGCGCTCACGTCTCCAACTTGTACTTTTCTGCATGTCTTCGAAAGAGAGGGCACTTGTGCTTGTTCGTACGCCCTGTTCTTATCTGATAGGACATGTGACCCGACACGCTCTTAATTAGAGGATGCCCTTCCAGGTGCTGACCGGACCACACTAAGTCCATCCGCTGACATCTGACTGGTGACATTTCCAGCCGGTGTCACCACATATACCACCCCCGCCGTCACCTCGTCCACCGCCTGCACTCTCCACGTGAAGGTCATAAACTCTCCCAATGGCTCCCAATGATCTTTAGCTCATAGTCATGTCCTGTCCTCTAACCTGACTGTACCTTCAGTGCTGTCGCGGATGCACGTCACCATTAATCAGAGTCATCAGAGTGAGGACGGTGGTCAGCTCTTAGAGATTGATGAGAAGAGTCAGCACCGTCGTGGATGGTGTTTGTACTCAGATTTGGGGAGGTGGGGAGATCAGATGACTGCTGAGGGGAGTGTGGTAGAGACAGGAGGGGTGAGTGATCACTGCTGATCTGTAAGAGAGATGAAAGGAAAAAAACAGTGAGAGAGGGAGGAAGGGAAGAGGATGGGCAGGCTCTTGCATGAAAAAGATTGACAGTACAGGAGAGTAAGTGTAATATGGAGATCAGAGACAGGTAAAGCAATTTGACATTGTGAAGGTGTTTCAAAGCATGTAGGCCTACAGTGTGTGTTAATGAAAGGTTTTAAAACATGGAAAAGGCATGTTTAGAACAGAAATCCCCACAATGGTAGTAAAACCTGAAATCGGCTAGATTGTGGGGACTTTAAAGATGGACCCTTTCACATTTCCAAGGATTTCAGAAGCGGAAGTCACCATGAAGGGGTAAACTTCTTCAGTGGAGAATGGAAGCTACAACAAATATAATTGTTGTGCTCCCATTTTACTGGTTAATTAATGCCAAGCTAATAAAAGTATAGTGTTATAAATGTACATGCATTTTTTTTCAATGAACAATATGAAAAGTTTTACTAGATGTGCAATGCCATTAACTGTGAAAATGCATCTTTCACATTCTGTTAAAATGCTTTGTTACTTAAAGTCACAATGAAAAAGAAGTAGCAAGAGATTTTTATTTCAGTATTTATGTTTAAAAGATTGGATTATCAAAATAAAAAATAAAAAAATATTTTTTGTCGTTGTAAGAAATGGGCGATTTTTAAGCAGAATACTGTAAATGAGCAGAGAAATCCGGTATAAGTTGTTTCATTGGTAAATCGCGTTATAACCTTTTGATTTAAAAAGGTTTGCCCACTTGGTTAAAAATGAACATGTGTGATCAGGTATGTAAAAAATAAAATGTTTTTGTTGAAAATGGCCTCCTTGATTCAGAACTGTAAGCTTGATTTATAATTTAAAGGGATAGTCCACCCAAAAAGGAGAATTCTGTCATTAATTACTCACCCTCATGTAGTTTCAAACCCATAAGACCTTGGTTCACCTTCGGAATACAAATTAGGATATTTTTTATTAAATCCGAGATCTTTATGACCCTGCATAGACAGCAACAGAAGGTACGTCATGGTACTGTCATAAACATTTTGTTAAAGTAGTATAGAATTTGTTGAATATAGTAATTATTTTTGTTTTTCTTTGCAAACAAAAAGTATTCTTGTAGCTTCATAAAATTAAGGTTGAACCAGTGGTGTCACTTCCTGGGCTTTGAATGTTATGCTGAACGAATGTCTTGCAGGTTTGGAACAACATTAGGGTGAGTAATTTATGACAGAATTGTAATTTTTTGGTGAATTAACACTTTTAGGTATTTGGTAGGGTTGGGAACCAAGAATCGGTTCTTATTCAGAACCTCCGTTTTTTTTTTTTTTTTTAAGAACTGGAACTGTGAGCAATTGTTAAGTTTTGGTTCAGAAACCGGTTCTGGTGCGACACGTGACCAAGCTCTGTGAGCAGCCTTGCTCGATTCAGCGTTTCCCGTAAAGGATGTCATAAACCGAATAACAGAAACGTGCCCTGCCCCTTTAATTGCAGAGCACATTGTTTCCAATGACCCACACTCCACAGATGCGCCGCGTTGTGTCTTTAACTGCGCAATAAATGTTTCCCACGACTGTACATGCACTCGTGCCTTTGATAACTGTCTATGTTGTTTTGTCTGACTGTACACGTACCTGCCGCCACTACATTACATTATATATGTCCCATATTCTTATTAATATACATACTGACTTCAACTTGAGCCATATAAATAGACTGCTATTGTTATGTAAGTATGAGAGTTAGATTATTTAGTGTATAGGTGGAAAAATGTGGAAACCACTCATTGCATCATACCATCTCCTGATTGCATTATTATTTGTAAAAGATAGGCTTTATGGAGTGTGTGTATACATGATTATTATTATAACAGTTTATATTTCATAAATTTAGGGAAATGAACAAGTGTCTTAGCCTTCAAGGGACTATTTGGCCAACTAGCTTATTCCTGCTTGAAAAGGACTTGATGGACTAGCATTACTCAACATAACTTACTACCTACCAGCAAAACTACATTCAATCAATCAAGTTCATTTAAATGGAGCCAGAATCGGAACTGGAAAATTTGTATACTGTAATATATGTTGAATTTTGACATTGCTAAACTTTAAATTAAGTTGACAGTAAATAATAAATAGTTATTGATTATCACTATTTTTTTATAGTTGTTTAATGATTTTAATGGAACTGGAATCGGAACCGGAACCATTAGGCGAAACCAGAACCAGATCATTTCTAACAATTCCCAACCCTAGTATTGTGTAGCATTTGTCAGTTTCACATCATTCATCTTTGTGTGGTTACATCACATTGGTAAACAAATATAAGAAGGTCTGGCTTTTACAGCACATGTATGGTGCGGTGAGAAGTGTGTTTATGGGTTTGGTTCAGGTTTTACCTACACTGTGGGAAACAAATGTTCCTAAATGGTAATTAAAACCTAAAATCACCTGCATTGTGGGTACCATCCAACAATATCCACAAGGAGAACGGCTTAATGAACTTATTAAATCATATTTTAATTAAAAATCCAAAACCGTGACAAAAAGAAAGACACGCACCTAGTCAGATTGCAAATTCAAAAGAACACAAGGCTTTCAGTCTGATATGTTGTGCACTTTCACTTTTTGACCATGCACCATTAACACTTTTTGGGTCATCAGTATGTTCATTTTGTACTGTAACCCATCACTTAAACTCATTTGATCTGAATCTTTGACTGTTTGATTGTACCTTTGTTTTGTATAATAGATGCTAGGATTTTATTCTGTTTTTCCCCCAAACCCAGCCTTTTGTACACCACATTTTGTACATTTTGTAAAATAAATTAATACTTCAGCATTTCAGTGATCATTAAATGTTACTATATTGTTGTTTTTACTGTAATTTTGATTACATAAACGTCAAATTGGTGAGCATACGAGGCTGCTTCAAAAAAACGTACTGACTTTTCTAAAGATGCAAAAGGGTTAGCAATAATATTACCGGAAAGAAAATATAATAAGATATAAAAAACAAAGTCATAACCAACATAGAAAACAAAAGCTTGTGTGTGTGTGTGTGCGTCAAATCGAACCAGTGGCCAGTGTTCTGTTTCTGGCAATAATAAGAAGGGACTCCATGTCTTAATATTAATTATTCATTGAAGCCTGATTTGAAATGGCCCACTTTTACAGCATATTGACTGAGGAAATAAATGTTTCTTACTCTCATCTGAATTCGGCAGAAGTAAATCATCAGCAATCATTTTCTGTGTAATCACAGACAGTCAGCAGCATAAACACACTTTTAGATGTTCACACTGTTAGATGATTCAGAAACCGCACAGTCCATATTTTCCATAAAACTGGCAAGTGAAATACTTTCGGTCTAGCCCCAGAAGGCTCATCATGTCCACCAAATTCGAAAAGACAATTTATTCTGTTGCTTCCTGATATATTCACCATATCTTTTCAAAAGGTTTCCTTTTTTTAATATGGAGCCAAAGTTAGACAAGCAATTATTATTAGAAGCAAATACAAAACCTCTAAATAATTTTCTGCACTGATGCAGACTTAACTGAACTAACTAACAAACCATAATGTTTGGATACCTTAGTTTAAAGAGTTAGGTCACACAAAAAAAAAACGACATTTCTGTAATTATCTATTATTCCAAACCATATGGTTCCATTTCTTCTGCAAAACACACATTTTTAATAACACATTTCTATCATGCAGCTTAAGAAGACACACATTCCCTTTAAACCTTGTCATCAACAAAAACATGGGCTTCAGGACAAAGTTCTCAAAACTCTTGCTTGTCTTTTTCTTGCCCCACAGCAGCGAACCAGAAGGAGGCCCTAAAGGGTACATTCTGTGTCAAGGAGGAGCCCCAGGCGGAAGAGCCCCTGAGCTCTCAGAGGGGACCAAGCTATACCTTCTGCCAAGAAGGACCCCCAGGGTCCACCAAGCCACGAGAGGAGGGGAGCCCAATGTTGGGCAAGAGCAGCCTACTCAGCCAGGACATCAACGTCAAAGTGGCCTCTGAACTGCTTATGAAGCTATCAGGTCAGCAGATGCATTTTGGTGCATGCACTCATGTATGTGTGTGTGCCATTTCAGGCTTGAATTCAAAGGCCAGAGTATTGAGTGAGTGAGTGAGTGGGTGTGTGTGAGAGAGATGTGTGTGCTTTGCATTCCGTTTCTTTTTTCTTTTTTTTCTCAACAGGTCATGTTTAGAAGACCCTTAATGCAACAGTACTACTTAGGTTAAAGAATAAGCCAGAGTTTGTATATTTACATCAGAAATATGTCTATACGTTATGTAAAATTATGTAAAACACTGTCAGGTCATCATGAAATCCAGCAGCTGTTTAGATTTGCTCGTGTTTGTCTGTAAATTTGGTCTTTCTTTCGTTCTTTGCCATTTCACTCCCTATTTCTTTTGCACTTTCTCTCTCTCTCTCTCTGACCTGCTGCTGTCTATTCTACTCACTCACATGTTCTGGGCAGAAGGAAAAGGGTCAATTCCTTTTCATGTTGTTCAGTCAATGTGCTTTTTATCCTGGGCAGTCCTCTGCCAAAATAAAGCCATTGATTGCTGTTTTGGGCCGCTGATCCAATCTTTTATTTGAACTCTACAATACAAGGGGATGGAAAAAAGTTCAGTTCTAAAAAGTATTCTGTGTCACATTCACTTTTTGGACACTTTTGTGGTTGAATGCAGCTGTATCATGCATTTAATTACATAACATTATATGTATCATGAATCAATTGGGTGACTCCCGTGAATCAGACTCCATAATCAAACTGAAAAATTTCCACCTTGAAGTCGACATAAAAATTATATTTGATTGCTTTTTCTTTTTTATTGGGACATACAAGAAGCTACAAGAAAAAAATCTAGGACGGGACTTGATTTTGTTTCCATTTGGAGTTGATTGGATCTCTGTCATTTGCAATCATGGCCATTGTTTTGTTTAAGTGACAGGTTGCTAATACGGAGAGAGTGGAACATTGTTGGACAACTTTGAGGCCCGGCTATGCTTCATTTTCCGCGTTCCACTCCATCTCACGCACAGCTGTGTCTGCGCAGCTTTTAAAGTGTATTCAAGTACGGATGAGTGCAAATGGATGAGTTTGACACCTAGCAGATTCTTCTGTCTAAAGAACATTCTCTTTTTGCATGTGCTGTGCACAGACACAAAATATGGGCTGCACACAGACCATGTGCGCGGATGCCCGTGTATCTTACTGACAAAATTTACATGACACGCATAGTGAGCGAACCTTCGTGGAAAGTTTACAAATGAAGTATACTTTTTAAGTAAGGGCAGCCCTGAATCATTTATGACAAACCCTGCAGTAGTCAATAAAAATAATTAAAGCACTAGAAATAAAATAACCACATTTTCTTTTTTGTGTAATGCTACAGTTATGCTTCAGTTTATGCATCAGGTCTTGAGAAAATAATTGTGATTTCACATAGGTGTGATTTTAGTTGTGCTTGCATGGTAATAAAAGAGCTGGAAAAGAGACCGATAAACAGAAAATGAGTGAGAAAATCACTTGTCGAAGAGAGAGAGAGAGCAAGATCTAGAGTAGTCCATTACAGAGGATGATAGGGAGTGATTCACTCTAAAGCAGCGTATTTGACGGGCACCACACACCAGCTGCTGCTGCTCCCTTCCCATGATGCCTTACACTTCATTGTGACTCAGCCGCACCAAGAGAGAGCTGGTTTTAACACGTGCGATTCCTGACTGCACAGCCCCAGGTCACGTTTCCCCAGAGAGAGAGTGAAGGTGCGCGCATGAACTAGAGAGCCAAGTCTATGAGTATGGAGAGTAGTAAGATGCAAGAAAAGCACTAAGTACACTGCACTCACGTTGTCGTCGTGATTATGTGTGTGCGTAAAGCTCAATGAGAGGTCTCTGTGACTTCCCATATCAAAACTCTCCATGTGCTACTACAAGCAAGAGCCTCTTTCCCGCTCTGCCAACCTCCAGGATGTGTTCCCTCAGCCGCTCTCTCTCACCGTCTCCAGAGGCCAGGAACAGGGACCAATTAGCCTGTTTGTTGTCAAGCTGAAGCAGTTTTACACGACATGGCCTCACAGATCCGTCTCAGTGCGGCCACTGCGGCATGCAGACATGCAACCAAGTGGATCTAAAGAGCCGCGCTCTGCTAGCTGCAGGCTGGGGATCAATGCCATGGAAACAATGACATCGTCTGTGGTCTTGTGTGTGTGATGCAGTGGTGCAGTCTTGAGAGGTCATTTGGGGGAAGGTCATCTTTGTCTGGCTCATATGCTCATAAGCACACTGCCCTGCTGACCGAAGATGTCTGGACAACCACCTCGTTCTTCTTAAGACCATCTAACATGGCTTTACATGACATGCAATGTGGGATTTGTACCGTAGTGGTTGTTTATAGTGTCATTAGGTACTGTCGTGCCAACCTCCGCAGACTGCGCTCACTAAGTGTTTATGCTTGACATGCTCGCTATTGTGTTGTTTTCAGAAACAACGGGCGGTGATGCTGAATATCAGATGAAACTACAAGAAGTAGAACTTTACATTTAATTTCTCAGGAATTATATTAACAGTTCATCTTTAGCAGTTGTTGTCCATGTGAAGCCACTGACTGTGTGCGTTTGGTTTACACAAACACTTAAGTTTACCATTTTAGTACTAACGTTCAAAAGTACTAACTATATCATAAAATATATGATATTCCGATTCTGAAATATGTGCAAGTAAACATATTTGGTAGTTTAAACAATTTTATATTGTGGTGATGTTTTTATAGTCTAGATGATGTTAGCTAAAAAGCTACTTTTAAACATGCATTAACAATTATTTTGAATTATTCAAGTTTGGGTGAAATCCTGCAAATTACAGAGCCCAGCGCATGACAGGAGGAAGATAGAGTGGCCACAAAAACAAAAAACTTGTTCCCACTAATTAATTTGTTATCTTGTTTTAAATTGTGACCACACTGTATCAAATCATTCACTTGTGGCAATTATTCAAAAGGATGGTTTACCAAAAAATATGAATGTGCCTGTTGTAAATCCCACGGCTCAGATTCAGCATGAACTAACATGGCGGCGCCCATCAACTGGTATAGATCAACTAACATGGTCAATATAAAATTGTTTAAACTACCAAATATATTTACTTGCACATATTTCAGAATCGGAATATCATATATTTTATAATATAGTGAGCATGTTTTGGGAACATTTTTAAACAGGAAAAACAAAATAAAAGCAATCCATGTGTCATACAGATCTATTGACAAGCATGACACGTCGCCATGGAAACAATAAGGCGATACATTCTAAAATAATGGTCGCCTAAAGAAACTCATGCCGGGTTCTAGAATATTTTAAACTCATGTGCAAAAAGGGTTAAAGGTGCTGTAGGGAACTTTTGTAAAAAAAATATTTTTTACATATTTATTAAACCTGTCATTATGTCCTGACAGTAGAATATGAGACAGATAATCTGTGAAAAAAATCAAGCTCCTCTGGCTCCTCCCAGTGGTCCTATTGCCATTTGCAGAAACTCCATCGCTCCCTGTAAAAATAACCAATCACTGTGGTCCGTAACTTTGTTTGTGTTCAAAATGTAGAAAAAATGTATATAATAAGCGAGTACACCATGAATCCATTTTCCAAACCGTGTTTTTGGCTTGTCCTGAATCACTAGGGTGCACCTATAATAAGTGTTTATATTCGGACTATTTTAGATTGCTTCGGGGTTACCGTGGCGGAGTAACCCAGTACCTTTGTGATTCTTCATAGACATAAACAGAGAGAAGTAGTTCCGGCTACGATGTTCTTCTGCAAGACGCAAGCAGTTCTGTTTATTAACCGCTAGAGCGTCAAAAGTTCCCTACCGCAGCTTTAGTAAAGTACCATGTAAGTAAAGACCATGTTCCATGAAGATCTTTTGTAAATTTCCTACCGTAAATATATACAAACTTAATATTTGACTGGTAATATGTGTTTCTAAGCACTTCATTTTGACAACTTTAAAGGCCATTTTCTGAGTATTTCGATTATTTTGCACCCTCAGATTCCACATTTCAAAATAGTGGTGTCTCTGTCAAATATTGTCTTATCCTAACAAACCATACATCAAAGAAAAAACTTATTTATTCGGCTTTTAGATGATGTATAAATCTCAGTTAAATAAAAAAGGACCCTTATGACTGAATATGTGGTCTGGGGTCGTATACAAGAAATTACCCTGTAGCAGATCAGTACAGGTGGAGCTGGGGAAGGTGGGGGTTTCTCAAGCGTTATGCAACTGCTACAGCAAGCTCTAGCCAAGTATTTGAATGCTAAGCATCACCAGTTTCACGACAGAACTTTGTATTTTTATGTTTTTATACTTTTATGTCTTGATAAAGCTTTAAAGAATCACTGCTCACTGGGGTCCTTTGTAGACTCAACTCAACAGTAGACCAAATTGTACATGACACTAGTTTTTATCTACCAAATAAGTAAAAGTGCATTTGCTCATGTACCTTTATGACACTTGTCTCCTGGTTTCTCCCAGGGGGTTGTCCATTTGATAAAAAGTTCATGGTCCCATTGTGTGAAAGTTACTGAAAAGAAAAGTGAGGAACTGACCATTGGGTCTGGTTAGCTTGTAGCAATTTGGTCTTAAGCACTGACAAGTCATCAGCAAGACATTTTTGTTAGTTTGTTTCATGGTGTGGATAGCAGCTTTCCAGTTTTGAGGTGTTGCATCACAGGATTTAAAGTAGGTCACCTCCCCCACCCACCCCCCATCAAACCAGTTAACAATGTGTCGACTTCCCCCACATCTGTTTGATGGTAGCTGTTTGCATCCTGTGGCTAATTACCACTGCCGTGTTAGTCCCTCCGCACTGATGGTTCCTGGGCTTCAACAGATGGACCCTGATGCGGCGCTGCACCAGGGGGCACACAGGACCTAAGAGAGGACTGCCATCCTCTCATCATCCAAAGCACAACCTGTATTTGTTCATACAGATAGAGATACAACCAATTGCAGTTTTTTCTCAGGGGGATTGTTTCTTGACCTGGTCGTCTCTTCCTCTTCTCTGCCAGGTTCCTGTTCTTTTTTATTATACCCAAAGCCAATTAGAGGCATCATCACAGAGCTCAGCAGTAAGACAACATGAGCCTTGCCAGCCAGAAATACTGCAGTATAGTGCTGGGTGGCCATGACCTCAACAATCCCACCTCAGATGAGCTGGAATTAGTTTGAAATTTAGAACTTATTACTAAAGAAATGTATTTTGACAGAGAGTGGCCATCAATAGAAAGGCAGTGACATTTTTTTTCAGTCATTGGAAATGTGTATAGTGAAAACAAATATGAAAAACGTCTTATTGACTTGTCCAGTGGTTCTCAGATGGCGTATTGCTTTAGGCGGTACACAGAATGACCCTGAACATTTGCACTTTTAAAAATATATATAGAAAATATACTTTGTGTCTTTATACTTAAAGGGGATGTCTACTGCTGTTTTATGCATTTTGACCTATTCACGCTACTGACATGTTGGAGTTTTATGCTAAACATGTTTGGACGTATGAGGGAGTTAGTATTTCTGTGCCAAATATACTCCTTCATGCCTTCAGGATCTCAACTGTTTTCAGAGAGAAGCGGTAAAGCTGTATCTTTCTTTTATAAATCTGATAAAACTAAAGACTCTTTGGAGATATACAACATTTTTACATTGGCAGAGCAGGATAGGAATAGATTACATCAGGGGTATTCAAGTTCAGAGGCCAAGCAGGCCGTGTTTAAACCACATACAATAGTAAGGGCCACAAATTACAATTTACATCATCTGCCATTATTTAAGACAATATTTCCAGATTGATTGATTTAGAAACGTAGTTTATTACTTATCTTCTTGTCCTTAAAATAACACTGAACATATTAAAAAAATAACTGCCATAAATTATTTAAAATACATTATTTTCATTCTAAGTAACATTTGAATCCATTAACCCTCTGGAGTCTAAGGGTATTTTTGGGGCCTTGAGAAGTTTTGTCATGCCCTGACATTTGTGCTTTTTTCAGTTTCTTATAAATATCTAAATGGGTAAAGTCTAATATCACTGTAATCAGCACAAACTGGGCTATAATAATATGTGAAATGCATGCATGTACATGATTGTATTTTTGAGGAAAAAAATTTTATGCATGGTTAGTGAAAAACTAAAAATGTTAAATCACTTGAATAAGGCCATAAAACACATACATAACATTGGTTGCTGGAAAAGTTGAGAACTGGAGCTTGTAGCCTAGAATTTTTCTTTCTGAATGATGTGAAAATCATCTTGTTTACTCACTCACAGAAAACAATATATTGATTTAAATTTTCTAAAACACTTTTTGTTGGTAAAAGTCATATGCGAGTAGGCGTCAACTATCATGAATATCATTGTGATTTACACCTGAGAAGACAAAGGCCTGCATAATGAGCTGCATAATGAGCCTCTCATTCAACTGTGCCACTCTGAGGGAGGACTTACAAGAAAGAATATGGGAACAAAATAAAAGTGTATAATATTATGTTTGTAGTTTATTAAGAATATATTTAATTATCCCACAACATAATTTAATATCCACTTGGGGGAGCAGTTAAACAGTTTATTAGGAACAATCAAAGCTGACTTTCAAATTTTTTGGCATCCTTTCTCTAGTCACACAATCCTTCAGAAATCCTTTTAACAATCTTATTTTCTACCAAATAAACCCCATTTATTATCATCATCATTATTATTATTATTATTAATGTTGAAAAGAGCTGATAATATTTTTCAGGTTTTTTTAGGGGGAATAAATCGAAAGAACTGCATTGTTTTTACATTTGTTAGAGTTATCTCTATTTGTCACATTTATATTATTTACATCAAGCTTTTGAATGGTATAGTATTGTATATTGTTATTGAAACTTCATAATGTTTCACTTGATTATACATTTAGTCAGGAATTATAGTTTGGAAAAAGTATTTGGAAAAAGTCTAACTAGTAAAATGTTTACACTTTATGTGAAAACTAGTACTTACTCATGTTTATGATCCCTGTTGAATAAAGTGCTTCATTCTTTTTTCTGAGGAAATCCATTTCTCAAATCCTCAACCACATCACATCTTTTTGGGGTGAATTATGTCTTAGTCCTCTCATCGCGAAGCAAACAGTAAAATAAAATAAAAACTTGAAGAACAGTCTCGCTGCTTTTTCTTCTGTGTGGGCGTATTCAAGCCGCGCGCTTCAGTTTGAATCTGAATAGCGCGTTCAGCGCGGGGGCGTGGTCACATTAGATATAATGAGCGGAGATATGAAAAACAGACATTGCGTTGTTTTCATATGGATTACTTTATCTCAGAATATTTGTTTTCGGCAGCACTTGTTTAGTTTAAAAGTAGACATTCCAGGCTTTCTATAGATATCTCTCTCATGTCTCTTCGTTGAGTATTCACGGAGTTACAGTTCATTTTAATTAAATGTTTGTACATGACGATCAGCGGAGACAAAGACTATAGACAGCGCACCTTGTTTGTTATCTTTATTTTATAAGTGCACAAATGTTTTTTGTTATTATGTCTGTATCCAAAAAAAACTAAACCCTTTAGAGATTCGACTGATGTATTGCTCTTATCTGTACGATTAAAACTGAGAGTGTAATTTAACTTCTTTTCGGGGTTATCAGGTGAAAATGACTCAAAACGCATATATGCGTTAATCGACTCGAAAGGGTTAATGTATTTATTGACATATCCCTTAATGATATAAAATCATAATTTAACTTAATGTGGAGTATTTCGTTATTCCGCAATGCACTTTTCTTAAAATTATGCCTAAAATGTGTTTTAATATCACTATTAATAAGGATTGTATGATCTCTGTATAATATCGGTCTTTAAATACAAGATATTTAAAATGTACCTAAAGTTTAAAGTGTAAATAGTTCCACTTTAGCACAATCACATATACTTAAGTGCATCTTTAATTGGACTTCATCACTTCCTCCACACAATGAAAATGCATTTAGCACAGAAGCAGTTGTTCCAAATTTAGCAGACTATAGGTATACTAGCTTAGTATCCCAAAGTACAATTGCAGGGTATTTTTCATCAAGCGCATAAATATGTAAATGCATTTTTCCTTTCAAAATAAATGTATACGCTCTGGATACTGAACCTCACTGACCACATCTTTAATGGTTTATGTGAAATTAAAGTCATTTATTTGTTTACGTTTACATGTGGATGAATTCAATTAAATTCATGCTTTTAGCAGACGCTTTTATTCAAAGCGACTTATATTGCATTCAAGCTAACAATTTTCTCCTAACGTGTTTCCCGGGATTCGAGCCCCCAACCTTGTGCTTGCGCTCGCGCTCTACCACTTGAGCTACAGGAACACATAAATGGATAAATGACCAACTAGAGCTGCACGATTCTGAATACACTGGAGAATCATGACTATATTTTTTTAAATATATATCACTATTCTCCCACCATTATTCTGAGAGAACAAAAACAGACAACTCAACAAAAAACATGTTGCATGAACATGTTGCTGTTTAATTGCACATTAGTGACAGCAGTTGCAGAGATAGAGCAACTTTTACTACTGCGATTGTATTACAATTAAAAAAAATCAAACTGCCTATAATATTTTTAGCAAATTTTAATAAAAATACATTAATCTTCAGCATGACACGGGCCACAAAATTAATGCAGACGGGCCGCATTATATGTCTGTTTGGTTCCTGTGAAATATTGAGAAACTTGAGAAATCGACAAAAAGGAGAGGTATTATTGTTTGCTGGTCTGTTTTTGGCTCCTGAATGCAGCACTGTAGTTTGACCATGATATCAATAATGGAACCAGACAGAGAAGCTCAAGTACTTCTAAACAGATAGGTGAAGTTTTAAGATTGCAGTGGTTTACATTAATAAATATATTTATTTTTATGGATTATCATTTTGTAATTGAAGTGCAAAATGTACAAGTTTTTTAAGGGCGAATATGGCATTATGAATGTGTTGCTCACGGTCCTACACCTTCAACCTAATAAGATATCCATTTGACCAATGCTGAAATCTTTTGATGGAGTGGTCATTTGGGATCACCTGAAACAGAACTTCAGGACTTAATGTTCCAAAGGAAGTCCTGTATAGTTTTGAGTTGTGGTACAAAACTTTAGAACTCAAAAAAAGCTACGCAGAGGCAAAAGACATTTGTGTGCATGTTTTCATAGTTCAGTAATTATTAATAAATGGCACAGTTTGAATTCAGTTTAATAACCCCCCAACAGAGTAACGGACAGATATTCTTTTCAAATGATCTAGATTTAGCCCATTATAGTTCTTTCAATAAATGAACCCATGGATTATGCATAATAATAAGAAAATTAAGTAAGTGTGACGTAATTATGTTGATGAAAGTTGGATTTGTTGATTGTGGATTCATTACAAAAGTTGGGTTTTGAGGCAAAAAAAAAAGATGAATTTAGCAACACAGTGTCCTAAGGTTATGCAAGATTAACATGAGATTGGTAGAAACTGTGTGTGTTATGTCCCCTTTAAAGGGATAGTTCACCCAAAATGAAATTTCTGTCATTAATTACTCACGCTCATGTCCTTCCAAACTCGTAAGACCGTCATTAATTTTCAAACCACAAATAAAGATATTTTTGATGAAATCCGAAAGCTTTCTTACCCTCCATAGACAGCAAGGGTCCTACCACATTCAAGGCCCAGAAAGGAATCCAAAATGTAATTTTTGCGCACAAAATGTATTCTTGTAGCATCATAAAATATGGTTGAACAACTGATTTCACATGGACTGCTTTGTTCTTGATCTTTTCTGGGCCTTGAATGTGCCCTTGCTGTCTATAGAGGATCAGAAAGCTTTGGGATTTCAACAAAAATATCGTAATCTGTGTTCCGAAGTTGAACGAAAATCTTACAGGTTTGCAATGACATCAGGGTGAGTAATTAATTACAGAATTTTACTTTGGGGTGATCAATCACTTTAAAGAAGGATTTAATATACAAATTGTCAAATGGCTCACTAGCACACTATCATACTAACCTTCTTGGAGAGCTTGCATATCTCAGTTCACTGTACCTGTTGAAGAAAAACCCCAAACAATCGACTACTTGGTTTGATGGGCAAATACTAGACCACCCTCGCCCATCCCCAGCATAAAAGATTTCCCCATGTGTATTTTATAACTGCGAAAAGACATCCTTTTCACCAATCTTGAGTGCAGATACTCCTCCCTGTGAAATGAAACCACTGTGAAGCCTGCACACCCATTTGACCATTTCCTGCATCACACACAACCCAGCATCCCTCCGGTAGCCTCTTCAGGGGCATGTGGAGCACTGATTCTCTCTCGCTTTCTCTCTCCAACTGAGGTGAGCGTTGCGTCATGATGTGCTGAATTATTGAGAGGCTGTTCGGATGCTGGTCTGGGATCAGCTCTCCCTTGTCTCTTTGCGGGCTGCGGTTGCTCTGAACCTCTTTGAAGCAGCTGAACTCTTCACCTCGTGTCTAAGCGGGTCATCCTTTCCGTCGGACCAGAGGAGAAGTAGTGCAGAATGACAACCTTGTTCTCTATACTTCTCATCCGCCTCCATCTCACCCTATTTTTTATGTCTCTTCACCTCTAGCTTTATATCCCCTACGTCGGCCCCTCTGATGAATGTCTCTTTTTTTTATGTTCAAATCTTAATTCTTTTTTTTTTTATTATCATAAATTGTAAACATTGCAAGGTGAGATTTTTTTCTCCCAATTATATAATAAATAAAAAGAAAACAGATAGAATAGAAAAAGAATTGAGCAATCTAGTGTTAGAGGGCTAGAGGTTTTGTTGTTGTTGTTGTTGTTGTTGTTGATGTTGTTAAGAATAGAATTAGAATAGTTAGGGGGTCAAATAAAGATGGAAGAGAGTGTTTTTAGCCGATTCTTGAAGATGGCTAAGGACTTTTTCTAAGTGTTTAACATTAAAATAAATGTATATTTGAAAAAATATATAAACATGGAAAGTTGGGCTTTAAAAACAAATAAAATCAAATGCATCCTTTCAAAGATGAAGCAAAAATAGATAAACTAGTCCACCTGACTAATTTACTGTTCTCTTGTCTAACCAATCCCTATTTTTTAAATCTGTTTCCTATCTGCATCTCTTCTGTGTGCATTGGATTCCTTTCTCCCTCTTTCTCTCTCTCACTCTCGCTTCCAAATTCATATTCTCAAACTACTGTACAGTGCATCAAAGTGCATGTGACAAGTGGGGTTTGCATGTGTTGAATGACTAATGCTCTGAGGCTGTCAGATTGTTTAGTATGCCAAACAGATGTGGTGGGAACCATGGTTGATTCATCTCTTTATTGTCTAAATGAGGGTGAAGTTTGCAGCGCATGTGTTTGTCACCAACCTTCAGCAGCATCTTCTTATATGGTGTCTCGAAAATTTTTGACGTAGAAATAATGGTGGGGGAATGCAGTCACATAATATAATTATAGGTAGTTGACATGGCATCCTTTTTTCAAGCTGGCATGTCGTGTGGTGTGACATGCTTTACGCTGTCTGAAGCTATTTTTAGATCTTTTTTCTTCTTCTTTTAACTGATTTTATATGTAACTTTTATTATAAATGCAGTTTTCTGAGTCCAAATTAATTGAGAAACTACATGCAATATTCACACTTTTGAAAACGCATCTGTCACAATGGAGGATGAAAGCAGAAAGGTGAGATGGAATAATGTGAATTTTCAACTAAAATCTTGATTCTGATTTAAAAAATAAATACAATGTGTTTTAGGGGTGGGCAATAAAAGAAAAAAGTACAATAAAACAAAAATGTTCAGGTACACTGGCTTAGAGTAATAAGAAATACTACTAAATTAAATAATCAAATCTAAAAATAAATCTCTGCCCAGGCTACACTGTATGACCCAAATCTACATTGCATCTTATTAAAGCTAAAAAAGTTATTCAGACAAGATCAGACAGCAGAAAGTATATTAGGCTTAATAACTTTTTAACATCAAGCAAATCCCATGCTTTATTTTGTCATTCATGTTTCTTTCTCACTTTAACATGGCAATAACTTGTGGAAATGTGTGAATATACTTACATACCTTAAATACATTTACATAAAGCGGTATAAACAATATAGCAAAATCTCTATATCATCTTTATACCATCACCATGATATATATCATCATAAATGACAATATATATCATAAAAATATGACAATAAAAATCTTTTTAATTCACAGATGTTCATACACTGGGATCACTATTTTTATCTGTGTTGACCTTTGTGCTGAACAGTCATAGCACAAAATCAGACATCTCTGTATGTATTGTTTAATAAATAAGGATTTAAATCAGCCTTTCCCAAAAAAAATGATGGTACGGTGGGACCTTCAAGTGTTCTGACAAATTTGAAACCGTATATTAATTTGTCGTTCTCACACCTTTCATTGCCAAAGACAGGAAATCATTGATCATGTTTATATGCATGTTCTTAATAAGCTGATCCCAAGCGTTGTCATATAAACACATTAAACTAAAAGTGTCCTTTACTGTGGATTTAAGTGCATCGACCATAGTATGCATTGTACGGTAGAGGTGGAGGAAATATAATGAACAACAATATAAAAATGTGTTCTTGTCTTATACAAATGAAGGAGAAGTCACAGAGTCATAGAAACTGCAAACCTCACAGGAGAATATAAGTTCTAAACATATTTCCTGCTGATATTGTGGAACACTTTTTGGAACACAATGCTTTTTTTGAACATCGCACTGATCATGTTTTGATGTCACAGGTAATATTCTGGCATTGCTGGGTTGTTGATTTGATTTGATGTCTTGAGCTGATTTTGGTAGTTATCAGCATATTGGTGTGCATATGTGCTCACTGGTAAGAAACCAGAAAAGGGGATCAAGACACAATGCCAGCTGAATTCGAACCTGCATTTCCCACATGAGCACCAAAGCATGACATGTCTGTAGCTTCGGTGTGCCTGTGTTTTCTATTTGTTTTCCATGAATCTGCACTTGTTTATAACTCTTAGAGCTCACAAGAGGTTTTAACAGGCAGGAATCTTTTATAGACCAGATGGCTAAACAGATAGTTGCCACTGGTCAGCCTCTGTTTAACCTCCCTGCACTTTCAGTGTGTGTGTGTGTGTTTGTTTGTATTTTCCTTTCTGTATTTGCACATTTATTTGCTCATAATAATTTTCATATCTAACACACTGGCTATTTTAGGCGCTCACTTCCTCATACTGACCCGCTCTCTACATAATTCATATTTTACATACATGTGTACAAAAGCATTTGAAAGCGGCTACTGACGTCACTCAACCAAAGGCGAAAATTCATTGCTCTGTGCATGTGTGTTGTGAGACTGCGTGTCCCCTAAATGACCCCGGCCCTCAATCTGGCTCCAGGCACTTTATTAAGGGATTAACAGGCTAGTGGATGTCAGTGTCCCCGTGTGCCATTGCCTCGTCCAGCTCCTGACACCTGGGCACACTACTGACCCCCCCACACACTCATACACTGTAAACATACACTGTACTCACACACAATCTAGGTCAGAGCAAGACAACAACACTCCAACAGCCCCAGTAACACTCGCTGTTAACGGGAGGGGTGGAGGTCAGCTGGCCTACCCACAATCTCCTGCTCCCTCGTCTCCGGCCAGACCAAATTCATATGATTACGCCCCTCTGCCTCCCTCCCCAGCTGTCTGATTGAACGTGGTCACCCTTGAAAAGCATATGCCATCTACCCCTCAGCTGTACATGCTTTCAGACGTCTGATCTGATAAGACCAACAGGCTAAACTTTTTTCTACCCAATTTTTTTACCAGTCTAAATGTTGGGACCAGACCTCTTTGTTTAGTTTTTTATATATATATATATATTAGAAAGGCTGAGTGAGTTTACAAGAGCTGGTTTTCATTAAAAGGACTCCGGCGTTCCTATGAGCTCACTGAATGTCTGTCTTTTTTGTCTTGTCTTGGCACTTGCATGTTTTTTAGGCTAACCATAGAAAGTTCTTGAAACCTTAAGAAGTTTGTAAATGTACCGTCAAGTTCAGCCCTCATTGTTGTGTTCGGTTTTATACCACAGAACTTTATGACTGCAAATGTACAAAAACAAAACATAAAAACTCACAAGGTATCTGGTTTAATCTGCGCTAAAGTTTGGTATTTGTTCAACTGGCACAAATGAGATCTTCAGGGTCACTTTTTTAAGAGGTGGACTAGGAATTGATTGTATTGGAGCAGGTCTTTGGGGGTTTTTTGTACTCTTTCTTTTTGACTTTGGCTTAGCCTAGAGTAGTGAGTAAGAAAAAACATTCTGAGTCATTTGACCAGATTTCAAACCATTTATTCTTTATTTTTTTTGAAGCCAAATTATAGACATCTGCTTCAGCTTCAACCGCCTTTGGTAACAGCCTTATCTCAATGATGCCCTTGTCTCTGTAGCAGATTAAAACTCAAATGAGTCACGAAGTGGACAACCAGGATCAAATTTAAATATGTTGCACATGACAGTGAAATGGTGTCTATGCTTCTTTGGCCAGGGGGTTATATGGCTTACAAAGTCTTGGTTCTTGGTTTTGCACATTGCAGAAAATGTGTGTGATGTTACCAGGACATTAGTATGAGATTGCCAGGGTGTTCACTGGCCCAATTAAAGAGAGCCTCCTCTTTTGGAGATAATCTGGTGTGACTCAGGTCTAAATGGCTAATTGAAATTAGGCATCACAATAGTATGTTCATTTTATGATTTGCCATTCTATGATGGTGAAATGAAATTTAATGAGAGTAAGAAGATGGCAAAGATAATCTAAATGTAAAAATGGGATACACACTACTGGTCAGTACTTTTGGGTCGGTACTTTTTTTAGTGCTGTCAAACAATTAATCGCGATTAATCGCATCCAAAATAAAAGTTTTTATTTACATAATATATGTATGTGTTCTGTGTATATTTGTTATGTGTACATGAATACACACACGGCATGTATATATTTAAGCAAAATATGTTACTTTTATATATTACATATATTTATATGTAAATGCATCACAAACTGCTTGAGAAAGCTGTAAACTAATTCCACATTGCACAAGGTGGTGGGTCTACAGCAGTGCAGCGATCGTTTACGTACCGAATAGCAGACTGCAAACGTGTCCTGTGTGAAAGCACAATGAGTATGAGTCCGTGCTGCTTCAGCACCACATACATAACGCACGTGGACTGCATTCGCACTGCAGATGGATTATGTGTGAAACAGGCGTGAGGTTTCCATTGGGAAGCTTCTTAAAAAAAGTTCCCTGAAGCAAACCCAGCGGCATCTTAGCTACATCCATGTTAGCATGTCACGTTTGATGTGGTAATTTCACAGTAGGCATACACACAGGTGCGAAGACTCGTTCTCGCCCCCTACTGTGAAATTCGATTAGGCATACATCCATACTAAAATATCAAGATGAAAGTCATCATAGCTTGCATAGTATAGACCCATCCCCTAAATATATATAATATATTTATTATACACATTATACACACAAATTGTGAATAAAAACAGAATGCATTGCATGTTTACCACTGTGTGGCATCGCCTCTTCTTTATAACAGTCTTCAAACATCTGGGGACTGAAGAGACAAGTTGCTCAAGTTTAGGAATAGGAATGCTGTCACATTCTTGTCTAATACAGGCTTCTAGTAGCTCAAGTGTCTTAAAGGGACACTAAGTAGGAATAACTCCCATCTAGTGGTGAAATTGTATTTTGCATTCAAACTAATTTTGCTCTCCTGCGCCTCGCTTTTTCAAATGCGCGTTGCATCTACGGTAGGCGATATGTACCAAAAAGCTTTGACAGGATGTTTTCTAATAGCACTTCGTCGAGTTTTCCTTCAGGTGAACAGGTGTGTTATTTCAAACAAACAGCAACATGACCATAAACAAACGAATGTTACAGTATGAATTACTGACTGTGGAAAACATGAAATATTGTAATTAGTAGTTATGTCAAATTTATTCGTTATATTTTCTGAATTATATGCATTGTTAGATATAAAAAAAATATTATAATATAGATTGTAACACTGACTTACCTGTCGAGAAGAAAACTGGCCACTTCAGCGTCTCTTTTGAAATCTTTATCAAGCATTAGCTCTTTCCACCTAGAAAAAGCTTCCCCGACATTAACTCTTGTTTTCTGTAATCTACGGTCACGTTTCCTTTTACGTTCTATTTTTTACTGTTTTGGCGACTATGTTTTCTTCTCCTGTGGCGCGGCATATGTATGGTCCATAATAAGAATGCAATCCAGACTTTTTTAAACTTGCCGGTGCAGTTTCAAGCGCCTCTCACTGCTCTGCACCTGCGTTTCTGGCTCTGACCGAAAACGCACTGTGGAAACGCGTTGGCTTAGTACTTTTTGTCCCTCTCTGCTATTATAGTTTTACAAGATGGCGGAACTACATGGAAGCCTCCGTCGCCCTCCCCGTCCCATGTATATAAAGATAATAAATTCTTCATTTACAAGGATTAGTTTAAACATTGGCATAGGTATTTGTACACCATTGAGGGCATATTTATGAATAAAAATATTGATTTTAGATAATAAAATACCTAAAAAGTTACTTATTGTCCCTTTAAGTCTTTTTGTCTCATCTTCCTCTTTACACCAAATGTTTTCTATGGGACTGCAGGCTGGCCATTTCAGTACCCGGGTCTTTCTTCCACGTTGCCATGATGTTGTAATTGATGCAGTTTGTGGTCTGGCATTGTCATGTTGGAAAATTCAAGGTCTTCCCTGAACGAGACGACGTCTGGATGGGAGCATATGTTGTTCTAGAACTTGGATATACCATTCAGCATTAATGGTGCCTTTCCAGATGTGTAAGCTGCCCATGCCACACGCACTCATGCAACCCCATACCATCAGAGATGCAGGCTTCTCAACTGAGCGCTGATAACAACTTGGGTTGTCCTTGTCCTCTTTAGTCCGGATGACATGGTGTCCCAGTTTTCCAAAAAGAACTTCAAATTTTATTTGTCTGACCACAGAACAGTTTTCCACTTTGCCACAATTCATTTGAAATAAGCCTTGGCCCAGAGTAAACATGGCTATGATATGGCTTCTTTTTTGACCTATAGAGTTTTAGCCAGCGCGGTGGATTGTGTTCACCGACAATGTTTTGTGGAAGTATTCTTGAGCCCATGTTGTGATTTCCATTGCAGTAGCATTCCTGTACGTGATGCAGTGCCGTCTAAGGGCTCAGAAGATCACGGGCATCCAGTATGGTTTTCCGGCCTTGACCCTTATGCACAGAGATTGTTCCCGATTCTCTGAATCTTCGGATGATATTATGCACTGTAGATGATGATAACTTCAAACTCTTTGCAGTTTTTCTCTGAGAAACACCTTTCTGATATTGCTCCACTATTTTTCACCGCAGCATTGGGGGAATTGGTGATCCTCTGCCCATCTTGACTTCTGAGAGACACTGCCACTCTCAGAGGCTCTTTTTATACCCAATCATGTTGCCAATTGACCTAATAAGTTGCAAATGGGTCCTCCAGCTGTTCTTTATATTTACATTTAACTTTTCCGGCCTCTTATTGTTACTTGTCCCAACTTTTTTGGAATGTGTAGCTCTCATGAAATCCAAAATGAGCCAGTATTTTGCATGACATTTAAAAATGTCTCACTTTCAGCATTTGATATGTTATCTATATTCTATTGTGAATAAAATATAAATTTATTTGTAAATTATTCCATTCCTTTTTTACTCACAATTTGTAAAGTGTCCAAACTTTTTTGGAATCGGGTTTGTACACAATACAAAAATTATGTAAACAAACACTTTTATTTTTGATGTGATTAATCGTGATTAAGCATTTGACAGCACTAAAAAGAAATTAATACTTTTATTTGTTAACAAAGCATTAAAATGAATACATGTGACAGTAAAGACTTTTATTTTTACAAAAAAAAAGGTTTTCCTTCAAATAAATGCTGTACTCTTAAACTTTTTATTCTTTAAGATTCTTGAAAAGCATAATGTACTATTGTTTTCTCAAAAAGGTTAAGCACTATTTTTAACAATAAACTACATTTCAAAAGCAGCAAATCAGCATATTAGACTGATTTTTGAAGGATTATGTGACACTGAAGACTGGAGTAATGGCTGCTGAAAATTCAGAATCACAGAAATAAATTATATATATACATATGTATTAGTGGTGGGCATAGATTTTTTTTTTTAATCTAGATTAATTTTACATTCAACTTTAAATTAATCTAGATTAATCAAGATTAAAATGGCTCATTCTAATTCTACAGAAGGCATTCAGAATATGTGTGTTACCCAAATAAAACTGACAAACAGTAAGTCTTTGAGAAGGGGTTCATCAAGCTAGGTGGTGCATTAGAAAAGGGGCTCATCTCCTGTTTCCAAAATGCATCACAAAGTGCTTGAAAAAACTGTAAACTATTTCCATATTGCACAAGGTGCAAACAACCTTAAGCCTGTTTCACACCAATGTTTAAGTTTTTTTCAAGTTTGTAGGTGTCAAGGTACAAAAACCAAATAATTAAATGTAAAATAGCACTGGATAGTCTTCAATGTAAAAGTGGAATATACAATCAAACCTACATTTATTCAGACACCTTCAACATTTCTCACATTATTACAGTTTTGCTATATATATCAAAAATTATATCTGGTGTCTGAATAATTTTTGGTTTGACTGTTAAAACTACAAAGTAATTCAGTCAAGAGCAGTGAGTGATTTTAATTTTCATTTTCTTGGATTAACATTACAGCAGCCAGTAGCTAAATTAGGCGTGGTCACTTTAAGAGACGATGAGCGCATCCAATATTATACACATCCCATTTTTTTCCTCAACTGCTCAACTGTTTACTTTCACTTAAGAAATAACTGACAGTTTTTTCGAGCATAATTTCCAAGGTGGTTATTTGGACATAGTTTGTATGTATATAGTCCGGAAAATACGGTACTTGGAGAAGCATAATCAACAGGCTATACTAAAATTGTATGTTTGTATTCCAACAGATTACAGTTACATTTGCAAAGACATAATCAAATTATACTGAAGATTACTTTTAAAATAAAAGAGATGAAGTATCACCTGTGGCGGATCTGCGGCAGTTTCAAGGGATTTTGCTGCTCTGTTTCTCTTGCTCTCATTCACAGCTGTAACTTTTCCCAAGGATCATCTGGAAGCATCTGAGCACCTTATGCATGATTTCGCCTCAGGACTGCCACTGACTATCACATCGCAAATGACACCGCTCTAGTCTCGAGTCAGACAATTTCAAACCATTGAGGCCATTACCAAATATACTCATGGCGATGGCCACTTCTGCAAAAAGCTTTCATTACTTGAAATCTTTGACTGAAGTGGAAGTTAACACTTTTATTAGGAGTTTAGGTTTAGAAGTTTGTTGAATTCGCTATTCTTAGCATGCACTGCTAATTAGAATCAGTGTTAAAAATGTTGTTTGCAAATGGAATAAGTCCCTTTAATTTGATTTTCAGAGAATAACAAAGAAGCTTGCCACCAGAACATCATAGTGAAGGCGGAGCCTATGGAAGTGGACCCACCCCTAGAACTGGCCCCTCCCTCCTCTAATCTACTGGGCTTCAGCACTTCAGGGGGATGTGAGAAGAAGGAACCAATGGTTAACCTCCCAGATCCTTTGCCCCGCCCCCAAAATGACCTCTTCTCCCAGGACATATCAGTCAAAATGGCCTCTGAGCTGCTTTTCAAACTGTCTGGTAAGTCTCTATGACAGAAGAAACAAAGGGGCGGACTGTCCATTAAAAAAAAAAAAAAGCTTTCCGCAGCGACAGTCTTCAGGTTTTCTTCTTCATCGCCTTCTTTGAATGCTGCACTGACACACTAGAGAGTGGAGGGATATTTGTGGTGTTAAATGATGGCAGGATTGAGCTTTTCTTCCAAGAGCGTTCTGAGGATTAGCAGAGACAAACCTGCCCCCTGCGCTCCTCGCTGCCAGCTACGGCTCTTTTTAAATGCCATCTAGCACCTCGGAAGCCGATCACAAAAAGCCTCCCCCCACTCACACATATATATATATATATATATCTATACACGAACCTCACACGCACGCCATTCGCACCCTCCCACTCCCCCCCTACCCCATGGGAGTGGTGTGTAGCTGCACAGTGTGTATGTATAACCCCTCAACCCTCAACTCCCTCACATTGTTCTCAAACATTCTGGCTCAAGCACACTCGGTTGCACACACTTCCCTTGTGTCTCTCTCTCTCTCTCTCTCTCTCTCCCTCTTGCTCCTGTGCAGCATCGTCATGGCAACGCAGAGAGCCCTTCCATCCTCTGTGAGCTGTGTGACCGAGAGGGTGTCAGGGAGAGGGGGCTTAGGAAGTGCCACCCAGGGAGCAAGGTCATTACCAGACCACCAGAAGAGAGAAAGACAGGCAGATAGACAGACAGACATGAGACACTGTTCTCTTTTGCCCTCTGTTTTTCGAGATTTTAAAAGCAGTTTGGCAAAACGTGGTTAAAAAAAATCTACCACTGCTATCCCTGCAGAAAAGACTGTCTTAAATCAGCATGCATGGCAGAATTATTTCTTATTTAGTATTTATGTCCTGTTTTTCTTGTCGAAATATCTAACGTAAAAATTTGTAATATATTTTTCTGAGTATTTGTCTTGAATTTATCAAATTCTAATATGTATTCAAATGCATTATGTATTTGCCCTAGCCCATTGTCAAAATGTTTCTAGATTTTTGCTTAAAACAAGAAAACAAATAAATTGACAAGAAAAAAAAAAGACTTAAAATATTAAAAATATTTTATGAATATATTTATTACATTTTATGTTTAGATTTTTTTTTAAGTTTAGATTTTTACTGGAAAACAAAGAATTCCATTCTGTTAATTTCATTCTGGCTGCTTCATGCTGGTCTAGCGGGCGGAAAAAGCACAATCATAAAATTAACTGAAACTATACTATATTTTATATATACTATAAAAATTAATTTCATTATTGTTTTAATATTACTGAAAGTATATATTTTTTGTTGTGCCAGCCTGGCAACCCTGATCTGAACGCACGTGCTGGAGATATACTGCTAATCACAGGAGCGCCTTTACTGACGAGATGTGCATGAAAATCGCATTCAATTTTTTGCAGAGTCCTAAGTCTGAAAGCATTTAGTTTATTACAAATGTGTTAGAAATTATCTGTTTATTGCAATTTTGGTAAAAACTTGATGTTGCATTTAGTAGGATTACCAGTAATCATTGAGTTTGTCAAATAAAGAAAAAAAAAGAAAAAATTATAGCAATTTTGGTAAAACTGGATCTTGCATTTAGCAAAACTACCCAAAATTATTTAGTTTGACAAATTAACTTTAAAGGGGGAAAACTATTTTGTAGCATTTTTTGGAAAAACTGGTTCTTGCATTACCAGCAAAGCAGCATTCTACTCTATCAGCATCCAAAAACATAATATATGATGGAGACTATCTATGATTGTCTTTTTATCAGGGATGGATTAATGGTCAGCTTTATAAACGAATGGTTCTACTAACAAATAATTGCCTTATTTGCACCTACTGGTTGCATATGATTTTTGTAAGTACAACACAGAAACAAGTCTATTTTTAACTCCTTTGTGTTTTTCTTTTCCAGAAAAAGTAAGTAAAGCTAACGAAAGCAAAGACAATGCATCATTCGGCATACACAGGTAGGTTTACTGTTTGTGCATCTATTATGCTGCCAGAATGTAGTGAATCACATTTATTGAATCTAATGCTAGCTTGTGATTTTCCAGCCCTTTCTTAGACGACCGCTTTAGACAATCACCTTTCAGCACGCGCTCCAAGAGCTCTTCCCCAGCTGAAGCCGGATCTTCAAGCAGGGTCGCCCAACAAGGTAAGACCGCCTCCTCCGCACCAACCAGGACCCTGTACTTGCTCACAAATTGCCTTTATGACACACCTGCTCATAAATATATTTTTTTCTGTTGACAGATGTGCATATAAAATTCTCTCCCTATGAGAGTGGGATTATTTCATTGTTTTTTTTTGCCATGCGTATTAATGACAAATAGCACATATTCTATGATACTTGTTTCTAATATGTGTTTTGGTGCTTTAATGTAAAGGAATATCCCACATACAGTTACGCAGCTTTGGTGTTCATTTTGGAGCCTGCTCACATTTACATAGATCTATGCATACAAGCCACCCTCTCATCTAATGCGAGTCTACAGAGGCCCCTCGCGCTCCCACCCAGCTTCGAGACCACTGCACTGGGCAGCTGGCACTCCCTGCCTCCCTCTACTGGCCCCTCTGGCAAAGGGTAATTAGTTTGCGCTCGCCTGGCCCGGTTCCCTACACCAGTTAATGAAAAAATGATTGGGTTTTTCGTGTCCAGGGTGCGTGAAAGTTAATTCACTTCACACTCAGACATGCGTTCGTTCTTACGCGCAGACACAAAGCGGACGTACACAAATCGCATAAGAGCGGCCATGACCCTTGTCTACCTTTTTCATCTCTTTCACTCTTTTTCTTTCAAATTCTTTCTCTTTCTCCATGTTTTTTGGCATTTCATTGCTAAGTGTCTAACACCTCTGACCCGGTGTGGGTAGTAACTCCCACTCCTTAGTTAAGACAAAGAGCTCTAATTTTTATTTTTAACAGCGTAATCAGTGGTTGAAAAATAATGAATTGGTCTAAAATAGTTCTGTATGTATGCCAAAAAGATAAACTGAATCAGTGTTTGTTTGCGTGTGTTTCTGTATGTCTGCTTTTACATCTTCTTTTTATATTTTTCACTTAATTGCATGAGTAAACTTATGTTCATTGGGTCTGTGTCATCATTTGTGTGTTTGGTATGTGTGTGTGTTTGTAACACTCCTCTTCTATCCTTGCCTCTTGCCCCGAGTCATCTTCAGCATCACTGCGGAGGCTGTCTCTTCTCTCTCTAATAACACTAATTAAACCATTAACCACTTCAAGGCATTGATGTAGATCCTCTAGTGTCTCAATTAAGCATCAATGTCTGATTTTTTTATTGCAGAGTCATGAACTCTGTATATGTTCACCCCCAAATTTAGCATTGTTCACCTGTATCCAGGTGACCGAACAAGGGAACTGGATAGTTTATCCAAAAATCTAAGTTTTATTAGCATTAATTCACCTGGAATATAAAAGAAGATTCTTGGAAAATGAAGGTATAAGGTGAGAGTCATAAGTATTGCACAGGCATTCGTTCGCTCATGTCCCCCACTGAGGCATTGTGGGAAGGTGCCATCCTTTCCCTGCAGTCCCCAGGCTCTGTGTCACAGCAGAGCTGTCAGCACCACATCACGCCGCACTGCCGCTTGGTGGGACGTGAGTCAGACGCACAGGTTCATATGAGCGCTGTGACTCAGTGGAACCGTGGGCCCCGGGGTGACGAGGCTGATTCAGGGCCCTGTGTCTGATTGTGTGTTTCCTTTTCTAAACTCGCTCATAGATGGAAGCAGAGGGCAAAACACCCACTGTAGTTTTAATTAAAGCTCTTATGCAGGCAGGTCAGCGCGGGGGATGGCTGGGAGACGGCACACACATGGCACCCTTGTTTAATTATGCAGTTTAGCAATGCTAATTCATGCCGGTAGTGTGGCACTACTAATCAAGTTGAGACTTTAAGATTTGAAATGTGGTCAAAACATCATCCAATAATAATAAGTTTGATATCAACAGGTGCTTAAAGGTGTCAGTGGTATAAGGAGATCTTGCTTGGGGATAAAGCAATAGTTTATGCAAAAATTAAAATTCGGAGATAATACTCACCCAACAAGTCAAGGGAACACAAACCCTTTAAGTCAAATGAGGGCAGGATTCTCTGTTGCCACTGTAGAGATGGGCTATAGCCCTATTCGGACGGGACTAGTTTTACAGGGGGTCGTTAGAGAAATCTGCGTTTCACATACGTACTTGGTGATTTTAATCCCGTCCGAATCTGCCACATCTGATTTTTTCTCACACAACCTCTGTGATAATTCCAGAGCAAATTACCTACTGTTTTTCAGCAAACTCAGTGATCCTCTGAGAAAACTAATCCCGTCCGAATGCGAATGTCTGTGATTGCCGGTGATATTTTATTTCACAACGCGGTTCCTTGTGTGTTTTGGCCAACGTGAATTACCGTAGATGCTCTTACAGCGCGGATGTTTGATATAACGTTATTTGCTTAGCGCCAAATAAATAATAATAACAAAATAATACAAATAATAAAATCAAGAGCAAGATCGCGTAAACTGTTAATACCGGCTATTGTAATATCAGCATCAGGTAAGATTACTCACGTTCATTTATGTACTCAGTTACATAATGTTTTAGTTACATTTAATAAAAAAAAAAAAAAAAAAAAAGGATGAAAACAAGTTAAACTGAAGGAACCACACATTAATATGGTTTTGTCATACTAGCCATTTAGTATTTATTGTGTAATAATACTAAGGCAATCATTCTGAATGAATGCAACGCACGCATACAGAGTGTGTGATCTCTGTGACGCCCAGATGCACAAATCAGACCCTCACACCTCTGTAATAAACACGGAGATGTTAGTCCCGTCCGAATTGGTACATGAAAATCACAGACGTCAGGTGGTAAGAATCGAAACTCAAATGTAGTTTAGTAAACTAGTCCCGTCCGAATAGTGCTTATGACAATATCAGAGTTTCACTGCATAATTATCATGGTTAAAAGACACTATTATTGGGATATCTATCAAATTCATCTTTTAACTTTTCACATTTTTGGCAAATTAATCGCAAACACCAGTGTAGGAAGGCAGAGCGAGCTTTGAATCGTAAATGTACAAAAAAAACTTTTTTCGAATTTTAAAAGAGAGGAAAACGTTATTTATTTCGAACATAACCGAGAACACCATTGATCTATAAAAGAGAAGGGTCTGAGCAATAAAAGTTTCTTCTGGGTCATAATTTCCCTACTTTACCCCCATTGGCGTAAAACCCAGGTAATGTGGCTCGTTTTTCTGAAGCAAGTAATACATCAGCAGTAAAATTCGAGCAGGCAAGCAAGACATCACTTATCCTTATGTCTTTTAAAATAATGATGGATTCCAGAACTTACCACAGGATAGATGGCTTACATTAGTTTTAACTGGTGCTTTAGGACCAATAAAAACCTTGGCATTGCTGTGCATGATAACAATGAAATTGACACCCTGACATTAGATTGCCCTGTAGACGTATATATTTAACTCAGAAGTGTCTTTCAGCCAAGATCATTGTGAGGAGTAAAGAAGCACTTTTAGCATCATTCCCTGTGACTTCTTGAGGGAGCGTGCCGACAAGTCAGACTACCCCTCCCGTTGGGCCACTTTGAGACACTATTCCCGTCAGGACTTTTGGGTTTGGTCTCTGGCAGAAGATATGAGCGTCCCCATGAAAATGTCCTTCAGGTCTTGCATCCAAGGCCAGTGCATCTGCTTTTTAATTGCCACCATTAAATCCTCTCTGATATGCCAAAAAAATACTGTTTCTCCCTAAGCACTTGCCCCCCTTTTCCTTGCCATGCCCCCATCAATCCTGAGGCTGCATTGCTTATGACAGCATTTGTAAAAAATGTGCCTATTTATGATCAAACCACAAGTCCAAAGGGACAGGCACACACCCGCTGCATATCCAAAATGCCCCTTGAATGTTTATTGAACGGATCAGAATCCTGCGGTACATGCATAAGAAAACAAAAAAGCTCAAGTCATTGATATGACCTACAAAACATGCATCTCTGAATGCCTTGACATGATTAAAGACCCTCTCAGTTGTAAACAGCTTGCTCTTTTTTATATATATAAATAAGTATACATATTTCTGTTCCGTTTTAGCTCATAAAGAAACCTTGCTTAACATTTGGCAACCTCTCTGCCTCTTGTTTTTTACACTATTATGGCCAGGCTTTCATATTGCACCAGACATCTATTTGAAGGGGCTGTGTTGCACGATGACGGAATTTCTCTTCGGTTTATATATTTATTTATCTATTCATTTATTTATCTCTCTCTGCCTCCTTCCGGAGAGAGAAAAGGCGTGGCGCTGCATTTTAATTTGACGCCAAGCCAACCACCTTCATCAGAAGGTTAATTTAGACGCTCTCCTCCACTTGTGTGGCATACTGTCTCTCTCTCTCTTACTCTCTTTCCCCTCCTCTCTCTCTTCTAATGAAAGGTGAAAAAGAAGCACACAGTCCAATGTCAAGATAAAAACACCTTGTTGGCTCCCTGATCTGGATGTATAGACTCCAGCGCAATGACAGAACACATTCTGACCTCTCGCAAACCTCTGTGTCTCTTGGTTTCCCGGTTGTTCCTGCAATTAGTAGTCCTCATGTCTCACAAGTGTATGATATGTCAAGAATTCAGGCAAATTCATCTAAGGAAGTAAATGTTCTTATATAACGTGTATTGTGATCTCAAGGATGTCTAGAGCAATCACAAAAATATTTTTAGCTATATATATATATATATACACAGGAATGAGACAAAATGTGAATCACTTAAGTATCACAAGAGGTCTAAAGCACTGGGAACGCAGACAAGCAGAGCGATACAAAGAATTAAACATTCCAGTGCTGTTGGACTAGTGTAGACAACCAGAACTAACTGTTGTATAATATCTGATTATTAGTATTTTTCAATGTATCCAGATCCAGAGAAGGTGAGTAGTGACCCAGGAAATGGACTCGCCCAATGGAGACTCAACGAACAGCTCTTTCCCTGCCCTGTTTGTGGCAAAGTGTTTGGTCGCCAACAGACTCTCTCCAGACATCTCTCTTTACACACAGGTGAGAATAAATAATGCTCTCAAACAACATTCAACCAGTTTGGCTCAGCCAGTTAACCAACTATACATGCTAAATGTTTATGATCTACCTTCTATGTTTCTATGTTGGTGTAAGCTGGTGTTTTCATCAAGTGACCATTGTAGTATCACATTTAAGGCTGGGACACACCAAGCCAACCTTTAAGAACTAGTGGCGACGAACGGCAACAGTGTTGTCACCTCAGATTGGTGGCATATGGCCCAAAAAGCTGTGCTTGAACATGCCACTCAGATTACAGTCGACTGTATGCCAGTTGGCCAAATATTTACTCTGCGAACATGGAAAACAGACTTAACGGCGTTTAGCTACCTGTTGTCTGCAGAATTGTGTCTTTTTCTCTTAGCCTAAATAATATGTAACACTGAAAGTTGTCATAGGAGATTTACTCAGATTGTCATGTTCTTTCAGTCACGTAAATTGAGCGTTTACATTCCATGTCCGTTATCACGAAACCCACGACACACAACAAAAACAGCTCTGATCTCAGTTGTTGATGTTTGAATATGCTGCGAATAAATATGCTTTGAACAATGCTGGCTAGTTCCTAGAACGATGTGGTGCGAAAGCCCCTTTTATCAGCAGCTATATATTACACATATTTGTCAATCAAAAGGAGAAACAAGGATATACGAGATATACTGTAAGCAGATATACAAAATTTAAATAAAGCAGCGCTTGCTTACCATCTTGGGTAAGATCGTGTAACAAAACCAGTGTTGGGTGTAATTAGTTACTAAGTAATTAGTAACTGTAATATAATTCTAATATGAAATTCCCTGGATAAAGTTAAGTAAGGGAATACTCTTATTTATTCTTTAATTACAATTACTTCTTATGTAATCAAACTTAATACTGTATATACTATAGAATATTTATATACAATACAATAGTGGATTTAACTATTTAAATCTTTAAACCTTAAAATGCCTGATTTTATGTACCCTTCTCACTTTAAATATTTTGGTGAGTTAATAAGAAAATTGGTAACACTTAAGTGTCCAATACTCACTTTTAACTAGTTGGTAATTAGCATGAATATTACTGGGATATTGGCTGTTTATTATTACTTTAAAACACACACACACACATTTTAATGTCTTATTCTGCAAAACATTATTCGTATCTTTAATCTTACCCAATATTTAAATTTAACAACTACCTTACTAAATATTAATAAGCAGTAATTGGAGTATACTGAGGCAAAAGTAATAGTTAATAGTTATTTAATAGTGAATATTGGACTCTAATCTAAAGTGTGACAGGAATAATTTATGTAGTTATCTATTATTTATTTGAAAGAAATAAAAGAACAGTTTCATGTCTATCCTTGTAACATTAACTTGAGGTTGATATAGGATTTAGAAAGTAATTAGTAATAAGTAATTAAATACTTTTTGGAGAGAGTCAGTTGTACAGTAATCTAATTACACTTTTGAAAATGTAATTAGTAATTTACCTTCCGTCTGTGCTGCCTTCCCATTTTTTTTCTCGTTTTCATCACTATCGATTTTATTTTCATGCACTTGTTCACTAAACTGAGCATCCAATCACAGTTCTCACTTGTGCTGACGGTCCTGACGCCGATTCAACATGTCAACATGACAAGAGCCGTGTAGAACAGATCCAAAAACACTAGTCAGACAGACGATCACCGACGGCTGACCATCAGCTTGGTGTATCCCGACCTTTAAACATGCATCCATAAACACATTTACAGTCTTAAATTACCTGGTTTTAGTAGTTGACCAGGTTAAGGACATCTGCTGGTTCACAACAAACAATTAGAAAAACAAGATTTGTTGCATGTTATATTTTCACATGTATACATACATGTCCAGTGACATTGTATGTTGTCATTGCGACAAGTAATTCCCTCAGTAAGTAAATAAGGTTCACTGGACTAGATTACCCTTCCTTTAAAGAGATTAGGCTACTGATTAGTCCTGGTGGGAAAAGTACCTAAGTAATTACTAAGCTGTAAAGAAGCCTCCCCAAGCACCAAGCTTCCCTGGAGCACAGCACAACCATGAGCAGCCTCGCCTGATCCTTGAACAATCGCGTCCTGCAGGTCCCTGAGGAGCATCAGTGAGCCGTCTGATCACAGTCCATTCAAACGCATCTCAGTCTGGACTAAAAAAACAAATAAATGAATAAAAATAAAGTCCTGTGGGAATGTTGAGCTTCAAAAGAAGAGACAGGACACCTTATAAAGAGTCTGTGCTGTGTGTTTGCTTTCTAAATGCTCTTTTGTTTGTCTCTGCAGAAGAAAGGAAGTATAAGTGTCATTTATGTCCATACGCGGCTAAGTGCCGAGCCAACCTCAACCAGCACCTCACCATCCACTCGGTCAAACTGGTGAACACAGACACCGAACAGATCGTTACCGCTGTTACCAACGAAGGCCCAGAGCTCAAAAACTGCCCCTACTACTACAGCTGCCACGTCTGCGGCTTTCAGACAGAGTTGAACGCTCAGTTTGTCAGTCACATGTCTCTTCATGTAGACAAAGAGCAGTGGATGTTCTCGCTCTGCTGTAGCACCTGTGAGTATGTGGGTGTGGACGAGGCCGAGATGAAAGCTCACATCAGTGCAGGGCACGCAGGTAAGACCTCACCATTCTTACATTTTACAAATTACCTGTTGAAACCTTGAGTTTTGGATGCTGGCGTGTGACTGTCTTGGTCAACCAGCTTTTCCAAAAGTTTTGCTGCTATATCAAAGTAGTGCTGGTTCTCCAGCAAGACTAGCATCTAACCAGTACAAACCAGTCTGGACTTTTTAGCATGGTGCCAAACATACCTTCTGATCTTGTTTTAAACACTTGGTCAACATTGGCACAAGTCCATCATAATATTTGCATTTTTCTTTTGAAACTCAAAGCGCTTCTGCTGAAGCTGTAATCAGGTAAGCTCAGAGTGCAGCACTCCAGACTAAAAAAATCCTAGACAGTCATGATTTCCTAAAATGAAAGATTTTGGAACTAAAATCTAAAAAGCTTTCAGACTGTTTTGTGAGCCTTAATGACTTATTAAAAACAACTGGTTTATTCATTTGTTTATTCATTGTTGTGTACAGATTTAGGTAATTAGTGTGAACCGACTGTGTTATTAGACAAAATTAGAAAGATGTAATTAAAGGGATTCTTCACCCAAAACTGAAAATTCTTTCATTAATTACTCACCATGTCCTTCCAAACCCATAAGACCTTCATTCATCTTCGTAACACAAATTAAGATATTTTTGCTGAAATCCCAGAGCTTTCTGTCCCTACATAAACAGCAATGAAACTATCGCATTTAAAACCCAGAAAGGTAGTAAGGATAATGTGGCAGTCGATGTGGCATTAGTGGTTTAACTGCAAAGAAAAAAAAAAGTTCTTCCCTTTCGTGTCAGTCTCCACCACCATTCATGTCAGTACCATGACGTATGCATGTACATTCCTCTTCTTATATTCCTCTGTGTCTGCAGCACGTTGCACTCTCGTGAACATGCATCGAAGACTGACAGAGAAGAGAAGAAATTGTTGAATATAGTCGTTATTTCTTTCTTTACGCACAAAAGTATTCTTGTAGCTTCATAACGGTTGAACCACTGATGTCACTGATGTGACATGGACTATTTTAATGAAGTCCTTACTACCCTTCTTGTCCTTGAATGTGGTAGTTGCATTGCAATCTATGTAGTGTCAGAAAGCTCTCAGATTTCATCAACATATCGTTTTAATATTTATTCTGAAGATGAATGAAAATCTTATGGGTTTAGAATGACACGAGGGTGAGTAATTAATGACACAATTTTCATTTTTGGATGAACTATCCCTTTAACTAGTGCATCCTCTAAAAATTTGCAACTGCAAACATTTTCCCAGCTTTCGCCAATGGTATTAGATTTCTTGTCAAAGATCTAGATTGTAATCTTTAGACCTGAGGTGTCAGAAGCATTTTATATTGCATCATATATTAAATTTTGATTGTAATTATATTTACTCTGTTTTACAAGATAATGCGTAAAAACTCTCAAAACCTGTGTTTTACTGCAACTACGTACATTTTGTGGAAAGCAGCTAAGCCAGCTTGCTAAATGTTCCTAAATACCACTTAGTCTCGAAAACTGGGTAAGGTTTAATTCGGGTCAGATTTAGATTCCGATTTGCTAGATTTGTCACTAGACAATTTTCAGTAGTTGAGTCTGAAAAGTCGCTTGATCTAATGACAATGTCGACTTTTTTTTAAGTTCCATTTGGTGGTGCTAGTGATGCAGAAATTACACCGCTAAGGTCTGAATCACTGGGTGGATGTTGTTGACACAGAAACTCACCAGGGTTATTATAGGCAAACACCTCAATCTTCAGGTTGTGCGTGGGGTTCATTTTAGTCGGTCATGGAACTGACTGAGGGTTAACATTTGAGTGAGTGTGTGAGTTTATATTTAACTGCGAGGCCTGATGTTATTAGACCCAAGCAGGCTGAAAAATCGATAGCCCTAGTCACTCACAACTAACCATCCAAGTAGCCCAACACCACCACAACTCCCACACTCACCCTCACGCCACAGAGCTCGAGTCCACTTTCAGCATGACAGTGAGCTCAGAGAGTGACAGCAAAAGAACAAGTTAGTTTGTCAACTGCGATTTAGCTCCCTGCCAGAGACACCCCTTGCTGCAGATTGGCTGACCTCGGGTCAACGCCTACCAGCCCGCACTTCTTTGTCTCTTGCTTAGGAAGGTGGCTGAGAGTTCTCTCTATCACACATGCTTTGCTTTACGCTGCGGGTGTTGGCTAAACCTGGATGTTAATTCACCCTGATATTTCGTCAAAAGTGCACAGTTGCCTTATAGAGACAGTCAAGTTCACGCACAGAGATGAAGTCCTGCTCTTCGTAACCATTCTATTCCCATAGCACTTCTGTATTCAAAGATGTCATTGCAGCTGACAAAAGATTAAACATGACCACCTACTCTGTATTCCGCATGCGTTCGTTGAAAGGAGCGGCGGTCTTAACATGTGAGCGAAGCATGTGTGTGAGCTGGTATCGGCCATTTCGTGAGCTCTGAGAGCCCTAGGGGAGAGCCGTGGCCTGAGATGCTCCCGCCATCTTAGCTGTGGCGGCCCTGACCTAGGCAGCCCCCCTCCCCTGCCACTCTCAGGCACAATGTACTGTAGATCAATAAGAGCGCAGGCTTGAGTGTTCTGGCTGCTTGGATACAGAAGTCAAGCTAAACCCGCAAGAGTGCCTCTTAGGAAAAAGAGCCCGCCTCCCGACTTTTAAGGCTTAATGCCGCACTGCTGTAGGCATACATATTCCAGCCCGGCTCACTGGGTGGATTTCGATCAATTGGAGGATTTTTCTGCCTTTTGCTTTACTCATTACAGAATTCATTATCAAACCTTGAGTGCTGAAAGATGCTCCCGACTAATTCTCTGATGGCTTAAGCTAAGCTGAGTCTTTGATACCATCATGTCATTCAAATACGGAGTTAGTCTTATATTCAGGATGTGGCCCTCCTTTTTTTATTTTTTTATCCCACACAGGTCTCAATTCCAGAAGCCCTCTCAGTGAGACCAAGAGCACTTCCTCCTCTCTCTCAGCCCTCAGTGACTCCCTCAACAGCTCTGAAGGTGGAGATGTTGCCCAAGGTAACGAAGAACTAAAATGCCTTTTGGCCCCACCTTCTTCTGCGGGCAGTCAATCAAGCTTAGGCGAGGAAAAAGCAGAGAAAGGTGAGGATTTATAAATAAATGCTTTTTTTTTTTTTTTTTTTAATCCTTTTTTGAGCAAGGCTGTATTAAATCAATCAAAGGTGACAATAAAAAATTACATTTCGAATAAATTCTGTTCTTTTTAACTTTCTACTTATCAAAGAAACAATACATTTGAAAGTATTACAATAAAAAGTTATTTTTGATTTTAATATTTCATCATATTACTGTATTTTTACTGTATTTATGATCAATTAAATGCAGCCTTGGTCAGCATAAGATACATATTTCAAAAACATTGAAAACTTTTTAGTGATCCCATACTTTAAAAGGTAGTCTACATACATAGATTTTTATGACTTCTTATTAACTAAATATTTACCTTCTCTCAACCATTATACAATGCAATAATGGTAGTTCAAGAACGTTAATAGAAGTTATTAAACAGTGTTACCATGAAAAAAAGATGGCGAGGGTCCCTGAGTTGGGGGTCCCTTGGTCTATAAAGATTGAAAACCAGTGGCCATAAAGAGAATCACTGAGCTATACAATTGATTAAATGTCAAATTTTTGATGATCCAGTTCCTTACAACCAATTCATGCTGAAACAACATAATATATAGAGATGATAATAAAAAAAATTCTCTCTTCCTGACATAATCCCTAGGCTTTGAATGCGTCTTCTGCAACTTTGTGTGTAAAACTCGACCTATGTACGAGCGGCACCTACAGATCCACCTGATCACGCGCATGTTCGAGTGCAACGTCTGCCATAAGTTCATGAAGACACCTGAGCAGCTCCTGGAGCACAAGAAGTGCCACACCGTCCCCGCTGGAGGGCTCAAGTAAGGAAAGCAAGTACAGCACGTGCCTCCCCACAACCTCACAAAACCCGCCCCACCCTACCTCAGCCCTGTTACCCCCTCAGACAGGACACAGGCCAGGTTTTAGGTGCGGTTTACACAACAACGTTTGCATCCAAAAACAGGGACACTTTTTATGCATTTTGAAAACGGGTTTCGAAGTGCAAGTTTTTTAAAATGCCACTGTTAACGTTTCCGTATAAACACCCAATAGGCGAATCTTTGAAAACTATGACGTCATGTGCGTGCATATTACGTGTTAGGTATGTAGACATGCGCAGTAGGCTAGGTGTCAATTTTAAAGCCAAAGTCTAACAATCTAACCCTATCGTCCATCCAGACAAAATTACTCACTGCTTACGCCATATTGCTTTTTGTTTACATCTGAGCGCAAGCTGATATCACTATGAATCATGAGAAGAGCAACAGGCAATTGATTTTAGTGATTTTAGTTACAGAATTCCTGCCCATATATATATATATATATATATATATATATATATATATATATATATATATATATATATATATATATATATATACACACACACACATATCTATGCTCCTGCCTACAAAGAGCTAATCGTCATTTCCCTACAGGAACTGTTTACTAACAAGGTGGCCTGGCATATGTTATACAACATTTTTGGCAGTTTTCGCGGATATATGTAAACACGAGAAGTGAAACTTTTTAAAAACACAAGGGAAAAATATTTCCGTTTTTGACTACATCGTTGTCGTGTAAACGTAGCCTTAGAGTCTATCCAGGAGCACTGGTCAATGTTTCAGAAATGAGCTAAGTTCAGCAGTGCTTCAGGGTAACGTCTCTGTGGAGCGGCATACAGTAGAAGCATGTTATAGACAGAGTTCCTGAATGTGCCTGAAACACATATAAACACACAACTCTACTGAGACAGAGATTTACTACTGATAACCTCACTTTACAGCTAATACGTTTTTTTAAGAACAAGTTCACAAATTAAAGAGATAGTTCACCCGAAAATGAAAATTATGCCATCATTCACTCACACTGAAGTTGTTCTAAACCTGTATGACTGTTGAATTTTTCCATATTATGGACACTTTCAAGCTTAAAACAGAATGCAAAAACTGCATTGAAAGTAGTCCATACAACAATGTATATTCCTAGTTTTTTGAAGACATGTTACTTTTGTGAGGAACAGATTATAATGCTAGTGATTTTTGAAAGTTTAAATCTTGTCAAGGAATCGGTTCATCTGCTTCACAAAACTGATCAGAATGATTCATGATTTGGTTGAAGCAGTTCTCAAGTTAACAGCTTTTTGAAGGGAAAGATTTTCTGTAAATAAGACATTTTGTCTGTTCTTTACTTAGCTATAGAAGAATATAGCACAAGTCATAAGGACCATTTACTGTTATTTTCATACTTTTTGAAGCTTTTTAAGAATTTTGAGTTCTATTCATTGTAATAGCAAAGATAAGAATTTCAAATATATTTTTACGGTCCATGGAAAGTAATGTTATTCAAGTTTAGAACAACTTGGTAAGTACATTGCTAAAAACTTCTTCAAAGCTTCAATTTATTGAACCACATTTGGATTTACAAAATAAATAATAAACACCTTTTCCTTCTTTCCTCATTAGTGTTTAGGGAAGTAGGTCTCCCCAAAAGTCAATTTTAGCAAGTATTATTGACAGTCAGAGACATTAATTGTGCAGGTGAACACAAATCGCAGGCACTTTCAGGAACGAAAACCTTCCTTTGGAAAGCCTGTGGTAGACATTACTGCGAAAGGTCTGGGCCCGCATGTGAAAATATATCTGAAGAAATCACAACAAGCCAGTCAGCACTTGTCCATCTGTTGAGCAGCTCCACTGCCAAGACCATTAGGCTACAGTTCACACTGTTCTTTCTCAGCCTGTCATAACCGCCACCACAGTTACAACAACACATTAAAACACAATGTATACTCAGCTGAAGCTAATACACACTTGTTTTCCAAACACTTACAAGACATACTGACCCCCAGGTTGAGATCTTGTTTTGGGGCTTATTTTAATATATATATATACAGTATATACTTAACACAAAGTCCAGTCTTTGATATTTTCTGTTGTATTTGTCTAGTTGTTTGACATACATAATTCATGTCTTAAGGTCATGTATTTCAGATTTCATTGCCTCATCTTGTCATTTATGGCTATGCTTTCCCATGCTAGACACATTTGATAGTTTGTAGTTATCACTCATTAGAGCGCTTAGCCATTACCACAGGTAAAGGAGGAGAACAAACTTAGATCAGCAGCAATATTAAATAACTTGGAGGGACAGATAGTTATTTACTTGGGTTCTTATTTAGCATTTATGCTAAAAAGCAGAGCAACAAGTGTAATTTGAGAATTTTTAATTCCATATTTTCCATTACAATTTTAAAAGATGATACGCCTTTAAATATTATGATTTTAAGATAACTGTGAATAAAGCCAGGCCTTCTATTTTCTGCCTTTTATTTTAAAATGTATCAGATGGGGACTTATTTGAAAAGGACTCAGCATGTAATCTATGGTTTATTATTCTCTTTATTTGTTAGCTGTTATATAAAAGACACTGGAAAGACAATCAAATAAAAAATCCTCCGTAGATTATTTTGTATTCATAGTATTTGAGCAAATAGAGTGTTTGTCGGCCAGTATCTTAAACAACTGCTGTTTTGCCTGTGTGTTCTTACATTTTGAATCTGTAATGGTTCAGTGACTCTGAGGTGCAAGTGTGTGTGGTCGGCATTAATGTTACAGTATATGTATAGCAGCTGACTGCTTACAAATCACTGCATGTTTTTTTTTTTCACGGGATCTTTCTCCCACAGCAGGGTTCCAGTTGGCTGGATTAATGTCTGCTTATGAATATTCCATACAAGGTGTCATAGTTTAGAACTGGACTGTATATTTTGATGTATAAATACCTGTACTTAAGTGTCCTTATCTTAGACATATAGTCTCTAGGGATTCTCTGCTAATTCTAGACTATTTACATAATCCCATATAAAATGGAACCAAGAAAAGCAGCAGTAAATATACCCCATAGGAAAATGTTACTCCTCCAAGGTTACTTTTTCTTAACTCTATGGAATATTCATTTGCGGGGTTTGTTGAAGCAACTGTAGCAACCTTGCATCAACCTTGTCTCAAACAGTTTTGAGACAAACCTAAAGATTACAGAGCTATGATATCAAAGATATTTTTTTGTATAAGACAGTGTTCAGCATAACTTTCATGTTTCTCCGATGAAATGGTTTGCTTTTGATCGCAAGCAACAAACAATTATGCTTTAACTTACATTTAAACTTTCTCATCTCATGGTAAAGCATAATGTTTTAAGCCAGCTATTACCAGGCTGGTCTGTAATTGAGGTGTACCGGTGGAATATGATGTCATACTTTCTTCTGGCGCACATTTCGGTCAGTGTTAACAAAAAAAAATAAATAAAAAAAAAAAAAAAATATATATATATATATATATATATATATATATATATATATATATATATATATATATATATATATATATATATATATATATATATATATATATATATATATTATAAGTTGTTAATGGCTAATTAATTACTATTCTTTTTTTTCTTAACCTGGTGCCTACTAGTTAAATTCAGAAACTTTCTAGTTTTCGATTTATGCTTAAATCAAGAAAGAAAAAACAATGCCAGTGGAATTCCAAAAATAAACTTTTAAAATTAAATTAAAAACATTTTCTTAGAATTTAGTGCTATAGTGCTTCTCAAGCAAAAATATTTTTCTTAAGGTATGTTTAGATATTTTTACTGAAAAACAAGACTGGGTACACTGCCTGCTATGGGTTTTTACTTAATGTTTCCAAATTACGAACAGATTTTTGGTCATATTAGACAAACTTCAGAGTCTTTGCACAATACAGATTCAGAACACAAGAGCACAAAACCCAAAAATGACCCAATACATTTCGAGCTTACTATCAGCTGATGGGACTCTTGTTGTATTATAGCTGGCCAGCTGTTTTTTTTTTTTTTAGTCAGGGCAAGAGAGAGAGAGAGTTTCACAGCGCTCTAGTTCAGTGTTGAGGTAGAGAGGCGCCCTTCACAGTGTGCTTTCTGAGGTCATTCTGTTCTGCAGGGTTTGTGAAGCGCTTTGGGGCCCTGAGCAGATGAAAGGTGCTATTTAAATGTAAGTGCCACTCATTTATTCATTTACCTTCATCTGATTCCCGTTCCAACCTGTCCGCAACCACACAGCCATACGCACACACACCCTCTCTCACATGTAGCAGTGTATACGTACACACAGACTGTAGCTTATAAACACGACAGAGGGTAAGACACACTATACGCCTCCTTCATCCCTTCCCTTTGTCCATTCTTTGTGTGTTCTTCATTCCATTTAAGAGAACAGAGTGTGTTTTCTCATTGGCGAGGTGCATTATTAAATGTCTTCCACCTCTGTGTCCTACACCCTACTCCTCCTGTCTCTCTGACCAGGTGCCCTCTCTGCATCTACTCCACCAACAGGCCAGCCGCCATGGAAGGCCACCTGAAGACGCACTACAAGATGGAGTATCGCTGCCGTATCTGCCAAGCCGTGTGGGCCAATCAGGCAGAGCTGGAAAGGCACACACGTGCTCACCGCCTGGGCAACCACTACAAGTGCGAGCAATGCGGCTACCTCTCCAAAACAGCCAACAAGCTCATCGAGCATGTGCGTGTGCACACTGGTGAGCGGCCTTTCCACTGCGACCGCTGCAGCTACAGCTGCAAACGCAAGGACAATCTCAACCTCCACAAGCGGCTCAAGCACGCTCCGAGACAGACCTTCGGTTGTGCCCAGTGCCCGTTCACCACCACTCACCCGTTCGTCTACAGCCGCCATGTTAAAAAGCACCAAGGCGGGGAGGGGAGCGCCGAGGAAGGTGAGGCTCGGCCAGGTACGCCACACCCGGGCCTTTTGGAGCGAGGAGGGAGGAGCAGCAGTGGGAGCGGGGACAGTGGGACCACCAGTCCGCTCATGAACCTGTCCGCCTCTCAAGCCTTGCAGTCCGTCGCCCTGTCGATCACCAGCAAGTGGCAAGACGGCACCCCAAACACACGCTACCTCTCGGCCAATGGCACGTTCTCCACACTGGCGGCTCGCTACTTGGAACAGTACAGGAACTGTGACCTGGCTCACCTCATCCCCCTCACCACGCTCTTTACGGCCCGCCGCTTCACATTCCACAGCCCCTCGCCCTCAAACTCCTCGCCGCCCTGCTCGGCATTTTGGTTCAACTCGTCCTCTCAGTCGCCGCCCTCTCCCACGTCACTTAAACACTCCTTCCTAGCATACCTGGGATTGACAGAGAGAGCTAAGACCATTTGACCATCCTCGACCATCTTCTTCTCCTTCCTGTATCATCATAGCCACTAACTGTTCCACAGGCAGGCTAAACCGCTGCCCTAAATAGTAGTACTGATAGTAATACTTCCATTTATCAGAGGAAAAGCTATTCACGCTCAAGGCATTTCGATTTTTTTGTTCTATCGCAATCCAATAGTTGCTCTTTTTTGAGAGGTCTTACAACAGTTGTTTTCCTCTACACATTGTGAATGACCTGGAATCCAATAACAGTTCTTTCTCTATTACGAGTTTTGTATACGTTTTGATGGGCGAAAGGAAACAGAGAACATAGCTCGCAAGCGCTAAGCTTTTTTTGTACATTTTGTCAGGAATCCGAAAGCATGTTCGCTATGTGTTGCAATTGTTTTTTGAAGTCATTTAGGGGCTCAGTATCTACTGTGTATGGCACGACAAAAACCAATGAAACGGATTGCTATCTTTCGAGTCTTGTTTCCAAAGCAAAGCCTCAGACCACGCACTTGTTAATTTATCAAGCTGTACATAGTTTTGTAGTCTTTCTTTTCTCTTCTCTCCCCCCCCCCCCCACGCCTGTTGGCGGTAACTGGTTTTGCTGATCTGCAAATTTTGATCTTGCCTCGGCAACAAGCATAAGGCCCTTTACGACACCTGCAAGGCACAGCTGATGGCATTACTTAATTCAAGCCATTTAGAGCACGCTAATGGCAAAAGCAGTCACCCATGATGCAGCCCTTCGATATCTTCACCATACTTTTAGTCACTACATATAGTGCCATAGCTGACCGAGGTGGGCTGGTTGTATCCGGTAGGCATGAGATATAAGTGACCAGTCAAGCGCCCTGTGCATAGCTAACGTATATCATGCTCACCTGTACGTTTAACAAGATGTATGAGCTGACAGGTTTTTGGGAAAGACCCAATTATTCTGTCACAAAGGCCGATTCAATGGTGCTTTTTGGAGCTTTTTTGTAATTGTGTGTGTTAAAAAAAAACTGTTCCAAAATGACTTGAATGAATGTACTTTCCGTTGGTTAATGTTAGAGTGATACAGAGGTAGCTGGACTGTGGTAAGTGAGATCATGGGAAAACAATGGTATCTCGGTGGCCTTCTGTGTCTTAAAAGTTTTGTTCTTCTAGTTGTTTTAGTATTATTATAATTATTATTACTTTTAATTTGAAAGAGCCTTTGAAATGTAAAATACAAATATATATATATATAAATATATATCCTGTACTAACAAGCTATTATGAGAACCCCATTGGAAAATGGCTCTCAAGTGCAATGTGGAGGCAGCCATTAATTTGAGATGCTTTGGAAGCATGGCTTTCCATTTGTGGGCAAACATGGTACCATGATTCTATGTTCCCCTTTTGAATCTTTTTTTTTTTTTTTTTTGCACTTAAAATTTTGAAATGTTTCAAACAAAAGCACTTACACCCAATAGAAAACTTCCTTGATGCCAATTATTTGACTGCCTCGTAAAACAGCCTCAATGCTACTTCTAAGTATTTTTTTTTTCTTTATCGTTGTTTTGTTTTTTGTCTGCTACATTGGTTGAAAACACAAATTCTAAGTCTTTTTCCTGTAGGTATTTGCCAAACAGCAGACTGCTCTGTTTTGATCATATGGCATGTGTAATGCGGAGAGTCGAGTTCAAAGTCCACCCTGGACACCGAAGCGCCAGGCTAAATTTTTAACAGCAGTTTTGCACAGTGCTGTAAAAATTGCACTTTTCTGAACAAGAATGCAATTCTATCCAGTGCTCTAAAATGGAAAACATAATGTTGCCGAGCTCAAACTAAATAATTTTTGATCCAAATACAGTTTAATTCATGTTCAAAACAGATAAACTGTAACATCGGCGGTAACGGATTGATCTTTTGATGAGCACTTTGCTTAGTTACTGGATAGATGGATTTATTTTAAGAATTTAGAATATAGGAAAATGTAATTGGTGCTAAAAGAGTAACTTACAGTAGCATGTATTTGGTTTAGTAACCAAACACCAATCAGCTGATGCCCACAAGCTCAACATGGCCAAATATTGGCTTATTAGTAAGCCTAGTCAATACATTGGTCTAAATAAACCAATTCTGCTTAGCATATCATGTGCAAAACACGTGCAAAGCTTGAACTTGAGGTCCTAAAATATTTTATCCTTTAACGGTAGATGCATTAAGCGAAACTGCACTCCTCTTTTTGTCCAGCCAGCAGAATCTGATCAATAATTTGAATGCTGTCCATCATAGACGTACAATGCACTCCCTCCTTCATTCATGCAAGAATAGCAGATAAGGGACAAGGATAAAAGCGTGGCCTGTTAAGATCAATCGTGTCAGGTACACAAAAGTTTTCGAATGCGGCTGACCTTAGACATTTTAAAAGGAAAAAAAAAGTAGCAGCGTTACTTTCATATGTCAACCTTGAACTGCAAAGAGATCATTCTTCTTAAGTCTGTTCTCCTCCAACTTGCCTATTGAGAGGATTTGGATGGAACATTCTGTATTTAAGGCCAGTTTATAAATGAAATGCAGGCTAGAAATAGAGCCATTAAAAATGTTAGGCAGTTTCTTGGCCCCGCACAGTATCCTTTTTTTCTATACTTGTATTTTTTGCTGTCATAGTATCATCGTTTATTTTGCTTCATGTAGATGCCCAGCATGCAGTCTTGTGGTATTTTGTATTTTAAGTGGAGCTTATTTGCTTGTTAATAAAGCTCCTGCTCAGCCCATTATCTTTTATGCTCTAGTGCCACTTGGTGGCTAGGAGTGGCCCGAGAGCCTGAGATGAAGTGAAACTGATCCTCAGGACCCATTTTGACTGAATGAATTCAAACGGAATGTCCATTGGGCAACATCCTTGTGTCCGTCTGCCTTGGAACACCATGTATTCATCATGTAGAAGAACATGGCCGCTGCTCTTTCATGCTCAGTTGTGTGGGCAAGAGGAGCACAACAGGGATTCCTCTCTGTTCCAATACCAGTATTTATAAATACTTACTACATGGAGTTCTGTTTGCCTAATCGCAAGGAGCAGCATCAAAACTGACTACCTTTTTAGCACTTCAAAAGATGCATGGAATTGCTCTTGATCTCTAGTTTGTAGCATTTTTTTTTTTTTTTGGGGGGGTCCGAAAAAAAAAGACCAACTCGTTTTGAATTTAGCTTTGCGGGTTACTCTGCACAATCTGTTTGCTTTATCTCTTGCTGTACTCTCCAACTCAATAAGGCTCAAGTATCATTTTGTTTTCTTACTTATCTGGCACCCAGTAAACTTATGTGCTGTATAAAGCTTTTTTATTACTTCATTCTTAAGGCTGTACAGGGTTGTTTGTGACAATAACTGGTAATTAGACCATTTGTACTTTTTATTTTGTTTTGTATTTTGGTTTTATTGGTTATGCTTTCTTTGTTTAAATTGCCAGTTGTAAATGTAACAGGATTTGAAAGTAAAGCTTACATCACATATTACCTTAAATGACTTGCTGTCTGTTTTATCAGTGCATGCTTTACTTTGATGTCCCCAACTTAGATAACCTGCATTTGTTTTATCCAGGTACGAAATAAAATTTGTTGAAGCGGCACAACATATCTGACAACACAGTGACATCAGTCCATGTTGTCTCTACCTGCTGAGGTGAGATTTATTTGGAAGCCCATTTATCACGTAATAATTTTTTTTTTAGGTCAATTACAATTGTGATAGATCATTTTATCTCAGTATTTCAACTTTTTACCAATTATCTCAAATTTTGACATTTTATCCCAATTAACAACAAACTTGTTTTTCTTATGTGGTGGAGATGAATGTTGCTTTAAAAATACACAAATACTTGGTCGACCACACTACATCGTCCTTTCTGGCTGTGTTAAATTGGTTAAAATAAAATAAAAATAAATCTCTGTACAGTATCATGTACATTTTCCCCCCTTTGTACTCCCAAAACAGCGCTGATACATCTAATATGTTCAGTGATATCTGGATTTTATCTGTTGGTCCAGTACATCCCATAGATGCTCAATCAGACAATGTTTGCAGTGTGGCGAGGTGCATTATCCTGCTGAAATCTTTGGGATTCCAGGACCCAAGGTTCCCCAACAGAACATAACACTGCCTCCACTAGCCTTCCCAGGTTTTCTGTGGGTAATAATAAGATCTTCATAAGGTCTTTAGTGTCTTAATTCAAATTAAGGTCTTAAAAAAGCTCTTTAATCATAGCAAAAAGACTTAAATGTTGAATGAACTGCCAAAAATTATCTTCCTCTCTTGTATTCCAATACAAATATTAAAACATCCTTAAATCAAGATACATTTACTAGATATGCAAAATGAAGATATATGCAGCCTCATGAAACTGAACAAAATGAGTTTATGATTAACCAGAAGAAATGTCTTCCAGTGGAATCTTAAATAAGCTTAATTCAAAAGGAAAACAAGATTATTTTTCTAACCTCACTGGCACTCATTCTTGTTTTAAGCATGTTATATCTTGATTTATTCACGATGATGCTTTCTTAATGAGTTCATGCAGGAGCATGACTCCACAACCCGTGGCATCCAAAAGAGAGGTTGTCTGTGCCTAAAAAAGCGAAGCTCTCTCCACCTAGTTTTGCCTTCAGCAGTCCTGGGAGCGCTAGAGCGCTCCGTCCAAGCCAAAGGTTGGTCCTGCCTAATGAAAACAGATGAAGCAGAGATAAAGTGTTTGCCGACATTAAGAGCTCCATTCATCACTGTTAGCCCTAGAGCTATGGAGCACCTTGGACGGCATCTCTCCCTCTCAGACTTGCTCCATAATGCTGGTGGAGGCAGGCAATCTGTATGGATTTCCTCCCCTACATCCATATATACAGCCAGAGGTTTGATTGATTTATTACAAGTCATTCTGTCACGAGGTTTAGTCAGGGTCTAAATTCCATTTGAAAAATGAATATCACAAATGCAAAGAGAAAAAGTCTGCATAATGAACTGTAAAGGGTTGATATACTGTAAAGTCTTATAGAGTGCACCAGTGCTGCCCACTTTTTCAGCGGCCTTGGCTCTTTAAGTATTTTTCCCGAAGGGAGTTATACGCCATCAACTAAACCAACCAGCTATTAAGTTAGTTACAAACATTTGAGGCAGAAACTAAAAATATTTATTTTACAAAAACACAAATGTACAATGAGAATAAAAAATAACTACAAGCTTATACTTCTGGGGTGATTTGCTTGTTTCAGATACACTGATAGGAATTTTTCAGAATGTTAAATGCAAATGAAATAATGCAGACAGGTGGCTTTACCAAAATCTTATACCACTGATTAACAACCTTGGAGCTCACAGTAGATCGGTCTACAAAGGTTTATAAATATTTGCTTATGGAGAACATGAATGGGATTTTTACTTCCAGAACCCAAATGATGCGCTCAATAAATATATACGGTTTCTATATTTATTTATTTTACTATAATGACCAGCTGACAGTACATTATTGCTTTCTAAGTAGCTAGGTGAGGCATGTCTTGCTACGCTTTCAACACCCGTGCGGGTAATGGCAAATGTCAAATCCCGTGTTCAGATACCAATGAACTCTGGGTCACTCAACCGAGAGGAACAAGAAGTTGGGGTTTGATGTACGTCCGAGTCTGGAGGATGTCTCCTTGGAGGTGGTTTAAGTCCACCATGTTGGAGCTTTGTGCCACTAGATTGACTCTGGCTTTAATGAATCCTCTCCATGTTCTATCGCATCTTAATTAACATCAAAGCAGGGCTGGAGGCCAGTAAGAGCCTCTGCTTAGCTTGACCTCTGCTGGAAAGGGAAAGTTGATTAAGTGGGTCTCCAGGGTGATGAGGTCACACTGTATCTCCCTGCCAGATACTGGCTAATTTAGTCATACAGACACTTGAATACACCAATCATATTTTATATTGAGGCTGTATCTATTTCTGCTGAGAGTGAGCTGAGAGAGTGAAAACAGAATAGCATCTGATCCATTTTTTAAGAAGTGAGTAACCGTAATCCTCTTGAATAATTGTATAATAGGGTCAGGGATTAGAATTTTAAAAATGTAGCGTTCGAACCCAAGATGCATCTAGTTTGAAACAGTAAAGGGATTTTTTACTCAGCCTTGCTTGGAGCTTGTCTATGCCGAGGCGACCTTTCGACACAGGCGTGTGAAAGTTGGCGTCAGGCAATCGATAGGCTGTTGGCTTTTTTGTTTGTAGGTTCAAGCCAGCCTCGGCTTTATTACAGCCGAGTTCGAGTCATGGGGGAGTTGCAGTCTTTGGCTGCTGCAAAAGCCTGAGTGAGAGGAGCTCCCTCCTGTTTGCCAAAAGTGTAATCCCTCTGTGACCTCATGCAACCCTTCCTCCAGAGGAAAAGCTGCTTAGAGGAGTGTCTGTCTACAGGAAGACCCCCGCTTCCACCTCCCTTTTTCCTTCATTCCGTTGACTCGCTCTCTTCTACCTTCACGTCCTCCACCCAAGTTGTCTCAACATCAATATTTCCCAGGCTCCCTCACTTCACCCCTGTCAGATGGCTGGATCTGAGGGCGTTAGGGAGCCGCAGCAAGCCAAGTGAAGAGAGATCCCTGTTGACGCCGGGGATGAGAAAACAAACAGAGCAGGGGCATGAAAAGACACGGAATCATCCCAGGTTAAAAAAAGTACACTTCCATAATGTACTTAAAGTGCTAATTTTGTATTTAATAAGTGCATTATGGAATAGTACTTTTTTAAATCTGAGATTGCAAGGAGATGGGACTGCTGAACAGGTTGATTAACTTACTAGTGGACTTTAATTTTGCTCATCTTTATTAGATACATAAAATTATCCTCAAATTGGCATTGGCTGTTTTTTTTTTTTTTTCAATACTCCAAACATATTTTTATAACTACAATTGATTGAGGTTCCAGTTAAAATGAACACTAAACAGCAAAACATCAATTTCTTTTTGTTCCTTTTCACATAAATTATGATTACAGATTATGGATTAGTAAAGATTACTTTAGCACAATTCCTTTTACAATGTTGTTATGACCTCAAAAAGCTTTTACCATTGTGCATGATTTGTAGACGAATACATTTTGACATCTGCATCACATAGCTAGCTTTTCTAGTACAACCCCAAATCAGAAAAAGTTGGGACAGTATGGAAAATGCAAAAAAAAAAAAAAAAAAAAAGAAGTGATTTCTAAATTTACTTTGACTTGTATTTCATTTGCAGACAATATGAACACAAAATATTTCATGTTTTGTCTGGTCAACTTCATGTCATTTGTAAGTATGCATCCTTTCCTGTCATTCAGACCTGCATCCTTTCCTGTCATTGCAGGTCTGAATGACAGGAAAGGATGCATATTTACAAATGACATGAAGTTGACCAGACAAAACATGAAATATTTTGTGTTCATATTGTCTACAATGAAATACAAGTCAAAGCAAATTTAGAAATCACTACTTTCTTTTTTTATTTGTGTTTTCCATACTGTCCCAACATTTTCTGATTTGGGGTTGTAAACTTGCTCATTATTTCACCCGGTAAAGCATTGCACACAGTCCCATCATTATAAAACAGCACAAAGACGTCTAGAAGCAAACTTAAATGGCATGGTTTGTATATTTATCTCACATTTGCTTATGTTAACATTATCGGTTAGGTTTAGGGAAGTTAATACATGTTTTCATAAGTGTCATAAAACATGCAAGAGCAACAAAATATTTTTCGAACACGTTTGGGTTCCAAAAAAGCTGTCAGTTCCATAGGTTGGATACATTTGTAGGATTTAGAAATGTTCCATCTATTGATGACAGCACAGGTCACACCCAATCATAGCGTGATCCCATGTGTCACATAAGACCAGGAGTGTAGCTCAGTGGGAATCCTGACAATCTGGAGACACGACAGGGAACACTCACTCGAAAGAGGGATTATACACAAGTCCTTGGCAAGCTGGCCTTCTATAAGGAGGGGATTGTTTGTGTAGTCACGATACTTGAACTAAGTGACTTTACAGAGTGTGTTGATTGACATTTTTTGAATGATGCTATAATTTAGGGTGTCAGGTTGTCATGGCAACAAATTAGAGTATAAACAGAGCTCTTCTGCTTAGGAGAGCCTCCAAGGTTAGCTCAAAAAACAACAACACAGCAGTACAGTACACTGGGAAGGAGACTAGATTGATGTTAAACTTAAGCTTAATGTACTCTCTAATGTATAATTTTCAAGGTGTTTTCCATTAAATATTAATTTCAGAGTTTATGATGAAAAAAAAGTTTTATTAGAGAGGTCACAGCCAATTTTGCATTAAAGTATTCTGTTTATGCTACTGCTATGATAACTGCACACACAACTCATAGGACTCCGAATGTGTTTTACTTAATGCTTATAATTAACAAAAACAAAGTGATACTGACATTAAATAGATAAGTTCGGATTCCCCCACAATACATCCCCAAATATAGACCTTAAATTTGCTTTGGGTGAATGTTATATTGTAATGGATTTTTTTTTTTTTGTCTATTATCAACAGTCTGTTTCAACTGGATGTCACATAATTGATTTCAAAATAAATAATAATAAATACAATAAAAAAGAAGTCAGGTTCTAAGCAGCACAATCTCATATACAGTACATAGAGGTGCACCTCAAATTAGAATGTCATAGAAAAGTTCATTTATTTCAGTAATTCAACTTAAATTGTGAAACTCTTGTATTAAATAAATTCAATACACAGACTGAAGTAGTCTCTGGTTCTTTTAATTGGGATGGTTTTGGCTCACATTTAACAAAAATCCACCATTTCAATCTCAACAAATTGGAATATGGTGACATGTCATTCAGCTAAATCAACTCAAAACACCTGCAAAGGTTTCCTGAGCCTTGAAAATGGTCTCTCAGTTTCGTACACTAGGCTACACAATCATGGGGAAGACCTGATCTGACAGTTGTCCAGAAGACAATCATTGACACCCTTCACGAGCAGGGTAAGCCACAAACATTCATTGCCAAAGAAGCTGGCTGTTCGACCAAAAGAACCACAGCCTTATTCGGATTGTCAAGCAAACTGGAATCAAGAACTTTAGAAAACTTCACAAGGAATGTACTGAGGTTAGGGTTAAGGCATCAAGAGCCACCACGGGAAAAGACGTGTCAAGGAATTTGCTGAACCACAAATAACGTCAGAGGACGTCTTACCTTGGCTAAGGAGAAGAAGAACTGGGCTGTTGCCCAGTGGTCCAAAGTCCTCTTTTCAGATGAGAACAAGTTTTGTATTTCATTTGGAAACCAAAGTCCTAGAGTCTGGAGGAAGGGTGGAGAAGCTTGTAGCCCAAGTTGCAAACCAAAGTCACTGAACCTGTTTACCAAGAAACTTTAGAGCACTTCATGCTTCCTTCTGCTGACCAGCTTCTTGAAGATGCTGATTTTATTTTCCAGCAGGATTTGGCACCTGCCAAAAGCACCAAGATTTGCTTAAATGACCATGGTGTTGGTGTGGTTGACTGGCCAGCAAACTCACCAGACCTGAACCCCATTGAGAATCTATGGGCTATTGTCAAGAGGAAGATGAGAAACAAGAGACCAAACAATGCAGAAGAGCTGAAGGTCACTGTCAAAGAAACCTGGGCTTCCATACCACTTCAGCAAGTTCCACAAACTGATCACGTCCATGCCACGCTGAATTGAGGCAGTAATTAAAGCAAAAGTAGCCCCTACCAAGCATTGAGTACTTGTACAGTAAATTAATATACTTTCCAGAAGGCCAACAGTTCACTAAAAGTGTTTTTTAATCGGTCTCATGAACTTTTCTGATTTGTTGAGATTGTGAATTGGTGGGTTTATATTTATATGTGAGCCAAATTCAAATGAACCAAATACTTAAACTACTTCAGTTTGTCTTCACTGAATTTATTTAATACACAAGTTTCACAATTTGAGTTGAATCACTTTAATAATTATATGTATATATATATATATATATATATATATATATATATATATATATATATATATATATATATATATAAAGATAGCAAAACGGCATGTCTTTATTTTAATATGGAGGAAATCTGCATATTTACACTAGTGAAAATCAAAGAAAGATTATTATATTACTGTCACAATAACCATTTTGGAATTATGTCCAAAGACAACATCCATCATAAATGTGCTCATCCAGCTGATAACGCCAGGCCAACAGTTTGAAGTAATGCAATTAACTTTGTGACACTGGTTTATCTCCCATGCACTCAGCAGGCTCCATGCAAGCAGTTGGGTTCAGAGCGAGTAAGGAATGTTTGAAATTGCTACCAATTTTGTGTTTCAGTGTCTGGTTTGGGGGCCAATGGCCTGTAAATTGGAAGGAAATCATTTTGGCTTAATTTTGTTGCTTTGTGCTGAAAGTTAACAGTCAAGGATTCTGCACACATTCCGTTTGAAATGTTCTCTCATACAGAACACTGGATCACATCCTAATTAACCTTGGGTGAGTTTTCAAGGAACACAACACACTTCAGTTTGAATGATTTTTTCCTACGCCATTCAATTAGCCCAACTGCATTCCTGTCTTCAGTCAATTAGCATAGTACCACATGGTCATTTGTCTTACAATTAAGACACTGGGTAACAAGTCATTAATTCTGTTTTGAGGGAAGACCTGGGGCAAGTTCTAGCTCAAACCGGTGTGTACCGTTTGGTTTCCGGTTTGAACATCATGTTTCCTGGAAACGGTGTGCAACGGGGTTTAAGATATGTTTTCTCCTGTTTGGTGGGAGCGGTCAAACATGTCAGCCAAATCAGCAGTAACATGTATATAAACCATGGGGTGTTAAAGAGACAGCTCGCACAGTGTAATTAACATCAAAATAAATTCATAGTATATGAGTGTGTGTGTATATATATATATATATATATATTTTTTTTTTTATTTTTATTTTTTTGACCAGGGCTGCATTCAGCCTACAAAAACATTGAACACTCTGTTCTGATGATGCAAGAGTTGCAACTATGGCAGGTGAGAAGGCCATTCTGTGTATTCTTTTAATAGGCATGATGTTACAGTCACTGCCCTTGCCATGCAGAATAAAGAGAACATCCAAATCAAGTAAAGGCATTTGTGTAAACTGTGGTTCCTAATTATTGTGATCCAACATTTGCCTCGCAAACATTTCAGGTGAAGAATAATCCACTTCTTTCCTCTGAGACGGTGTTATGATCTATATGACCTTATTGTTTTTATTGTGAGTATTAAGCTTATCCTAATTGTGCTGTGTTATTGTAATATTTACAATTATATAATCAGAGGAGTATAGAAAGGTTTATGAAAGTGTCTCTCCACAATACAAATAGCAAAATATGTAAATATGGATAGTATTTTTATGTTACATTAATCAGTGTCTAGGACACCTTCCTAAGGAAAGGATATGTACCAGAAGACATTGCAGTTACTAAATGATATTTAGACAGACTTAAAGAAGTTCCAGATCTACAATTGTGCTCTTATTATTTTAGTTATTTTGCCTTTAATGTAAATAAATGTGCAAACAATATACTAGACTATATACATATACATATACACACACACACACACACAGTATTAATATCTGCTTTACCACTGTGAATTGCTCTTTAGCCTTTTTTAATACAGTAGTATTAAACTTGAATATGTTTTGGTCAGCAGCTAAAATACAAATTGTGCCTGTGACCATATGGATTTAACTCTGTAGATAGATATAAAATGTATATGCATCATATATGCAAAAATATGCGTTTATATATTTATAATACATTATATTATAGTATATAACTACATATAAAAGATGAAACATGAAATTGTTCCAATTTCTAAACAGTTTCAGATTATTATTATTATTATTATTATTTTTTACATAAGGTAGATATATTTGTATACGGGGCTAAAATAAAAGAAATCCGATCACACAGATATTATATTGATTATATGTCTTTCAAAATATTTTTTAAACTGATCATTAATCTTCATGCAAACAGATTTTCCTACATTTCCGGCTAGAAGGGGGAGCATCTGGCTTCTTTCACTCTGTGCCAAGAGCAGTGTGTTCATCTGGATGCTGGTGCAGTAGTCCAGGGCTGTCGCTGAGGCATTCCCAGCAGCCAGTTGGGCCACGCTCAAACAGCTTGTACAGCATGAGCCCAAACGGGCAGCACCAACAGCGCCCTGGCACTGCTCCCGGGCATGTCAGCCCACTGTTTCACCAGCCCTCACACTGGCTTTTCACTGCACCACAGCCCTCAAACACCTGTCAAAAGAGTGGAAAGAGTCAAGCAGCAGGTAAAACTCCACCAGGAGCCATTTAAAAGTCAATTCAGAGCAGTAGCCTTGTCCCGGATTCAGTTCTTTTCAGGATTCAGTCCCATCAGAACAAAAAGGATTCTGATTTTGGGTCAGACTCTCAGCGGTCAACATAGAGACTAAGGCCAGACCTAGATGCCTTTTAGGTATGAAATGACTATTATTGGCATCATGAATTAGGTTAACTACTAAACTGTGATTACCTACAGCTGGCAAATGATATAAAATTATCTTTATAATTGAAATGCTTTTGAGCATAAACCTGAAAATGACATTTCCAACTTAAACCATCACAAAATTTGAATGCTTTGGAGCACAGACTTAAGTTTGGCTTCTTTTTAAAGAAGACACTTGGGAGATTATAGATTATTGGCTTTTCGAATCAGGTCCATGATTTTAGTGCTTGTGCAAGTTTTGCACCATTCCAATTAAACGTAAAATTTTATGTTGGGCTGGACTGGACACTCAAAGTAGCACAGTTTGAAAGGAATTGTGGGAAAAGTGTAAAGGACTTCGCACAAAATGAGATAAATTAAACATTTGATTTTTTTTTTTGAAAAGTATCCCTTACGAGATATATCTAAATTACGGCCTATGCTCTCAATGTCAAATGCAGAAATGTTAATCCATGCATTTATGACTTCAAGGTTAGACTACTGTAATGCTTTATTGGGTGGTTGTTCTGCACGCTTGGTAAACAAACTACAGCTAGTCCAAAATGCAGCAGCAAGAGTTCTTACTAGAACCAGGAAGTATGACCATATTAGCCCGGTCCTGTCCACACTGCACTGGCTCCCTATCAAACATCGTATAGATTTTAAAATATTGCTTATTACTTATAAAGCCCTGAATGGTTTAGCACCTCAGTATTTGAATGAGCTCCTTTTACATTATACTCCTCTACGTCCGCTACGTTCTCAAAACTCAGGCAATTTGATAATACCTAGAATATCAAAATCAACTGCGGGCGGCAGATCCTTTTCCTATTTGGCGCCTAAACTCTGGAATAACCTACCTAACATTGTTCGGGAGGCAGACACACTCTTGCAGTTTAAATCTAGATTAAAGACCCATCTCTTTAACCTGGCATACACATAACATACTAATATGCTTTTAATATCCAAATCCGTTAAAGGATTTTTAGGCTGCATTAATTAGGTAAACTGGAACCGGAACACTTCACATAACACCGTACTTTCTACATCATTAGAAGAATGGCATCTACGCTAATATTTGTCTGTTTCTCTCTTGTTCCGAGGTCACCGTGGCCACCAGATCCAGTCTGTGTCCAGATCAGAGGGTCACTGCAGTCACCCGGATCCAGTACGTATCCAGACCAGATGGTGGATCAGCACCTAGAAAGGACCTCTACTGCCCTGAAAGACAGCGGAGACCAGGACAACTAGAGCCCCAGATACAGATCCCCTGTAAAGACCTTGTCTCAGAGGAGCACCAGGACAAGACCACAGGAAACAGAGGATTCTTCTGCACAATCTGACTTTGCTGCAGCCTGGAATTGAACTACTGGTTTCGTCTGGTCAGAGGAGAACTGGCCCCCCAACTGAGCCTGGTTTCTCCCAAGGTTTTTTTCTCCATTCTGTCACCGATGGAGTTTCGGTTCCTTGCCGCTGTCGCCTCTGGCTTGCTTAGTTGGGGTCACTTCATCTACAGCGATATCGTTGACTTGATTGCAAATTAAAACAGACACTATTTCAACTGAACAGAGATGACATCAATGAATTCAATGATGAACTGCCTTTAACTATCATTTTGCATTATTGAGACACTGTTTTCCAAATGAATGTTGTTCAGTGCTTTGGCGCAATGTATTTTGTTTAAAGCACTATATAAATAAAGGTGATTGAAAAGGTGATTACGAGCCACTTCTGTTCTCATCTAATGAATAAGACTTAATATGTGGTGCTAAGCAGCAGACACTTATTGGCTCATTACACATGATTGCACAAACCTGGATGCCAATCAACACTTGTGGATGATATGACATGATTGAACAAATCACATGATGCAGTTTTTTTTCTTTTTATTGCTTTTATTTCATTCCCTTTTTCCAGAATTCAAAGAGTCGCTCCCAGTGTATTATAAGCCCACAAAAAAAATTAGATGACAAACTTAAGTGTAAAACCAAAGCAAAACCTTATGAGCAAAAAACAATATCATATATACATTTATAATAAACTAAATAACAAACACTCCATAGATTTATATGCAAGCAAAAACACCAAATGCACTGATTCATGCCTTGAATGAACAAAGAAATATGAATACATTTTATTGACGGTCACCATCTTTTCACTTTGGAGTCTTCTTTCACCCTCCAAAGCATGAGTTCCATGCATGCCGTGGCATCCTCGCGTGTGTCATGACCCACCACTGTAGCAAACGAAAAATGTGTTTGGTTTGTTTTCTTACTGAGAAACAAGCTTGAGTTGTTTAGTGTATGCAAGTCATGGTGTGCTCAATAGACCCGTTTCTCTTTGCTACTGACTCAGTTACTCAGACAGCAATTTCATGGAAGAGTTAAACTCATCTGAACGGTCACTGTGTACATTGCCCCTACTTTACCTCTGAGTGTATGGAAAATGTGCAATGAAGAAAAAAAACACAGATTCCAGTTAAAAGCTACAGCTTCTGATTCAGTGAGGTTTGTTCATGGTCATTTCTGGCGAATGCAATAGACAGGCTAACATACCGCTCTCTTGGATAATTCTCCGGAGATAGTCTGCAGTCAGACTGTTAAGTTCTCTTTTGTGTGGCAGACCCAGACGATGAGGAAACACCACAGAGGTGTCAATCACAGTGCTGTGAATAATCTAAAGATGGCAGAACCAAAATGCAATTCTTAAGTACTTCTAGTCAAAACCACTAACTTGAGTCTTAAAAGCCAATGCCAAGTTGAAAAAAGGTTTACATCGGAACCCCAGCTACAAATTGCTCAAAAGCCTTGAGCGCATTCCACTAGAACTCACTTTGAGAGAAGTTAAGTCATTCTCCAAGCCATGGCCAATCAGAATCGTGTCTGCATTAATAAAGCTCAAAAGTGCTGCTTGTACATCACACAAAGAAGAGTTCGTACCCTTCACGTCATCCTCGTTGATGCCGGAGAACCTGCGCAGTATAAAAAGTCGAGATTCATAACATAATTACAGTTTGTTCTTCTGAAATGGATTCAAACATTAAAATTAAAACAATCCCACCTGGTATTATAGTCAATGACATCCTTATCAGGCTTGACAAAGGAGTCAAAGACAACTTGCAAACTGCTGTTGACCACGGTCACTCTTGCTAGTTCCAGACCTTGAGTCGTGTAACACTGGTAAAACACACATTTAAATAAATAGTCACATTAATACTCTTTTTAATCCTAATTATATTTAAATCAAAGCCTTACTGTTTGTGTGTCAACAGCAAAGACTCCTGGACATGTTTTGGCTACTGATGATTGAGGAAGACTGTTCACAAAGCCCTCAAGACTTACTGCATCATGGACATGAAGCTGTAAACGTGTACATTAAAACATAATGACTAAAAATGGAATTTTAGGTTATTGGCTTGGTATAAAGCTACAATATCACTATTGAAAATCCAGTTCAAGGAGAAATCATGGCATAAAGGAGTGGAGACAAAGCAGGTGAAATGTTTTCAGCCCCTGTGACTAAGCCTGAGTCTGTAAGTATAATTCCAACACAAATCAAAATACATTGAACACTTGGCATCCAGGTGACCCAACTGCATTCTCACAACAACTGTAGCGCGTCTCAACACCTCCCGGCACTGTGAGAGAACACATACAGAATAAACCATGGATTATGCTAGAAAACGGTCACTTTTTAAAGACATTCTAAGCCTTTCTTACCTCGATTCTCTAGGACTTTTCCATAATGGTAGTTACACTCCTCTCTGCGGGTGTGCTTTCCACTTTTGTCAACAGAAAACGTTGCTCCACATCGACAGCAGATTCTCTTCAGAGCTGTAACCAGAGAATTTCTAATCATTTAAAAGGCTTCATTCCCTAGTAGCTTGGCTTCAATAATATTCAACTGTTTTGCCTTAAAGGTTCTGTACGTAGGATTGACACTGAGTGGGTGAACTAGGCACTGCAGTCCAGATTCAAAATATTGGAGAGGGTTTTTATTCCACCTCTAGTCTTGACGCAAACAGGTTAACAGATTGACGCTCTTACCCCTTTTGTTTGCCAGCTTCCATGACTGAAATGAAATACACTGTTTTCCACCAACTGGCAACCCGGGGTAAACTGGTAAACTGGTAAACTGGCAGAGGGTGGGTTTCACAAACCAAAACAAAGAACTACATTCCGGCTCGGAACGCACATTTTCAGAGGAGAATAACTGACTTTGGTGTTGTTTTTCAGATTAACAAATGTTAACTCACCTTTTTTTCTTAAATATCTGCAAACATATGATATTGTTATGCTTTAGAGTCAAAAACTTACATACAGTACAGCACCTTTAATTATTTTAACAGTAGAATAAAACCATATGGTGACCTGAAAGCCATAACTCAAAAATGAACCACTACACTCACGGTCACTTATGCCCTTCTTGGTATCTCCATACTGGATGGCAACATCAGCTTTATCCTTATTTTTACGAGGGAAGTTGTTTACTCGCAACATGTCCTCAGATAGAACATGTTCCTTCAGTTGCTCATAAAGTGTCAAATCACCTGCATCAGTAAAAAAAAAGACACTTCAATTCATCTAAATAAATTAATATTTCATGACATGAAAACCTGGAACACATAATTAATAACAATAGATTGATGGCATGAATGCATTTAATTGATCAATAGTGAAAGTAAGGTCTTATAAATTTGATTAAATTCTGTTCTCTTAAACTAAATAAATACTCAAACTTTTGAATAAGTAGGTGTATACATGGATATGGTCCCAATGTGTCGGTATACTCTTTAAAGCACCTTAGCAGGGGTTAAGAAAAACGTACAAATCTGTTTTTAATTACTACTACATATAAACAGCACAATATGAAAATAGAGTACAGCCTACTGTGCATTTTAATAAACTCCACCCCCTCCCCCCAAAAAAAAAACTGAATTATAGCGACACAGGTGAGCACTCCAGTTTGACCCTGAAATGAGATCCAGCTCTTACCGGGTCCCTGAAGTGCTTGAGTATTTAGTGGTACATTGCCTCTAGACACATGCTGATCTCTCTCACTGGGAGCTGTAAGTACATATAAGGAGGGTGACCTGACAGGAGTGTACAGTGCAGTAAACAAAAGTGGCTGCAGTAATTTGAACAAAAGCACATGCAGAAATATAACAAACATACCTTTGGCAGGCAAGACGTTTTGGTTTTTAAGTCTCTTGAGTGCATTGACAGCTATGCTTAGATACTTGAGCTTATTGATACTGCGGTCATAAACATTTTTTTCTTCTGCCAGAGCCTAGAGCATTGAAATAGATGTGTCGGGAAAACACCCATTAGAAAATATAGCCAGGGCTTTAAATAATGCATTCTCTCTTCCACACAGACCTTCTCGAATGCAACTTGCACCGTCTGGGATGATTTCAGGAACTCCTCCACAAAGAGATTCACGTAGCGTTGACGAACATCATGTGGCACTTTTGCCCCAACCTCTTGGCGTATTTTTGCTTTTCTTTTTACACCCATAGCCTATACAACGCACAAATATATCCATAACTAGCTCAACATCACAAAACAAAGAAATTACTACCAAATTCATGTTACAATATAAAAAACCTGGCTTGTAGAGAAGGGTCTCAAGAGAAAACAACACTGACAGATGAGTAAAGCGAGGTAAACCTTAGCTGGTGTGTAGTTGGCTGGTTGAGGAGGATGTAAAGTTTGTGAAAGATGAACAGATGGAGGAGGCGGAGGTGGCCGTTGGATGGACATTGTGGTAGGAATCAGTGTCACAGGTAAAGCACAATTTCCTTCAGGTACAATAAGGTGCAAGTTTGCCCCCAACTGTACAGTAGCACCAACCGGAAAAATACCAACACAGGCTTTAAAAAAAGAAAAGTATAGAAGTAAATGACAATTCCCTAAATGAGGACTAACCGATCTGATAAGATAAGGAACTGTATATGATGCTTACAGTTTTGCACTGTACTTGATTGAAGGTCACTGGGTGCATAAACCTTCTTTGGAGCACTGCTTATGGCCTGGGACTGACAGCCTTTCACCGCAGCAGTCAAAATAGCCGCTCTTCTCTGGCATAACTGAGTTCTGGAGGGAATGCTTAACTGGGAACCGACTTCTCGTAGAGGGACGATAATCTGTGCTTTGCTTTTATTGGCAGGCTGCTGAATAAAGGTGAAGTCAGAAACCACTTCGTTATACTCAAAATTGTCAGCATGGGTTTAAAAAAAAAAAAAAAGGGATACTTTTTATATTACAACACAAAGACGGAATCATCTCATACCTCAAACTTTGCCACATGTGCCACCCTTTTCTTCAACACAGCAACTGAATTAGACTTCTCTGTTTCCTGGGTATCTAATATTTCTTCCTGAAAAAAAAAAAAAAAAAAAAAAATTATATTCCATTTCTATTTCTAATCAAGAACACATACAGCCATTTGACTAAAATGACAATAAAAGACACTTATTATAAGGCCAACTCAAACTGCACAGACATGTAACAGACTAGATTATGTCACTTCTTAGACATTCCATGACCCAACCAACACTGATTCAGCCTGACCAATCAGTAGAAACCAGTGCCGATCAATAAAGCATTATTAAATTAAGCAACATTGATTTTAATGAGAAATGCTGTTTTGTTTTTTTCTGAATGATCATGTTACACTGAAGACTGAGTAAAGGCTGCTGAAAATGTGTTCAAATGTATTCATATAGAAGAGCCAATCTGTAATTCTATTTCACAAAACTACAATTTTTACAACATTTTTGATCAAACAAATGAATGAATAACTCCAAACTTTTGGAACGGTAGTGTGGTCAAACAAAATAAGATCTGCATAATAAATTAAATTAAACATATGAATACTTACAGGTGGATCACACTGAACCTCAGGACCTTCATTTTGGTTGGCTTCCATGAAGATTCTGTAGCACTCTTCCATTGGGTCAGATTCGGAAAGATCTAAGTCGGAGTACCGAAGCTCCTCGTCAGAACTGGAGTCAATCACAATGGCTTCATTATTACTTCCTGCCACTGCTGCAGATGCAAAGGTCTGTGAAGGAACAGGTATGTTGCAGGGAACAGGGAATGACGCAACTGATGTTGTTAATTTCTGAGCCACAGTTGTTCTTTGGTTTAGTTGACTAAATGTTGGTACAGAAACGGTTCCGGTTTCAATCCCTGAAACATAAGCAGGCATATTCTGAACAAATGGTTCAATAGGACTTTTCTGAATAGTTGGCCAAGATGTTTCCGCCAGGTTCTGAGAGTGTGGACCAAATCTGTGCTCTTCTATCTCATGTAAGGATGATGGAAAGGACTGAGAGGAGACCATGGCAAAGTAATGCTGAAGTGCTTGCTCTTGGGAGATCTTGTTAGAAGGAATAACTTCTGACTTTTGAGTATAACTTAAGATGTCAATTTGTGGTTCGGCCTCAAAAGTTGCATCTTGTTGAACAACCGCAGGAGACTGTGAGGAAATATATTCATCTCCATAAAAAGAACTGAAAGGAAGCATCTTAGCATCTTGATTGCATTCGATCCTCTCACTCTCACTTCTCATATTGTCTAGACATGTAGAAATGTCATGCAGGACGTTTTCCATGTCATGAGTTTTTTCCTCTTTTTGAGTAACAAATGCTTCCATATTGAGATTTGTAGAGTTAACTGCTTCAGACAGGGGTACTTCGGTTAGATCCTCCAGAAAAAGCTTGGGTTCATTTACGAAGTGCTTTGCGGTCATTACCGGTTTATTTAAGGGTCCTTCATTAGCCTCTTTACCATCTTCAGCTGGGGCATCGCTAATAGGACATAATGTGGGTAGTTCCTTGGTTGTAGTTCCACACTGCTTTGAAAGCTTATGTTCATCTTCTAGAGGCGACACATCAATGACAAGTTCCCCTTCAGAAGACTCTTGTTCTTGTTGAATCATCACAGGTTTCACTGAGGTCCTTTTATTCTCTTGGTCACCCTCTCCGTGTTTAATTTCATTAATTTGAGGTCCATCAGAAGACAACTTTTCCTTGTTCTGCCTTGGTTTTGTTTGGTCATTTGCAAGAAGATTATTATTAACAGCATAATTCCCCTCAGGTAAATGTGGAGTACTCTTGCCTTTCTGTTTGGTCCTGCATTTTACTTGTTCTTTTGCTGAAGTTGGAATGTCAATGACCAAGGTACCTTCATCGTCAGAGTCATCAAAATGACAGGAGAGAGGCTGATTATTTTTTCCTGCTTGGTTATTCTTCAGGCCATGTTCAGTATCCGCTTTATCAGTTGACTTCAGCTTACAGTCTACTGAGCCGCTAGATAATAAGTCTGCTGAGAAATTGGAACATGGGTCATATTCCAAATCAGTCTTCGGTCTGGCGCGATCAACCACATATTTAAGACCGCTCGTTGTGGAAACAGCTTTTTTGTATCTCAAATGGTTTCCATTCTGGTCTTTAGCCTTACTGTTGGTGGTCCTCAAATATTTCTCAGAGCAAAGACCTGCATCTGTCTGCGCGAGGGACTGCGACGTCTGATAGCGAGACAGTCTTTTTTGTTCTTTCTCTACCTCACACTTCACTGCCTCGATTTCCTTGTTGATCCTCTCCAATTCCTCAATGCAAGCATAACTGTCCTCATTGGTGTGAGAGGCTCCATTGGCAGAAGTGACTTCAGGATCTTCAAGTTCTAAATGTGAAGCAGAGAAACAGGTTTCTTAAAATATATATACATGCCATTTATATAAAAAAGAAAATCCCAAAACCAATGCTCTAAGGGCACAATTGTTATGTAGCTATTTTTCACCCACACATGTTGGGAAATTACTCAGAATATTTCGGCAAGAGCTAAAAAAATAAATAAAAAAAAAACTATAATCACCAATTTAATCAAAATGTCAGTGTAAACTGTGAAATGAGAGGTCATGTATTGGTATAAAACAACCACTTAGCTTAGTAGAAGGTCTAGGATCTAGAAATCCAGTTCATATCAGTGAATCGGTTCTTTCGGATTACGAATCAGTCAAAATTATTTGCCATTTCTTTGACGTGATGGCTCAGCTACATGGTATATTAAATGACTTGCAACTATTACAACTCAAAAAGTTATTAAAGCCCAACTTTGATTCTTGCACATTTCTTCTACCCTGCTGCGATTCACTTCCGCGCATTAGTCAAAACCCTTTTTCCGAAACGATCCAGTTCGACTGAAAGATTCGATTGAAATGCGTGTAGTTTGCGAACCTTTAAATGTTAAATAACAATGAATGATTTGTATTTACCTGTCGTAGACACGCCAGACGTATTGTCTTTGCCGTGATTATACAAACAATAAAGTCGATTGCATCGTCCCCATCGAAGAAAGGGACAATCAATTTCACGGAAGAGAGCAGTGGAAGGAAACATAGGAGTTGCCAGCACACGAAACACCGAGTTATTCAGAGGACTGTTAATTTTCAATATAACGCATCTTCTCTAGCCTATCTCTTGTGAGCTTCATCATCTAATGATAACATTTTTCAAAAGTCTTTTAAGATATATAACAGAACAAAGTTAGTGTGAGGAAGAGGTCTGCTCTCGTCAAAAGTATGTAGGCTTAGCGCTTGTGAAATTGGGAAGGACTTTGGCTACGTCACCGGCTGGTAGTGTTTTAATTAATCTATCATCCCCAGGTGTGGTTAATTGTTTTTTTGTGGCGATGTTTGATTCGTGAAAGAACCGTTCTTTTGAGCCGAATCTTTTCAACGAATCGCTTGAGTTAGCGGTTCATAATTCACATTTGAGCTGTGACTGTATGCCATTTTTAATCAATTCTAAACACAACATTTAAAATATGGGCTATTACTTTCTATCCTTTTAAAACAACACATAAAATGAGAAGTGCATATAACAAAACCATAGCAAAATAGAACTAGATTTGGATGTTTTCTTTGGAAAATAAAACTCGCACCACAATGGAAGGGTGTTGTGTCAGACTGACTCAAAAACGCTCCTCTCATGAAAATAGAGTTGTATAAAGAGAACTGTGTATAAAATAAAAAAGGGAAAGATAGAAGGAGAGTTCCTTTCATACCCACTATTTTTTTAAACTACTTTTAAGGGAGGGATAAAGCAGCGAGGGAGACGAATGGCATGATACTCTTGATGTCTCTTTTTCATTCGCCTTAACAGAAGTGAAGGCTGCTGGCCTCTTTGACAGCTGCCTCGTTGCTGTCTTTTGTTTAAATTTTTAATTTCTGTAAAACTATGATGTTATAACAATGTGCTCCAAAGGGACTCTTGGTCTCACAGACAGCCAGCAGCTGAATTCACTTTGGCTGGCAAAGCGAGCAATTAGACCCGGGATTAAAAAGGATTGAGTTTGGAGGCCTGAGGAGAGTTTGCCTGCCATCTCGGGACACTCCATTACCATCAAGAACACAAGCCATGCTGAGTTACCGCTTGAGGGTGGAGGCAGAAAAAAGCCACTCGGCATTGCCAGGAAATACATTTGTATCTGAAGAGGTTGATTTTGACATCAGCATTGTGGAGGCAATAGTTATAACCAGTGGGACCATGGCCTGATCAAATCCTGATTTTGGGACAGAGACAAGATGGAATTCATTAAGCGAAGACGGGTGGCAGCCTGCTCTTTTACTGAGCTATTCAAAGGAATTCATCTCTATTCAATAGCATCATTCAATAGTTGCTAAGAATAATTATGCACTCAAAATTATTACCACAGTCAATTGAGTTCCTCTTATTTCTGAAGCAGACATTTTCTTTTCGAAACCATTCAGCCTTGGGAGCTGTACATTTGCACAGACAAAACAATACCTGTAATATTACATTTTAAACTTTCCATACCTTAAAGTAAAAAAAATAAAGGTTTTAAACAGATAATTCACCAAAATAAAAAATCATAAACTTCTGTCATAATTTGCTCGTGCTTATGTTATTCCTAACATATGACTTTCCTTTGTCAATAGAGCAAAAATATTTTTGTTCACACCATGAAGTTCAGTGGGGAAGGCAATGGGGTCCAATGTCAGGCTTGGAATTTAATTTTTTTTGGATGAGATATCCCTTTAAGGTACTGCAAATATAATATTTATTCTGAAACAGTAGAACACCCCATAGAATGATACTGTAATTTTGCAGATGTGACCACAGGGATTACACAAGGCTTATCGCAACAGAGCTGAAATCACTTTGGTTACAGTTGAAAGGACTGCCGGTGCCAACCGAAGTTTGTATTACTCCCTTGCACACTTCCAGGCTTGTCCCATTAGTTTGTCACTCATAGGATCGTTTTGCAGCAACTGAGCTCACAGCCCTGAAGGAAATGCCTTACGCACTCATCAGTCACTAGAGAGACGGCGAGGCAGCCAGCCGAGCACACGCACATGTGAGTGGAGATTCAAGAGAGGCAGAAAGCACAAACACAGTAGGAAGAGACCAGCAAAATCAAAAGGAACTGCAGCTTTATAGGTGGACTAAGGCTACATTTATTTGAAATGGGGCCCAAATAGAGTAGCCTGTTTGTTTTTCTTTTTTATTTGAATGATATAACATTATCTCAGCATGCATGACTGTGAATGCCTTTTGATTCCAGAGAAAATGTGGCTTTATGTGATTTATATATATAATTTTATTTTATTTTTTGCTCCATTAATTTGTTCAAAAATACACTGCAGTTCACAATTCCTTGAATACATCTCTTTTATGTGTATTTGTTTTTCCTATGGCTATACAATTGTTCATCATAATAAAGAAAACAATCCAAAAAATGAATAACATTGTTTAAAATAAAGCCTATTAATTTGTTTGGTGCAATTCTGTATTATTTATTTATTTTAAATAGTAACAAAACTTCTTCACTGTTAACTATTTACAAAACTTTGTCTGCAAAATCAGTCATGTGAAGAAAAAAAAATGTTTCAAATAAACGCTGTTCTTTATATTCATCAAAGAAAATGTATTGTGTTCCTATAAAGATATTAAGCAACACAACTGTTTTAAACACTTATGATAATAACATGAATTCATGAGCAGCCAGTCAGCTCTATTATAATTATTTCTGAGGGATCATGTGAAAATTCAGCTTTGCAGGAATATATTAAATTCAAATAGAGCATACTTTTAAATTCCGGTATTTCACAATTTTACAGTTTTGACCTTTGATTAAAAAACACAACACAATCCTTTACAACCTTACAAACCACAAACTTCTGTACAGTACTGGACATTTGCAACTTTTAAACCTGATAGGAGATTCCAGTGAGACCTTGGGTGCTGCATGTTCTTACAACAAATCCAATCTCTCTTAATGTTAAATGCGTATGTAAGCACTGTTTAGGCTGCAACATGATATCATAAACTGAATAAAGTTTCCTCCAGACAAACCACAGTCCAGACACTCAGATCTAACGTATCTCCGTTTACAGAGAAGGGCCAAGAGCTTTTTTATTCGTGATTGATGGAGTGGCCAGCCCTCAGGTCTTTGGAGTTCATCAGTATTCACAAAGCATTCCAGTCTGAGTCATAAGACAGAAGCACAAGGCATAATGACTAGAAAGCATGTGCACAGGAGGCAGGACGTGTCTGTACGCAGACACACACGGCTTGCAGAACAAAAGCGATGAGACGAGGTCACATGAACTTGGGATTTATTGAAACAGAACAATGCTGGGTTACAACATTCAGTGTGGTTTATTCTCTTAAGAGTGTGGAACAACATCAGGAATGAACAGGACTGGATTTGCAGTCAACATATTCTCAGTCTGTAAGGGGCAGGCCAACACCACACTATACTGTAGGCTGAGAAAAACAGCAGTGGCATGCAGAGGAGCTTATTTACATAATGGACAAAGATCTCTCCAGGTCTTCAGGTCCATCTAGTGTCCGCCTGAGAGAACACCAACTACTGGGAAACACTACTGTATGAGCTCATTTGAATTCATGTAATGGAGCTATGATGTAAGATCAGCAATATCATTTGCTGACATGCAGAGAATGTAATTGTAAAAATAACGGTTCTGGTGATTTGGAACAAACACCCCAAGACTAAACAAAGCTTTACAATGGTATGGTATGGCTATGTTAGTAGTTTATACAGCACCTGTGTACATTCTATAGGATTTCCATTTAAAAATGCATGAATATAAACAATACACTGTTGAAAAGATCCAATTTACATGGAATGGAATCTTCCATAGAACGGAGTTCCAGATATCATATATCTTTGATCAAGAGATGTTCAATTTGTGACCAGGATAACAATCTCAGGATGAACAGCATGTTTAATTACACCAAATGTTTTTCCAACAAGAGGTTACATATCTTTTCAGAATGCTTTTTTGAGTGTTCGAATATACTTTTGTTTTTTACTGTATCAAGAAAAGATACAGTATCAAAGAAAAATCAACAATCATTCATGTTCATTCATGTAAACACAGTGTCTACATGTAGCTTTTCATTTCTTTTTTTATAAAGAAAATGTTCAATGAAAAATATGGTAATGTTGAAATACCTTTTTTTTTTAAATAATATATTACTATATTTAGAAAGTAATAATATATACAATTATATACTATTATTATAAAGAAAAAAAAAGACTGCATTGTTTTCTGTTGAATTTATTTCATGGGATCAGTGCAAATGTTTGCAGGCAAGTAAAAATCAAACAGCAATCTTTTCCATCGAATGCTATTATTTTCCAACAAAAGGGTTTATATATTATAGGTTTTATGAAAAAAAAAAAAAAGAAATTGTACAATGGGGGAAGAAAAGCAAAAATATAGTAATTCTAGGTTTTTATATATATTTTTAGACATTTTATATTACTGTGTAAACATTTTATATTTCTATTTTATAAAAAAAGTTTTAAAAAGCTTTTCCGGAAATATATATATATAATTAATTTTTATGAGCTCAGTATACATATTGCTGGCAAGTAAAAAAATTGAAATCATCAGTGGCCCGAGTGGACAAATGGAAATATTTTATTGTTGGGTCCTGTAAAAGTAACCGATTTCAAGTCAAAGGGTGTAAAAGTTATTAATAATTTCATTTCCTTTAAATACAATTTCACCAACTTTGCAAGATAATACAGAGGCCGTTATCTCACCTATCATAATTACCAAATATCATCAGTCATTAAAATCCTTTAAAACCAGATGTAATCAAATCTTGTAAGACTCAATCTTTCTATAATATCTTTCCAATAAGCCTCGGCTTCTGGCTTCTCATGGAACGGCCTTCGATCACTGTACAGTGGAGAAGACTTTCAGAAGGAGGTCAGCAGCAAGGCCTGGTGAGATATCTCCACACGTGACCCTTCGCTCCAGCTCCGGGAGCTCGGCACGCACCGCTGGATGCTGCTGGAAGTGGCGCAGAGCGTTCTCCTGGATCAGATTCCACAACCACACCTTCTGTTGAGTTTGCCGTCGGACTCGGAGCTCCCCACTGCTCAACATCGCGTCCCGGAACTGTAGCATGGTATCCCACAGCTCAGGCACCCCCTGCCCCGTCTGAGAAGATATGCGGACCACCTGAGCACAGATGGGAAAGAGAGCAAATAAAATGTGCTGGTGTAGACGTGGAGAGCTGAAGAAAGATGAAAACAGAAAGCAGAGGAAGAAACGAACAGAGAGAATGGAAACGGACAGATGCTATACTTCTGAGCAGCCAGTATGTGGAAATGTACTTCATCACTTCATCCTCGTCTTCACTGATAGACCTATATACTACAGTCTTTAAGGAGGGCGAAGAAAAAAATCAATATGACCGTCAGATTCTCCAGAACAGGGATGGAGCTCAGAAATCATGCTGCTCAGAGGAGACAAAGGCTTTAGTGGTTTTCATTCATGTGGGTGGCCTCTAATCAGTGAAATGCATGAGGCAGCATTTGGCCGTTCAAAGGGCTGCCTGCGTTGGCTCTGTGCCCTGCCCTGCCCTGTGGGTAGAAGTAATAATACTGGGGTGAAGAAACAAAGAGGAAAGACTGGACAACATGATGGGAGAAGACAACAGACTACTCCACTGGCCAGGACACTTCTTTTTAGCAGAAAATAATAAGGATACATAAATAAAGAGCGTTTAACGTGGAAGCAATTCTTATATGGGAAGAATTAAATGTGTTAAAATAAAGAGAGGGCTATACACACACACATCCCCAGTCAATTTTTTTTGAAGAGTAAGATTTTTTATGTTTTTTCATTATTATTATTTTTTTTATTCTCTTCTGCTCACCAAGGCTCCATTTATTTGATCCAAAATACAGCAAAAACAGTAATATTGTGAAATGTTTTTACTATTTAAAACAACCGCTGAAATGAAAATTATATAGAATTTGAAACTGATTGTGCTGCTAAACATAGTTGTGGGGGAAAACATTTATTCTTTAATGAATACAAAACTAAAAAGTGAAGCCTGTATCTGAAATAGTTTTTTTTTTTTTTTTTTTTCTTTTTTTTGCGACAATGAAAAATACTTTACTGTCACTTTTTATCAATTTAATGCATCCTTGCCGAATCAAAATACTTTCTTAAAAAAAAAAAATCTAACTGACCCCAAACTTTTGCATGGTAATAATTCTGTGAATTTTTCCCAATCTTTCCCTCTAATATCCACAAAAATCTCCGGCCTTGATGTTCTGAAATGAGCTAAAACCAGTTGATTTAGATCCTTTAATGATTATTTCCTTAAAACCCTTGCAGATCTGATTGTCATATTATTTTTCATTAAATAAAAAAATTGAACAAAATGAATTACATTTGTTTTATTGTAAAGAAAAGCAAGATTATGAAGTAGCACACCTTTGGTTTCCAGATTTTGGACTTCTTTCGGAGTAACTTGAGGGCACTGGTGTATTCTGCCTGTATCCTCCGCGCTGGAACAACCAGATCACCATCTGATTTAGTAACCACCACCAAGTCAGCCATCTCAATGATTCCTCTTTTGATTCCCTTTGGGAAAATACAGCATAAGCCACCCTCAGCAAGACTAGCACAAACAAACCTTAACAACATAAGAATCACCGATAACATAAAACATAACAGCTTCAGAAAATCCAGATAATGTTGTATAGCAGTAGATCGCAATTTCTTTGACTCCAAGGGATTCATTTTCAAATAAATTTAACAATATTGCTTTTAAATATTCTACACAATAAAAGATTTCATTTAAATGAATAAAATGTTGAATCTAAATCATTTGAAGTCATCTTAAGATCCCCATGGAAGTTTGCTGATGCCCCAGACTCCTCCTCCTCTGAAAATCGGGACAGAGTAAAGGAAGTGTAGAGTATACCTGTAGTTCATCGCCGCCTGCTGGTGGGATCAGCAGCACAAACATATCCACCATGTCAGCCACAGCAAACTCCGACTGACCAACGCCTGTGGAAAGATTTGAACTTAAGTGACACTGCGGAGTTACTTTGCATACACAGAGGCTTTTAAGAAAATTAATAACATAATGAAAACCATAACACAGGCTTACCCACAGTTTCCACTAACACGGTGTCATAGCCTGCACCCTCACAGAGGACTATAGCTTCGTTGGTGGTCCGCGTCACACCACCGAGGGTTCCTGAAGTGGGAGATGGTCGGATGTACGCGCTCATGTCTCTGGAGAGCTCGGTCATTCGTGTTTTGTCCCCCATAAGTGAACCTGCATACAGTAGTAGCTACTTAGAACCAAGATTAGCTGTTGATTAAGAAATTCTATTTATTTAGCAAGAATGCATTAAAGACATTTAGCAGTAATGACAAATAATGCTGTTTTTTTTATATATATATTAATCTAAGAATCCTGAAAAAAAAAATCATTTTCCATGAAAATATGCAGCAGCACAACTGTTTGCAGTATTAACACTAGTAAGAAATGTTCCTTGAGCAGCAAATCAGCATATTAGAATGATTTCTGAAGGATCACGTGGCAGTGGAAACCCAAGCAACTGCTTATGACAATTCAGCGTTGAATCAGTGGAATAAATGATATTTTTTAAATATTCAAAAGAAAGATTTTTTTCCATTATATTAATTCACAATATTGTTGTTTTTATTGTATTTATGTTCAAATAAATACAGCCTCGATGACGATACTTTTTGATTAGTAATGTAAAAATGACATCATTGTGAAAATATGATAATTATGTCAATATGAAAATATATAGCAGCTGACTAAAGTGACTTCCAAACAAGTATATACTTATGCAAACATCTAAAGCACAAAGATAAAACCAGCACCACCATCTTTTTCGTAGAAAAACCTTCTGATACTGAAGCGTCTGTTCACCTCCAGTTGTGCACGAGGAAGGATCCACAGCCAGAACTGATACTTTATGTCCTCTTCCTGTCAGCATTTTCCCAACGACCTCGATGAATGAAGACTTGCCAGCACCAGGGGGACCGGACAGTCCTGAAGTCACACGGACAAAGATGTGATTGAAGATTGAGGCAATCATGCAAACAGCTCAGTTCACATCACCTTACTGACCCACTCTGAAGGCCACTGGATTGCCACCATTGCGTTTCTCCTGCTCCTTACGGAAGGCCAGCACTCTTTGAAGCAGAACCTGGGCCAACTCTTTCTTCCTTGGATGTTGGGTCTCCACAAGGGTTATAGACTCAGCGAGAGCTGCCCTTTGACCCCCGATGAGTCCATCATAAAGCTTGGTCAATAGTCTTTTCTCCCTGTCAGTCAGGTCTGAAATGTGATGTCTTAAAGCAGTCTCTGTTGAAACAGTTCTTGTCTGTTGGAGGGTGCAGAGCGAGGTATAGCACAGTTTTCCAGTAGACTTACAAAGGGAATCTCTTAACGCCGCTGCACTGCGTATAGAAGAGAGAGCAGCAACACGATGAAGAACTGGAAAAACTCTAGTCGGACCCATCTTCCTTTTTCTGTGAAGTAGATGTTGTTCTGTGAAAATAGCGGAGAACAAGAAGTGGTAAACATTACAGCCTTGTTCAAATTAAACAATGGTAACAATTTCTGTTTTACATATAAATAAATTGAAAGGAGGTGTTTTAACCTTTGGGAAATTAACTAAATACCTTATGAGAACCTTTCAATGAGGTAAAATGATAACATTGTTACTAAAGTTTGGGAAATAAGATTTTAAAACACTAATTTACTTATTGACCACTATAGAAATAAGCTGACAAACATTTCTAACGTTATGTAAATAATTTTATTAATAAATTTAGCCTAAAATAAGTAGTCAATCATTAGGCTTGTTTGGGACTAAATGTTTTAGAGTAGCGTTTTATATGTTTTTCTTTTTACCTTTGATTTAATGTATTCCATGCCAAAAATGTTATTAAAAATAAAAAAAACTATGTTATATAATATATCAAAAAAAGTAAATCTTGTGATCTTAAAAACAAAGGATTTATGCCTTTAAAAATAGTTTAAAAGAATGGCAATTAACTTTTACCTGTAGGACTTCTATTGCAACAATATGCTAATTTGATATTAGCCTCTACATCAATACAGATGTTAATACAGATATCGACTCTATAGGTTTAAGTTAGTAGTAATATAATAATAATACAGAGGTAGTTTCTGAAAGCTTTGTAAAATATGGAAACTCCATATTAGCTCATGATCATTGTACAGCCATAACAACAACTGCAGTAACCAGGATATTTGGCCGAGAACTATAACTTCTTACCATAGTAAATTATAAATTGTATGGGGTGACAAATCTCTTGTTATTAGATCACATCAGTTCATAACACATTTCAGTCCGATCACATTAAATGACAGCGTGTTCATTGAAACAGAAAGGACAGGAACCTGAAAATCTGGAATAAAAAACATTAACAATCAAAGCTCACCAAGTTTCCTTAAACCGTCGGTTTAGTGTCTTAAGCCCATCTGTAGTTCTGGTTCTGTCTTCATTTGGGCAGATTCGGATTAAAAAGAGACATTTTCAGTCATTTATCTCACGGGTGCCCAGATCAGCTGTGACATTATCACCAATCCTCCGAGGTCGCGTGCGTGAGGAACGTCAATGATTTTTAAAATAAAAGTGTTTCCTTTTCAAAATTAAAGTCCTAATTCTCGATAAATGAATACATAATAATAATAAAATTCACAGCTTCAAAAACTAGATGATGATGTTGTAGGTTTATTTGTAAATTTGCTTATAGTCTTATAGACAGCTGTGATAAGATGCTTATAATGGAAGGTACCATTTTATTAAAAAGGTTGTAAATCTAGTTTAGAGGTTTTACCGTTTTTATCAACACAGCAACCACAACTAAGTTGTAGACGTTTTAGTAAGTATTTATTAACGGCAATTTTTTTTTGTCACAATATAAATGCATTTTGTCACGTTGCAAAAAAAATTCACCATTGAAGATTATGTGTAATATTTTTTTATACTGTCGTCACGTTTTTAAATGCCTTATTCCAGCGTTCAGATCATCGGATATATCATTAATACAATCATTAATTAATTCATTTTACTACAAAATAAATCCAACAATGTAATAATTTATTTTTAAGAATGAACAGAACGTTAAATAAATAAAATAATATTAAAAGAAGTTATGACGTATAATATATAGATGCCAACAACATACTTGACAACATTTGTTTCTAAAACTGCTTTTTTTTCCCAACAGGACGTCAGACTACTGGACTCCTGACCTGCATTGTATCATGTCCAGACACAAGCTCTCTGATGTCCTCCTGTGGCAGTGAGAGAAAACACAACCATTAATATGAAAAATCTTTGAATTGCAAGTGAAGTCACAATAAGCCAAAAGAGAGAATGAAGAAAATAGATATTGAAAAGAGTAAAATTATCACTTAATTCTGAAAACTGTTAGACAGATATTTAAATTAAGTGATATGGAAGGTTAGTTTGAAACAATTAAGCCTTGTTGTTTTATAAGAGTATTCAGCATTACTTCCAGGAATGCAGAGAAATATCATCAGATTTATCCAAAAGCACATGAAGTTTGTGTGTTTTTACATTGTCTAAGCTTGACTAGAGTTTGTGCAGCGTTTAAAAACAACAGTCCATAGCGCCTTGTGAGGCTGGAAAGCTCTGGTATCCTCTGGCAGGTCCTGAGGCAGCAATGTTTGCATCTTGTGGTATTGCTGCCCAGAGATGTGTACACAGGTTTCTGTTATAGTTCTTTTAATGCTCTCTATGATGGGCGCCCTGGTTTCAGAGTTGCTGCCCACTGCTGGAGCTTCCTGTCTCAAGCACCCCAGTTCCAGATTTCAATCTTGGTCGTCCCAGAGAGACTGTTATGGCTTCCCAGAGCTTCCGGTCAAAGATGCCGCTGAGGTTCCCTGAGTTTTTTGTTTTGGTGACTGTAGTAGACAGTAGTTCTGCCACAGCCATCTCAGTCTCCTGTCCAGTCATGGCCATCCAGATCCTACAATCCCTGTCATGGATGTTCCCAGCCAGAGTCACCAGCCCAATTTTAAGAGTTCCTGTCTCAGCCTCTCCAGGACCAGAGTTCATTTGATTGCTACTCCAGTCCAAAAGATTCCTGTTTTGGCCACTCCATCCATCTCAGAGGTTCCTATGGTTCCTGCTACCATTTCCTGTTGAAACCGACAAGGTAGTCCAGCAGAGCTCCCTGGAGGACTCTGAGGTTCCCTGTTCCTGCCCAAGAATGACTGGAAAAACAAATTCAGAAATAAATTGTAGCATTATATGTTTTGTTTGTTTCATGATTAAGCGAAATGGAAGAAGTTAAACATGTTATGTCTTCTGGATGATTCCCTTCCTGCCGACTTCAGATCTAACCCTTCTCCATCACACTTGGCTGTTTTTTTCCATCTAGTAGTCCTGAACTGGTTAAGGTGTGTTTTATTAGGGTTGGAGCTAGGGTTTCAGACGGCAACCATTTTGCCAGGGCGAGTACATTTTGTGTTTGGTCGCACTGGCATGACCACCGCGTTGTTCAACTTGCGTCGCCATTTCTGTTGCATATGAGAAACATCAAACGGTAAACGAAACAAAAGCTAACAAATCGCTGTACTCGTTTGAGCTGCGCCTCGTGGAGCTTTCATCAGCTAGGACCGAGACGCAAACTAACCTGCCCGAGCTCAGAACAGCTTGACTCAGGAACAGTGTTGGGTAAGTTACTTCCAAACTGTAATACATTATAGATTACTTGTTACTGTCATTTCAAAGTAATTCCTTGCATTACAATATAAATGTCTCAGAATTGTAATGCGTTACATGAATCCTGTATTACTTTTGAGTTACTTTAACCAAAATAACTACAGAAGAAGAACTTAAAATTCTGAAATGTTAAAATGTACTGCAGAGCATTTTACATCCAGAGCGTGATTTGGTGTAGCATGATGACTGTGGGCTATCCAGGCTACTAACAATATATAGTTTATAACTGACAAAGTGAAGACAATGCAAGAACGGATGACAGCCAGAATCACAAACGATCCAAGTCTGTTAAAAGTATGTTAAAGGTAAATTTATTATCTGGCAATCTCTGTAAATTGTTTGGGTCTATTCATATTAGACACAACAGGACCATATGTAAACTCTAATGCCATTTGCAATTGTAAAATGACAAGAAGACCATACGTTCATTTCGCGAATACATCTTCACCCATTAGCCGCTTTTCCACTGGCCAGTGCAAGCCGGGGCTTACAGCGAGCCGGACAGAGCTAATAGCCTCGGACCTTGAGGACAGAGGCCGAAATCAAGCTGTCTCATGCGAGGATCCTTGCGGCACTCAACAAATTATGGGTTGAGCACCTACGTTTCTAACCTAATAAATGTGTCCCATACCTTTGTCCTCAAGATGTTATCTTTTATTATGAAAATACAAAGCTATTATCTGTTGAATATGTTGTTAATTTTCTTATATTGAATGCAAAATTCTTCATTCATAAACAGAAATGGCTTAAGTCTCCTTTGTCTTTCCTCCTTTTCCTTGTGGAATTGGACTGTCTTAGACTTTTAGAACAAAAAGAGTGGTAAGTTTTTGATGTATTATGACAACTTTTCCAAAAGAATGTAAGTTTATTTTTGCACTTTTATGTATCAATAATACTATATGCAAATCCAGAATGTCTATTTTTTTTATGTTTGCTTCTTGTTGGAGTGTATTTATATCTCAATTCCCTGTGTTTTTGAATGTTTGTACAAGTTTTTTTTTGCAAGAAAAAAAAGAGAGAGATGAATAAAAATAAATCGCTAAACAAATATATCAGAATTCGACACCACATGCAGCTATTGACTGACCATGAACAGGAAATAGAACACATTTGCTGCATATTTGATTCATTACTGTCTCATGGTCTTGCTGGGTTTCTTTCTTTTCTTTTCTTTTGGCTATAAGTGTGTTACTGAACATGTACCGAGTAGCTACAATATAATATAACTGAAAATGTATGTAATGTAATGTCTTACACTACTGTGTTACAGCAAAAAGTAATTAATAAAATACATTTTGTAAGCTTCCCAACTCAAACCTAGTGCTACTGTCAATGTCTATAGGCCTAAACAAGAAATTAACATGTAATATTATTAGTAACTGCACTTATTAATAGTAGGCTAATTTTATCATAACTACACACGCACACACACACACATGAAAAGTGGGGATATCCCATAGACATAATGGTTTTTACACTGTACAAACTGTATATTCTATGGCCCTACACCAACCCTGCACCTAACCCTAACCCTCACAGGAAACTTTGTGCATTTTAACTTTCTCAAAAAAAAAAAAAACTCTTGAAAAACGGGGACATGGGTTATTTTGGCCTGCAGCAGTTTTTTTTTTTTTTTCTCCAACCTTGAGGTCCGCTTGCAGAATTTAGATTCATCCCTGATTAAACACATATAAACTAGTTAATCACGTTCTTCAGGATAACTAGAAAGTTACAGGCAGGTTTGTTTGATCAGTGTTAGAGCTACTGTAAACTCTTTAGTTCAGTGTACCTCGATGGTCACAGTTGAGAAAACTTAAGCCTATACGGTTATGGGCCACCAGATTAAAGGGTTAGTTCACCAAAAAAAGGTGTAACAGACCATCTGATGTCACATGGACTACTTTGATGATGCTTTTATTAGCTTTCTGGACATGAACAGTAGACCGTACACACATTTTCAATGGAAGGACTGAGAGCTCTCGGACTAAATCTAAAATATCTTAAACTGTGTTTCCGAAGATGAACAGAGGTCTTACGGGTTTGGAACGACATGAGAGTGAGTCATTAATGACATAATTTTCCTTTTTGGGTGAACTAACCCTTAAGGAGAAGCTGTGAGAGAAGCTGTTGTGTTGTTTTATAACTTATGATCTTCATCATAAAAGACATTACCGCATCACTTTGACCTTCACCCATCACACTGTCCCTAGTTTTTTGTTGGATACGATCCTCTTTTAAAATCATGACTGATATCATAACTTCATATAAATATTATTATATTAATATTAAACTTCAATAAATTTGATGTATTTAATATGAAAAAATGAATGCACTGATTATGATTTGTCACTAGAGGGAGCTGTCCGCAGAGTTTTTATGGTGAACTTATAACGTTAGAAATGTGTTGAATGTGAAAAAAAACAAGTTATAAAAAAATCATCTTTAATGAGTCATTTCTTACAAACGGGCAGCTTTTCACTTCACAAGACATTAAGTGATGGACTGGAGTAGTTTTGATTATTTGTGGATAATTGTGATGTTTTTATCAGCTGTTTGGACTCTCATTCTGACGGCACCCATTCACTTCAGAGCATCCATTTGTGAGCAAGTGATGTAAAGCTAAATTTATCCAAATCTGTTCCAGTACGAACTCATCTACATCTTGGATGACCTGAGGGAGAGTTCATTTTCAGCAGCTTTTTATTTTTGAGTGAACTATTCCTTCAAAATATGTTCTCAGTGATATCTGAATGCTTATCCTAGTTTATCAGTACCGTGTGGGCAAAATATTCCTGCATAAAGGTTTACAAACAGCAATCTGCATTAGGCAGAGGTTATCATCGGAAAGGGAGCTGGCTGGGTCTTGTGGTTAATTGCCACTGATTGGATGAAGGAGGCAGAGAGTGAGGAGGACTGGAAAGGAAAGGCAGCTTCAGAATCAACAAAGAGGTGTGGGGGGTGCATGAGAAAACCTGATACCTACAAGCCCTCCCATAAATTCAGTTGCAGGGTTATCTTTTTAACCTTTGACCTACCGCTGCTACAGTTACAGCACTGTGGTAGCCATGGCAGCTACGATCAATGAAGCAACAGGGATGACATCATTGCACAGCGTATACTCACAACTGGTGAATTAAAGGAAAACCGTGTAGCTAAGATTCTAAAAGCCTTTTTGTGCTTTGTAGATTTGTTTCTATATTTAGTATATTACAAAATACATTTTGAATGGTCAAGAGGAATTGCGTTTTGTTTTTTTAACTGATGCTGACAGCACACATATTTGTATTGTATATAAGTCATATGTGTTTAAAATGCTATGCTGATGGAAATGAGTTTAGGGTGGATCTGGCTTTTGAATTAACATAAGCTTCATTGTGTAAATGCTGAGTTATTCTCTCGCTGGCTGTTGTAGTCATCCCTCCTATGTTTTCTTTGGCATTATAGTGCATACTGTTATTCCTTTCTAAGAAAAGCAAATCAGACATGGAAGCTTTGTTTACAGCTGGAGCTATTTTCACCACACAGAACTCTGTTTAGAATACGCCACAGGAAAGGATGATGTCAGAGGACTATCGCTTACAATATCTCCAGATGGACGCAGCTCAACAGCTCTCGTCTCATGAGAATTAACCTTACAATGTTGAACTGAAGAAACATCTGTGATATGGGGGGGGGGGACAAAATATCATTCCATCCTCAAAGTTGCATGATGTAATGCAGGAGTTATATTTGCTGAACATGCAAACAATAGCATAACCACCACCTGTCAAATGAACACAAATGAGTGTTAAAAACAGTTTTGAGCTGTTTGCACTTGTTTGATCTGTGCATATTTTGATTCAGTTTTTTTTTTTCATTTGTGGAAGCAATATTACGAAGAGGACTTGCATTTAGCCAGGTTAGAATTTAAAAACATCTTGATGGATTTGTTTCATAAAAGCAAGCAACTTTTCTCTTCGCAAGATGTTAATTGATGTCGTATGAATTAGTTGTGGATTGTTGTGATGTTTTTATCAGCTGTTCAAACTCTTGTTCTGACGGCACCCATTCACTGCAGAGCATCCATTGGTGGGCAAGTGATGTAATGCTACATCTCTTCAAATATTTTCCAGTGAAGAAGCAAACTCATCTTGGTTGGTTTGAGGGTGAGTACATTTTTTAGCAAATGTTTATTTATTGGTGAACCATTCCTTTTGCCGTTGTAGTTTAATTCACATGTTTAGAGGTATTAATTATGTGAGTTAATACTTTGCCTTTTTATTATTATAAAATATTAAGACATTGCTCGTGTAGAGTTATTCTTCTGTCTGGGATCTTGTGGTCCCAGAAAAGTAAATTAACTGTTTGAGAAGTTAACCATAATTAAAACTCAGAATGAAGGCAGTAAATGTCAGCTGCTAAGTTAAGTGTGTGTGTGTGTGTGTGTGTGTGTGAGAGAGAGAGTTAAATGAGACATTTGAATACTCACCAGAGCTATCAAAGAGAAAGTTATTGGTGTAATTTTGCACATACTGATACAGATCTTCTTGAATTACTACATAAATATATGAACCATAATAGCAGATAGCATGTCTCATGATGTCTTTAAATTACACTGTAATAAAAAAAAAAATGAAAGGTATTTTTCAGGTATTTTGGGACATCAAAAAGGTTGTATTTTACAAGTTTATTATTTAAGTTATTTTGTTTAAGTTATTTAATGTTAATATACAAATATTAAATGATGAATATCCGTTTTTTGCTTTTTACAACCTCAAAAAAATATTTTTTACTTTCAAAAATATTTTCCATTTAGGATGTTGAAAGGCATCAAAAGTTTTTGCCAGGTATTTTTCTTTTCTTTTTTTCTTTTTATACATAATTGAGAATATTTTACCTTCTGGAAGCAAGATGCCATTGATAATTATTAATATTTAATTTGATATATACAGTACAATAAAATTGGCAATTGGTCATATAATGGTACTATTCCCCTCTTGGAATGTGATATTAAGTTTTTACTTGCCAAAGCCCTAAATGTGAAGTAAAATGTTTATTAATATATATATATATATATATATATATATATATATATATATATATATATATATATATATATATATATATATATATATATATAACCATTTAAAATGTTCACAGTTCACCGATACTAACAAGTATAAAGCCTTTTTACTGTTTTTCTATTTGAAAAAACATTTTACAATCAAAGATTTTGTTTTACAGTGTAAGGCTAAAGTAGTTGTAGTATAATATAGTATAACAGTAGTATAATGCATTGCTAATTTCCTTGGATTACAACTCTGAATATTTGAACTATATACCAGCAGTGTTCACAAAACTAAAACCCTGTGGGCTTTTTGTCACAAATGACAAGTACGACCTTGGCAAATGCTTTTACACTAGCGTGGTCTTCAGTATGCAAACCCTCCACCAAGTGACCATGGCAGCTGTTCCAGTCTCTTGAGCCTCATGCAAAGCCCCACAATTGTCCTCTTATTCCTCTCTCCACCCTGGGGTATGGCAGACCACCCTCTTAGCAACCATAGGGGTTGCTGATGGTGGGGAGAGGGGTTAACTCTAGCCAGGCCAGGGTGGGGAGCTTCATCTTACACGTCGCACATTTACAAGTAACATTTTGTCCATTTGAACAAATGCCAGCCATCAAAGTTGTTACCCATCACAGAGGAAAATAGGAGGCACGTCAGCTGTCAAGGCCACTGTGCTCTCTCATCTCTTAACCCACATACCTCCAGAACGTGTTCTATAGAAGTTTCTAGAAAAACAAAGCCTCAGAGAGAAGGTTTTATGGTACATTTAAGGCAGTCAAGGAACAAAAACCTTAAATATTGTGGGTTCAACAAAATGCTAAGCAAAAATTTATTTTATTTAAAAAAAGAAGCAAAATCTTGGTTACATTGTGGTGCTTGAAGTGAACGGGCCCCGTTAAAGTGAACATACACACTCTCATTAGTGTATGTGTCTACATACTTATGTTAAGTTTTATATTTCAGTTGTATTTTTTGTACATCAAATTAAAGTTAATTAAAACTAGAAACGTTGCTACATGGCAACTAGTTGAAATAAAAGAGTTTGTTATTTCACTTAATATTTATTTTATTTTATTATTATTATTATTATTAATTGTTTTTAAGTAACAATAATGTTTTTATGGTTTCAATTTTACTTTTTAGTTCTTTTTTTCTATAATAAACCCGCTCAAAATAAATAAACATACCTGTTAACATGATTTTGTTAGAAAAAAACTAATCATATTTCGGTTTAACAACTTTGCTGCCATGGTGACATAATGCCTAAAACTTTACAACTCAAATAATAACATTTTTCCAGATTAAGTATTGCAAGTGCATTTTAAAATAGGCTTTACATATCTGCTGTTAAATTGAGCTCCATTCACTTCTAAGAGTTCACTTTTTTAAGTGTTTATTTTTGGCCCCATTCCTTTGTACTTTACAATAACCAATGTTTTTTTTTTTTTTTTTTTTTTATTAACATGTCACAAACACTGTCAATTGAGCTTATCAAGCATTGAACCAAGAATATTCCTTTAATGCTGTTCCACAATTTGTCACACTACCTCAAGTATCACATTAACATGTACTTATCCAGGTGAGCTTATAGTCCTTGATGGTTCCCAGGATAAATAAAAAGCCCTTAGAGACAGTATTTATATATTACCACTCCAGACATTATTTCTAGAAGAGCAGAAGCGCGGTGTCAATGGAGGCGCCTGTTTGTAATGCGAGCTGCCTGATTCTCTGCCATCATGCTTAGCATTACTGAAAACACCAATGCTGTGCCAAAGACCGCTGATGGCACCAAAGCACAAATGAGTCGCATAGCTTGGCTCCCCAAAAAGAAATGAAAATACCACTGATTTAGAGAGTTTCTTCATTTTGTGCAATACTGTAGTTTTTTTAGCACTACCTCACATTCCCATGGCAGAGGCGTCAGGCTCCATTGTGATGAGGGAGAATGAAGGCTTAGTGACAGAGGTGAGAGGGCCTCCTCCGACCTCTCCTCCCTCCTCAGCAGTGGCTGATACTGTTAAGACAAAAGGACTTCAATTGAAAGTGCACCTGACAGCATCCCAGTTGGAGACGAGATGAGCATTGTAGTTTGCTTGCTCATTAGGAAGTGACTTTATCCTTAAACCTAGGTGTATGTCAGTAAGCACAGACAATTTAGACATTCATCAATGTTTGAAAATACATTATAGTGACTGTCTAGCACACACACACATATATATATATATATATATAATGAAATGCACTATGTAATTCTAAGTTTTCTTTAGGAATGTTATTTAAAGTTAGTCTTAGTGCATACAAACTGTTACCTGTTTACATAGAAGACAAATTTGGTTATATGAAAATGAATCCAGTGCAGTTGCTACTGTAAAAAGTTGCTGATAAGAAGCTATGCAAATACATAAAGTGGAAATAAGTAAGCTGAAGCTATTCAAATACGAAAGTTGCAAGGTACAAATAATAATAATAAAAAAGCAATAGGCTATGATAATGATGATCAATTACAAGATAAAAAAAATACCTAAATATATTGTTAATATACGATTAATTTCTGACATATTAGACGTGTTTTATAATTCTGCACACTACTTGAAACGCACTCTCGGATCGCAGTGTTTTCCCAGATTCCACATTCACGTGCAGCTTACTCGCGCCTCACTCAGACATTCTGTCGCCAACCGCGTGACGTAATCTGCGCGAGCAGCACTGCTACTCTAGTTGGTCTCCCTCCGCCAGCGCCGCTACAGGAAAATATAGTTCCTCGAGCTCTCGCACTCAGAAACATAAAAAGCTGGGACATTAATGAAATAAATGTCAAATAAAAATTATTTCACATTTATTTATGCCAATTTAGGATTATTGTTGATATTAGCAACCTAACATTGGTTTTCATGAAGATTGTCTTAAATAGCATAAATTGATTTAGCTATGCATTTCGTTTGTAAAAAATATGGTTACATTGTGACATTACTGACAAGCTACAGGCAAAAAAAAACCCCTCTTACTGACAGATTTTGTAACATTTTTTTGCAAACGAGATAAAAAAAAATGTGGATAACACTTATAAGATATACATAGAGGCTGTCTTTAGTATTTTTTATATATATATATATATATATATATATATATATATATATATATATATATATATATATATGTATACGTATATATATATATATATATATATATATATATATATATATATATATATATATATATATATATATATATATATATATATATATATGTTATTTTTATAAGGCAAATAACAATTTGAAAAATAAAAGTAATTAGCCTAAATGTAACTTAGCAATAAAGCCGTTTCTGGCGTGCTAATCAATCAACATTGGGAGGCTACCTTAAAATAGTGTGTGGAAATGTTTCTGAAAATTGGTCATAATCTTTTTAAAACATGCAAATCCAAATGTCATCAATGTCTTTCTATCCTGGGATGAACTTAATGATGATTTTTAGTAGTGGAGGTTTCTTTAACACTTGTCACACACTACATTTATTTGTATTCACCCTAGTTACCGTACAGTGAGAAGTTAAATCCTTAGTTGTTGTATGTTGAGCTGAATAAACAACACAGCAGCACTTGATACTTTCATTCCCACAGACGGCCTGGCCTCCTCAGGCCCTAGAAAGAGTAGGCTACATTGTTACAATGTTACATAATTCATCCCACAGTACTTTGAAAACGTTGAATGTGTAAAAAAGTAGGACTTGTTAGGACTTGCGCACCGCCCCTCACTACATCCCGCGGCGTGATACGAGCTCAGTGCGGAGGGTGCGGCGGTCCGCGACTCACTGACGCCAGGCGAGAGCACTGCGAGTCTGGCTCTATGAATGCAGTGAAGGATCGCGTCGAGGTGGCGCACAAGGTACAGTAAACTTTCGGTTTCTTTTAAACGCGTCAACAAACTGTGAAATTACAAACGACACTTTTGTAAATGGTTTATAGGGGAACGCATAATATATAACTTCTTAGCGAGTGTTTATCGCGCATTTAGAGCAGTAATGAAGCATCCAACTTGGTGGCTCCTCATAACAACTCAAGAGCGTAAATCACTCAGTGTTTGCTCTGGTTCATGTGGTGTGTGTCTGCACATCAGCTTGTTGTTCTCATGAAGTCATGCTGTTTGTGGTGCATAGAAGTAAAATTTTATTTGACTGTCACATTGATGTTTGCAGTCAGTTTCAATAATATAATGAAACTATTTATGTTTTGTGTTGTATTTGTTTATATGTTTTATAACTGTCGACCTTGATTATGAATTCCACACAAATGTGTTCAAATCTCTTTAGTCATTCCTTTATATGTTACTAATTCCATTTTGCTTCATTTCGTGCCTTACCACCCACTTAGGTTTATTGTGCAGTTGGAGGGGATTTTTTTGGTTGTTCAAAAATGGCAATAAATCATACACGTCACTTACAGTGAATATTTGCCCCCGTACATGATGCACACAGAGCCTGTGAGACCTGAGCCAGATTTCCTGACATCATTGAAGATGACATATCAGATTACTCAAAGGGCAAGAATTTGTCCTTGTCCACGATTTGCTTGGATTGTTTTATTCTCACACATTGTGTCTGTGTGTGTGTTGGGAGAGATAGAAAAAAGGAGTGTGTTTGTGTGTGATTGTCCTATATCAGGATTTAACTTACTTATTAGTTGTCTAGGTGCCTTGATGGACTTAGATGAGCAGTGACCCTCTCGTATATTGTACAACTGAGTGTTGCATTTTAACAAAGACTATAGAATTAGAATACCCTACTTTGATTTCAAGGCTGGCCTATAACTACATGTGTACAGTACATTTGAAAGCCACAGAAATAATCATTATTGAATGTATATAGACATTATACTAAGACATTTTCAGTACATTAATACAAGATGTACCTTAAAACATGTAGCTAAACTTGATAAATCAAGTGTTTGGATGTTAGCCTTCATTGAGTATTGTGATTCTGATAAATGCATTTTTAATTTTTGTCACAAAACTTTGGGATCAAACAGTAATTGGCAGACCCCCTGTGGTACCCAGTTTGGAAAATCAAAGCTTACATGACTGAGGTTTGAACAGTGACCTTAAAATTGTCTAAATAAAGTACATAAAATATTATGTATTTACTGTATGATTCCAGATAGATTTTGTGTGTGCGGCATGGGGTCACAGTTAACCGTTTTCTTATTAAAAAATTTAGTAAACATTTTATTTATTTATTTTTAACTTCATTTTTAACTTTATTATTATTATATTTATTTATTTTTATTCATTATTTTTAATAAATTAAATAAAAAGTGAAAAATAAAAGTAAATACATTTTTCTTCGTACAGATTTTAAATGCTGTTTATTATTATTTTAATTACTACTATTATTGTTTTTGTTGCTTAATAATATTTTTTTAATAATAATAATAATCATCAACCTTCTGTCCACTATAGTTAAAAATGATCACAACTGTATATCATAATATATCTGGCATATTGTTCGCAGACCTAAAAAGTTGTTTTCATCAATATTTTTATTGTTATTGTTGATGGTGTTAATAATACTGTGAGATAGAGACAGATATCTAATAATTAAATAAATAATACATAAACAAACTAAAAATAATGAACCATCATATCATAATGGCTACAAGAGATCTGACTGGTATTTTATTGACAGACCAACATAGTGTTCCTGCTTTCTGATTGCTACGTGTGAAGGGGATGCATCCATGGCATGCTCAGGTCTGTGTGTGAACTCATCATGTTTCTAAATATGAAATGCCTTTCCAGTCATCTGTTTTCAAGAAGTGTAACCAGACAACCTTCTTTTGTAATCCTAGTGGTTTCTTGGCTCATAGTATCAGCGAAGCTCCACAGTGACTCACAACATACTGTGAACAAACAATTAGCCATCAGTTTACAGAGCATTAGCTGTTGTGCAAGAACCTTTGGCCAGTTTGATTTAAAAGTGGCATCAGAGGGAGTTTGAAGCGCACTTGCTCTTGTTCTGAGTGTCTTTCTCTCTCACTCCCACTTCCATTTTATCCCTCCTTCTCCATTTGTCCAACCCCCCAACCCTTGTTTTTTTATTTTTTTATTATTAGAGAACATCGCAATAGAGCTGGCGCTTAATGGAGGGCCCCAGATCCAGCCCTTGATAAATAATGTAAGTTCTTTATAATGCAGAGTCCCCCGGGAGGACCGAGAGAGCATCATTACTGCCTCCTAAATTGATTAACGGCACTGAACCAGCACAAAATGATACATGGAGATGATGCGGGGGGTCAAGGCTGTCAAAGTTGCATGATGGGAGCCACATTAGCCCTGCCCGCTGCACCAAACCTCAAGCTAATGCTAATATTTACATGCACTCAGGCCTGGAGAGCACTAGCTGAACGCGCAGTGATTGCATTTTAATGGCTGCCCTGCACTGCAAATGTGGAACCGAAACTGCAGTTTTTTTCCATTTGCGCAATTTTTCAAGCAGCAAGTGCTCAATCACAGTTCACTGATAAGACCCCTTTACGCCCATGTTTTGGATCCAGTGTCCGTGCACTAGGCTGTTGGCCCAAACTGTGAACTTGCCTTCAAGTATTGGTTGTTTTGACTGGGCTCCAGACAGCCCAAACTAACATTGTCTGAGTCAATACAATGGCATATTGACCTTTCATGGAAGTGTGTGGTCAGACCAGTGGTCATATTTTATTAATTTCAATAATATGTATCAATTCCCATCACTCCGACAGTCCTTGTGTGCCTTTGCCTAGATGTTTGGACTGTGGCGTTCCTCTCTAAATGACGTGGAATGGAATTAAACAAGGCAGCTGCACATCAACTCTGAGACCTGTCGGTGGTCCTCAAAGCTTAGTTCTAACCAGACAGACCAAAAGATCTCACCAAACCCAAGGGCCTGGTGTGAGAAGAGCATCTACGGATGTTCAGACAGCACCTGCTGTGGGAATACCCGATCCATGTGTTGATTGGGTGCGGGAAGGGTGCTTTCAACATGTATGACAGGTTCCCTAAGGGAACAGCTGCATGTGTATTAGAGTTTGAAGTGGCCTACAGCCTTTGACAATGAGAGCCACTGGCTGCCTGTGATACGTAAAGATAAAGAGGCTCTTGATGTGTCAGGGAGATACTTGTAAAGTGTTGAAGACTTTTAGTCATTAGAGAGAGTTTAGTATGTCATAATATGTTCCTTTTAATATTATGTCATCACTTTGATATCAGAATCTCAGATTGCTCAGTGACTTAATTTAACTAAATTTTCTTTCAAGTTTTGTCTTCTTTTTTTTTACAGTGTTAGTGTTATTATTGGTTTTAAACTGTTTACTACATTATTACGCTTATCTCTTTTTATTATTTATAAAATTGAGAAATTATTTGGAATTTCACGTTTTAGATGAACTACAGCAAAATGATAAATACATATAGTTTTCAGTAATCCTGAGATTTTGTGTAATTGTCATTATGTAAAGTTTATGAGAATATATAATGTGAGGATTATCAGCATCAATTCAAATAGTCCATATTAATATTCTAAGAAGACAACATCAAAACAACAAAATATTACTCTGCGGTATTTAAAAAAAAAAAAAGTTTATTTTACTTGCACAAACCTGCATGATGAATTCAGTCCCAAAGTGTGAGATCAAAGTTTATTAAGACTTAATTTTAGGTGTCCTTGTTACACGTTACATGTACTTACTATCACAATAACAATACATTATGCTTAATTAAATGCAAGTAGCCCTAAACCAAACCCTAACCATATAGTAAGTTCATGTAGTTGATTAATATTACTCAGTACTTAAATGTATAATAACACTGTAACAAGGACACCTTAAAAGAAAGTGTAACTGATTTTTATTTATTTATCTCGTCCAGGTCAAAATAGAGCGGAATGCATTATGAAGGATTATTATTATTATTATCAATTATTATTTTGTATATAAACATTATGCCTAAGCTGAAAATTTGATGAGATGAGCTGAAAGATCTGTATAACTGTATCACTATTAATCTGAAAAAGCATGAAGCGACAGAAGAATCCATACACATTGATTCACTGACAGATCTTCCATGGCATGAAGTCTTTGCGAGCTCACCTGGTCCTTATTCAGCAAGAACAGATGGAAAATTCTCCACATGTTTATCATTAACCCATCTGTTATCTTCCTTAGCTCTCTTAAGAAGAAAAGAAGTTGTCATGGATTCCTGCTTCCTGTCCACTGTCATTTTAGGTTCTATTATGGAAGACTTCAAAAACTAGATCCCAACCAAAAAAAAAAATATTATTTTTTGGTAAATATATATATATGTATGTATGTATATATGTATGTATGTATATATATATTCCATCTTGTAGGTTATTGTTGATGCGCTTCCTGCCCTTTTCTCATCTCCTCCCTGACAACAGCATAAGGTCCCAGGCTTTTAAATGACTATTTGGCTGCGAGATGATGCTAAATATAGCAGCAACTTTTTAGCCTCCCTCTTGGTGTGGTCCACGATAACAACTACTACTCTCTCCGTAGTTAATAAAAAGCAACTATTTCCACTGAATGACTCCAACTCCAACTCAACCCAGTGCCATTTTGATATTTTATTTAGATTGCTGCAGTAAGTTTGTAAAAAAAAATTAATTAAATTAAAATATTGTCAAATTGAAACTATAGAAGCATTTGTGTTGTGATACTTTGCCCTGACTGTATTTGTAACCTACATCAGACAAGCTTTCTAAAGTGAAACAGTAGCTGAGGGCAGTCACACTCACCGAGGACAACATTATTCTTAGCACTCAGCATAGTTCAAATAGCTGCTATCTGATGTCACCTTACTTATCTGGTGTTGATGGGCCAGAACAGAATCAGTAGAAAAAAACTTTCTTGCCTCTCAGACTCTGATAGACTGGAAAGTCCTTGGCGAAACAAAATAAGCTTGGATTTTTCATATGGTTGGAAAGAAGAGGAATAAGGAGCAAGAAAGAGCAAGAATAATGTTTTGCAGCTTAGAAATGGTTCGGTTATCAAGCTCGATGTGAAAGCGTCCCAACCCAAAAAAATTATTTCAGGCCTCTTGCTTTATTCCAATGAGGATGCTATGCAGAACCATCTGGCGACTTCAAAAGAAGTGTGAACTCTTGCATTGTGCGCTCTTATTTCCCTTCCCTGAATGCTGGTTAGTAAATGGCTACTTTGGGATCTCTCTGAATGGACACTTTTATCTTTATCCCAAATGTGTTTCCTTTTCTATTCTCAGGATTTGGAAAGGCTCCCGTTTTACACTTCTTTTTATTTTTTTGTGATTGGTTAACTCTAACCTTTAATATGTTTCAAAGCCTACCGCGGTCTCCTGAATGGCATCCTGTTGTAAGCTGCCGCATCTTCATGAATGAGGAAGCTGATATGAGCCAGGAGGACGTTGTTCAGTGCTATACAGCATCATTCAGTAGTGTGTCACACCAGTATTATTTAGCAGTGCCGTATGAACACATCCCACTTCCCATATCCTGAAAGCCATTTTGAGAACTTACCGTAGAGCAGATGTAATTGGAAGCTTTGCGCTGTGACTCTGAAGGCAGCCATTCCGAGAAGCCGTAACAGAATGTTGTCATCATCACAGTGACCTCAGGGAAAAAGATGCATTGCATCATTTGCTCTGGATTGGTGGCATTAAAGCATTTGTGCACGAGGATACCTCACTAAACTGATTTCAGGAAGGCATCCAATGCAGCGTAACGGGAAAATCATCTAGCCTACAGCTAAATATAAAGAACTTCAGTGACAACTAGGCCAATATTTGAAATAAAATATTTATTTTAATTACTAAAATACTAATGTATTGTTAGTAATGAAATCAAAAGTTTAAAAGTGATTTAAAAACATATTTACCAACAAAATCACTGCCAACTGCGACTTTCTGATACCATTTGATTTTTAATTCAACAATCAAACACACAGGAAAGTGAGATTTCATGGGCATTAATCTGTATTTCCTTCGAAATTGACTGGATAAATGCCCCGATAGTCTTCAAACGAAGTTAGTTTTCATTGTTTGTTTTGGTGCAAAATGAAGTTTAAAAAGGCTGGGGGTTCTGCTGGAGGCGGAGTGAAGATGAATTTAAAAGTGTGTCGCGACACTCGCCTGTACACACTAAACACAATAAAGATGCAATGATGGTGTATCTAGATGTTAGAAAGGTAACAATGGTCAGAATATTATAGACTAAAGAATAGTGATTAGCAGCAGCTCAGAGTCATGTTTGCAATATAAAAGAACCATTCCATTCCCATAATCGGTCTTTAAGTGTAAATGGCTCATATTATTAAAACTTTAGCATGATGCAAAAAAAATATTTTGAGTCATCACATAACACAAACCTGTTTTGTTACTTTAGTTCATTAGTGTTTGTTTATTTTATTAAACTGGATAAATTCTTACACTTTTTTTATTTTATGTGGTGTGATGATTTCATTTTATTTTATTTTTTACCTTTTTATTTTCTTCACTCATTGAAAGAACAACAACAGCAGCAGCAGTATGGTGTAACATTTATTTGAAACACATGTATTTGGTACTTGCTAAATTATATCTTTACTCTTTCCTTTCATTCTTTTCTGGGCTTTGGAAAACTTGCATCTGATGTTTCTCTACATCGCTTTTTGCATGACTCCGGGTCATCGGCACCAAGCTTCGTTGCCATTTCTTTCTAGGAATTAAATATTTCTCTGAATCTTTAAAGTCTCTCCGCGAGCGATGGTATAGGTGCGGATATATCTGTGGCAAAAAAAATTGCACGTCAAAGAATGTGGAGTTCCAGAACACACCCACCGTTTGTGTAATCACTATGGGCCACTGGGAGCTCAAAGTTGTTTAGGAGCCAAAACAAACTCTCCCGGAAAGTTAGCTTTGGTAAGCTATTTCCAACTGCCGAAAAAAACTGATTTAGATATTAGTTCGTTCTTCGATTTTGTTTGAAGTATATAGGGCCTAAACGATATCTCATTAGAAAGGATAAGAAACAATCATAGGGTTTGGATGTGTTTTGTTGCCTTCCTTACTGTGAACTGTGTTTCCAAGTCAATACATTTTAGAATCTCAATGATACCAGCCCTTCTGCAGTAGCCTACAAGTACCGGGGTTGATGAGGTACTGTACCTGCCTTCAAATGCTGTCATGTTTGTTAAAGCACTCTAAGCAGCAAGGGATTTTATTTACATTGTTTTTTTTTACAGTACTAAATATTGGAGCCAATCACAGACAAGTTTGTTGAGTGCATGAACACATTGGCCAATCAGAAGCTTTTAAGTCAGGGTCTGCTCAGTACATCACAGTTTGTTCAGTGTGAGCGCTGCACACTTGCGAATAATTTTGCTAGAACCAACAATGTATAAACACAATGTAAATGAGAGACTTATTGGGCAGTATAGATAGGCCTGGGCAATAAAACGGTATTTGTATGTATCGAAGGTACACCTTCATTGATAACGATATATATATATATTTTTTGTAAAGTGAACGATATAGGTGCATTCAATTCAATTCAATTCAAGTTTATTTGTATAGCGCTTTTTACAAAACAAATCGTTACAAAGCAACTTTACAGAAAATTATGTTTCTACAATATTTAGTAGTAGCTAGTAGTTTGTGCACATTTGACAGGATTTTAGAAAAACTAAAAAGTAATAATAATACAAGACATAGTCAGCTAGACGATGAACTATCAATATTATTAATTAAGTTATTATATGATTAAGTCACACATTTAGGAATAATTGTTAGTTCTGTTTGTTCATTCAGGGTTAGCATCATCTGAGGTCCTCTGAGGGTCAGCATCATCTCTTCTCAGGTGTTCTGGATCCAGACTGGAGCTTGTGTAAATCCTAGTTACCACGGGATGTGAATCCCGTGGCAAAACATAGAAACAAAATACAGACATCATTAGCATAGCTGCTGATCCAACAAAGTAAAATTAGTTTAACCCAAGCTAATGAATAAAAATGCACCTTTGATCAGATGCAACTACACTCACAATTAAAAAGATACATTATTCGAATGCTTGGCGAAAGAGATGTGTTTTTAATCTAGATTTAAACAAAGAGAGTGTGTCTGAACCCCGAACATTATCAGGAAGGCTATTCCAGAGTTTGGGAGCCAAATGTGAGAAGGCTCTACCTCCTTTAGTGGACTTTGCTATCCTAGGAACTACCAAAAGTCCAGCGTTTTGTGACCTTAGGGTGCGTGATGGATTGTAACGTGGTAGAAGGCTAGTTAGGTACGCTGGAGCTAAACCATTTAGGGCCTTATAGGTAAGTAATGATAATTTGTAACTGATACGGAACTTAATAGGTAGCCAGTGCAGAGACTGTAAAATTGGGGTAATATGATCATATTTTCTTGACCTCGTAAGGACTCTCGCTGCTGCATTTTGGACGACCTGTAGCTTGTTTATTGAAGAAGCAGGACAACCACCTAGAAGTGCATTACAATAGTCCAGCATGATATGAATAACAAGCAGACGGCCAATAAGGTGTGACATCAAGGATGCAGTGGAATCTTACAAACTACTGAGACAAAAGTTGAACCTCTTTTAACTTTACCATATTTTCTATACATCTCTTGTGTGAGACGCAAGTGCAACAGTCATAGTTGTCCATCTTGAAAATGTGCTGAATATTTCTGAATATTCTGTGTGAGTGGCTTGGTCACGGTTTTAACCTAACCATGATTTTCTTCTTAATATTTCGAATAAAAACCGCAGAAGCGACTCATCTTGTGGTTTCAAACCGATAGGCTAACAAATACAGTATATTACAACAATGACACTTACACTATCATAAGCATCTTGTGCGCCACGGATAATACTCCCAGATGCACACCTGAAATTTGAATGAACGTTTTTGCATTCAAATTTATATTTGACTAATATTCATTTTTTATTTCACAATCTCTTTTAAACACATTTGTTTGATCAGCGCTTTGGCTTTTTGTATTAAGCTGCATGTGCATGATCCTGTTTTGAAAGATTGTTTATACAATTTACGAAATTATATTTGATTTATATTTATATATGTTAGTTTAGATGTTATGCACTGTTTTTTATAGATTGTTGTTATTTCAATGCATTGAATAAACAATTTAATGTGGTGCATTATTTTGGTCATTGATCTTTTTTTTTTATTTGACATTTGATCTATTTAATGCATGTTTAATGTTTACATAATTAAACAATATTTGAAGGCTACATGCTGTTTTAACCTATTATGTAGAAATAACATTAATAACGAACACATTATATTTAATATTTTCAAATAGTTGAATAAAATATATTAAAATAAAATAGTTGCAACAGTTTTTGCTATGGTACTGTACTGTTACAATAATACTTACAACCCCCCCCCCCCCCCCAAAAAAAAAAAAAAAAAACATCTGTGCCCATCATATGATTTTTAGTCTATATCTCACTTTCAATAACTACCAGTGACTTGTGCATACTCCAAATCAGGCCACAAATCTAGGCAAAAAGGCATGTAGTGTATTCCATCTTTTATTGTCGGTGCTGGAATTTCTTAAACTGGTCCCAAAGTATAAATGTCTGACTGAGTTGTCTGTCTCTTTACAGGTGCTCTTGACAGTCTGACCTAGCTCTGGAACAGCACAGCTTTCAGTTATTACCCCTGTCCATGTGTCGCTGTGGTTGAGTTTCTGATTCTCTGGAAGGAGGCAGAGCAGAAGTTCCTTGTTCCTGTGTGGCTGAATCCTACGGAGTAACAGTGACAGCTTTGGCGGGGGCGCACGTGGCGCCACTATGAACGTCACCTCCCTCTTCTCCTTCACCAGCCCGGCGGTCAAGCGATTGCTGGGCTGGAAGCAAGGCGACGAAGAGGAGAAGTGGGCAGAGAAGGCAGTGGATGCTTTGGTCAAGAAGCTGAAGAAGAAGAAGGGTGCTATGGAGGAGCTGGAGAGGGCACTCAGCTGCCCCGGTCAGCCAAGCAACTGTGTCACTATCCCCCGCTCGCTGGACGGAAGGCTCCAGGTGTCCCACCGGAAAGGGCTGCCTCATGTCATCTACTGCCGCGTATGGCGTTGGCCCGACCTGCAGTCACACCATGAGCTCAAGGCCCTGGAGTGTTGCGAGTTCCCTTTTGGATCGAAGCAGAAAGATGTGTGCATCAATCCCTACCACTACAAGAGGGTGGACAGTCCAGGTCAGTGTCTAAATACCTTTGAGCACTACATAACAGAAGCTGATCGATTCAGTGACCCTTTTTTATTTTGGCTACGTCATTATGACAACAGATGCTGGCAAGTCTTTTATGAATAAGTCACTGAATCATTCTTATTATTCATATTTTAAAAACAGTTTACTGACACAAGTCTTAAGGCCCATTCACACCAAAGAAGATAACTCTATGACTAATTTTAATAATCATTCAAATTCTGTGAGAATCGGGAAGTCCACATCAGAATAGCGGTAACAACACATAGCAACAGTACCTTTGGAGCCGATGAACGACAAAAATAATGACAGCCAATCAGCATCCACTCGACTTCCCTTTCTCATAGTAAAGGGAAAATTATCATCTGTTGCTGTGGGCAATATATTTATAGTAGGGGTGTAACGATACGCGTATTCGTATTGAACCGTTCGGTACAACGCTTTCGGTTCGGTACGCGGTACGCATTATGTATACCGAACGGTTCGTTGGAGTATTTAATTATATTTGAAAAAAAAAAAAAAAAAGAGAGAGAGAAATATAATGATATGCGTTCAACAAGGTAGCCCAATAACCCAAACAACGTAACAGGCAACGCCCCTGACACTCCCGAAGAAGAAAAAAACACCATCTTATATGTTTATGTTAGGCTACTCAGCAGGCGCTCGCTCACTCAGTACGCGCTGAAGGCTCGTTGCAAAATAGCCAATGCGTTTAACAGACTAGAAATGAGAAGATCCTCCAATAACCAACAGGTCTGGTGTTTGGGTGCACTTTGGATTCCCTTTAAGCTATAATGGTGATGGCAAGAGAGTGGTGGATAAAAAAACAACGGTATGTCGCATCTGCAACATGACAGGGTACACCAGCGGGAATACAAAAAAAAAAAAAAAACACCAGCGGGAATATCTGGGATATATGCGTCAGTACTATCTGGGAAAAGACGAAAAAAAAGGAGAAACATGCACGCAGCAAACTATCCCTGCAGCATTTAGACACTATAGCTTACAGGGAATCCAACCCAAACACCAGACCTGTTGGTTATTTTAGGATCTTATATTTCTGGTCTGTTAAATGCATTCGACATTTTGCAACGAGCCTTCAGCGCGTGCTGAGTGAGCGAGCGCCTTAGGGGCCATTCACATATCGTGCCTAAAAACGCATGGAAAACGCTAAGCGCGTCTTTCTCCTCCTTTCCAAAGCGCTCGGGCAGAAGCGCTCATGAGGCGTCTGTCTTTGCTAAGCAACAATGACGTGCTCTCTCCATGAGACGCGGAAATTTCAGCGAAGGATAAATGGATTTGCAGCTCTAAAAATCGCTTGCAGTAGCTCTGCTACTAAATTTATTTCAAAATTGCAATCCATATACAACTATGATCAGCTGTTCCTTCATCTTGGCTGAGCTCTCAACGTTGTTACGGGAAAGGATGAAGCTGATTGGTTGGTTCTTGTCACATGACCCGCGGTGCGCTTGCGGCATTCTGAAAAGTTGAGATGTTTTTACATTTTGCTGTATCTAAAACGTATCGAACCGAACCGAACCGAACCGTGACATCAGTGTATCGTATCGAACCGAACCGTGAATTTTGTGAACCGTTACACCCCTAATTTATAGTTATTGCTTTTGTTTTGACTTCACTTTATTATTCTTAAGATTAACTTGTGTATTCCCACAGACATCTAGAAATAATATTTAAGCATCATAAGCTGTTTTCCCACAAATGACAAAAGCAGATCTATAAGTTCTGTTAATCTCTTCCATGTTGTGCAGACTCGTTCTAAGAAGACTTGTATTTGTCCAGTAGATCAAACTGATGAATTGCTGCTCCACAATCATCACTCAAATGAAGCTGGCTTATGCACATAAACAGTCATGTGCTTCAAAAGGGCAAGACTCCTGTGAACAGAAATGATGAGGCATGGAAAGAAACAAGAATGATTTTTCTCTTCACGGATTTGTTCAAAAACACATGTTCATTCGCAATCTATACTCAGGGTTCCCACTGTCATAGGAAACCTAGAAATATCAAAGATTGTTTAAATGTCATGGTCTGTAAATGTCATTGAAATTACTAAAATGTTAAAGTCATATATTTCATCCACTTTAATATGTTCCTTGTGATTTAAATCTCTATGAAATATTTGTAAAAAAATAGCTGAAAAAAGGTTTTGGATCCGGTAAATATCACTAAAATGAGCAAAAAACTAAAGCAAGGACATTCTGTCCATTTGAATGGTTTGTTTAAAAATGTAATATGATATAATCTTGAATGAAAATGGTGTGCAGTTTTTGATTAATTTCTCTTGCTCTGTCAGTGAATCCCATATGGATTAAAAAGCCCATATGTACCTTTTTTCATGCATGTTCCTGAGTTTTCCCTTCCCATGGTTCCTGCAGATGGTCTCTTTCTTTTTCTGTCCTTCCCCTTCCATATCTCTCTCTGGTCTCTGCCAGGTGCTTCTCTCGTTTGTTTGATCCTGATATCGCTTGAGAGAAAACTGTGGAGTCTAAAAACCTTCTGTGCTCGATGTGTTTGTGTGTGTCTCAATGGGAAATAAGAACATTTTCTTTACCTCTGCTTATGGTAAAAGAATGGACTTCAAACGCACAGCCCCCTTTTTGTTGGCTAAGCAGAAGATGAGGGTCAGCTGACAACACAGAAACAGCTGTCCACAGTGTGTGTGTGTGTGCGTGTGTGTGTGTGTGTGAGTTCATTATGAGAGCAGGAGCAGGAAATTCCAGGCGGGGGCAGAATGAGGGCTTTGTTCAGGGTCTGTGTACACTTTTGTGTGTATGTGTGTGTGGAGGCTGAAACATGTGGCTGTATAGTGGAAGAGTTTTACAGGAACTCTTGTCACCCACACAGACAATAGCAGGAAAGACTGGTTGCCCGCCTTGCACACGCTTGTGTAGTGCAGGCCTGTGGATGTCTGGACACCTGTCTTCCCCTCCCCCATCTCTCCAGAACGACAGTACGCTCTCTAAAACTCTTAACTTGTAGAAATATAAAGGTATGTGGTCAACACAGGCGGAAACACCAGTTACCACATTTTATTGCTCTACTATTTTTAGAGAGTAGACGTGTGTGGCAACTGTGAATATGTCTCTTGGATGTGATAGGGAATTTGTATTTTTTACAAAAATACTGAAAATAGTGGATGACAAAACAATTCTAAAGGCAGAGTATACGTAAAACATGACTTTTTTTACGATGCGACGATTCTCGTATCACCTAATACGTACTAATTGTTTTGGCTATTTCTCCTCTCTTCCTTCAGTGCTGCCACCTGTGCTGGTGCCACGAAACAGCGAGTTCAATGCAAAACTCTCTATGCTGCCACGCTTCCGTAACCCACTCCACCAGACGGAGCCCTCTATGCCTCAGAACGCCACCTTCCCCGACTCCTTTCAACAGCAGCCAGCGAACACCCTTCCCTTCACCCCCAACTCCCCGACCAACAGCTACCCCAGCTCGCCCAACAGCGGCACAGGCAGTACAGCCACTTTACCCCATTCACCATCCAGCTCGGACCCTGGCAGCCCTTTTCAGATGCCAGGTAAACTGCACTTCACTGTAACAACCCAAATTAGTACGATTTTTAGTGGGGTGGGTTTTTATTCAACAGTAGTGTCTTATTCACACTCCAAAGCTGCATGTATTTGTTCCAAAAATGCTACAAAAAGAGTTTTGACCATTTTTATTGTATTTTAACTTAGTAACTTGTAATTTATATATGTGACACAAGGCTGAATTTTCAGCAGCCATTACTGCAGTCTTCAGTATCATACGATTTGTTTTTATTAGCAATATTGAAATATTTTTGTGGAAACAATGTTACATTCTTTCAGAATTTAATCAAATGAAAGTACAAAAGAACAGCATTTATTTTAAGTAATCTTTTCCTACATTATACAAGTTATATTGTCACTTATGATCAATTTAATGCATCCTTGCTGGATAAAAGTATACCTTTCTTTCTTTCATAAAAAAATGAAAAAAATATAAAATTATAAATTTAAGGACTTATGAGAATTCAGTTCATGTTTTGAGACAAAACCATAGAGCATAGTGAAATGTATGTATGTAGTAATATTAAGGAACTTTTAAACAGTATTAGCTGTAATATTCTAGAGTTAGCTTTTTTAATGCATGTGTATTTATACCACAATGCTTTGTTATTATTTACATTTAATTTAAGAGGCAAACTAGTTAACAACAACACTGCTGCCATGGTGTTTCTACTGCTTCTGAGGGATTGACTGCAAATTGGACATCTTTCTCACTGTGACTGCTTCCTTTTTTCCTTTTTTGGAAAATAGTGGAAACACAGTATTGATTTTTTATATATTCAAATATGAGTTTAAGACTTGCTATGCTTCTATAGAAATCTTCACTGCTATGATATACTACAGATTTTCAAACCTGGGAATGTAAAAAAAAAATGTTTTAGGTGTATTTATATTTTATGTATTGAGAGCTATTTGTATTCTGTGGGATCATATTTATCTTTTTATCAAAATCTCTTTTGTCTGTTTTTTTTTTTTTTTATTGGTTGCTGCTTCCAAAGAAACCCCTCCACCAGCTTATATTCCCCCAGAGGAGCCAATGACACAGGACTGTCCACAGCCAATGGACACTAACCTGCTAGGTCAAAACCTGCCTCTGGAGCTCAACAACCAAGCAGGTAAACTCTATTTAAATGATAAAAACCAGACCAAAATGAGACACCACACCAAGCTTCAGCCTTCATGCCTTTCAGCATGACATGGGCTGCTTTAGCTATCAGCAGCTGCCGGCCCACACTGCAGGTGCAGGAAGTCCAAACACAAACATACTCTCTCACACACAAATCTGCAGACAGTCTGACTTTTTGTTCTTTAAATCTGGACAATCTTGCAGCAAAGTATGTAATACAATCACATATGTTAAGTTACAGTTATACAAAATCAGGAAATAATGTTGTTCTTTGAATATCGGTAAAGAGTAACATTAATAATGAATTAATTTTCTGTATTTTGTTCCACATCCTGCTCACTGTTACCCTCCAAACAATGTTCAGATTGAAGGCTAAGAAAATAAATCAAGTGGACATACATTTGCAGGCTGTGCCATACCTGTGCAAAAAAAGATTTGAAATGTGCACAGTTTTGACATGTACAGTAAATGTAAGATAGTTTACAGTTACTGCTTTCATAGAAATACTATTAACTGACTCATTTGAAGATCCAGCAACACTATTTACTCAGAATGATTGTGCTTTCGTTCTCTGTTGTGTACTGGGCTCCCACTCAGTGAAGTCTATAAAGTTTAACAGAGACTTATTTGCAGACATGGGGACTTGTGACTTGGTGACTTGGACTCGAGTTGACTCGAGTCGCTATTTTTAGGACTTGAGACTTGACTCGGACTTGGAAGTTAAAGACTCGGGACTTGACTTGACTTGAGACACGATGACTTGAATGACTTGAGTGTTAATCACATCATGTTTTCAGTTTGAATATAAAATATATAAATTATTTTTTTAAATAAAGTTGATTACTCAGCTGGAGCGCAGGCTGAGAATAGCGTCGTGACTGGATCAGGACAGTATCATCAGTCATGCCCTCTCTACCTTACACACACCACGCCCACTTAAATCAGATATCACATCACATCAACATGTCAGCCTGAGGGTTACCGACGGTCATCGCTTTTGTCTTCAATAATTCGCGCCTAAAAACGCGTGGAAAACGCTGGGTGCGCCGCTTTCTCCTTCTTTCCAAAGCGCTCGGGCAGAAGTGCTCCTGGGGCGTCTGTCGTTGCTAAGCATCCATGACACGCTCTCTCTCAATGGAGACGCGGAAATTTCAGCAAAGTATAAATGGATTTGCAGCACTAAACATCGCTCGCAGTAGCTCTGCTACTAAATTCGTTTCAAAATGGCAATCCATATACAGCTATGAACAGCTGTTCCTTCATCTTAGCTGAGCTTTCAACGTTGATACGGGAAAGGAGGAAGCTGATTGGTTAGTTATTGTCACATGACCTGCGGTGCGCTTGCGGCATTATGAAAAGTTTAGATGTTTTTAACTCGATGCGGTGCGACGCGCGCGCGTTGCTTCCATTATGAGCGCGCATACCGCGCGCCTACATTGGAAATAACGAACTTGCGCGCGCAAAAGACATGATGTGAACGGCCCCTAATGATCCGCTAGCAGCAGGCCGTCAAAAAAACGCATTCCAGGGGCGGCGCATATATATATATATATATATATATATATATATATATATATATATATATATATATATATATATATATATATATATATATATATATATGTGTGTGTGTGTACATACATACATACACAGTACAGAATATAAATATGACGTATTTTAAGTTGTTTCATACTTTTTTGTTATGTACAGTACAGACCAAAAGTTTGGACACCTTCTCATCCAAAGAGTTTTCTTTATTTTCATGAATATGAAAATTGTAGAGTCACGCTGAAGGCATCGAGGGCTATTTGAGCAAGAAGGAGAGTGATGGGGTGCTGCGCCAGATGACCTGGCCTCCACAGTCACCGGACCTGAACCTAATCGAGATGGTTTAGGGGTGAGCTGGACCGCAGACAGAAGGCAAAAGGGCCAACAAGTGCTAAGCATCTCTCGGGGAACTCCTTCAAGACTGTTGGAAGACCATTTCAGGTGACTACCTCTTGAAGCTCATCAAGAGAATGCCAAGAGTGTGCAAGGCAGTAATCAAAACAAAAAGTGGCTACTTTGAAGAACCAAGAATATTACATATTTTTGGTTGTTTCACACTTTTTGTTATGTATATAATTCCATATATAATTCCACATGTGTTAATTCATAGTTTTGATGCCTTCAGTGTGAATCTACAATTTACATAGTCATGAAAATAAAGAAAACTCTTTGAATGAGAAGGTGTGTCCAAACTTTTGGTCTGTACTGTACATAACAAAAAAGTATGAAACAACTGAAAATACGTCATATTTATATTCTATACTCTGAGAGAGAGAGAGAGAGAGTGTGTGTGTGTGTGTGTGTGTGAGAGAGAGAGAGAGAGTGTGTGTGTGTGTGAGAGAGAGAGGAGAAATGTAACAAAGTTTAATGTTGTATGTAAACTGTTTTTGAGAGAGAGGGAGAGAGGTGTTCAGAGAGGAGTCTGTTGGATGTTTAGCTGTTATTTGTTTTATGGACTCAATGTTGAAAACGTAAAACATTTCAAACACTGTTGGCAGAAGTGAAAAATAAATAATTTTAGGAAGTTACAATTTTGTTTGATTCCATGATGTATTTTACTGAACATGAGTATTTACAATGCAAATCCAAATTATTTTAATTTACTGACAGTTACTTATATCTTGTCTTTTAACTTTATTAAGACCAGATTCTGCAGGTAAAATAACAATATTAAGGTGACTTGACTTGGACTTGACTTGACATAGCTTGTGACTTGACTTGACTTGACTTGCCCAAGAAAAAAATACTTGGGACTTACTTGAGACTTGAAGGTTAAGACTTGAGACTTACTTGAGACTTGCACATGTGTGACTTGGTCCCATCTCTGCTTATTTGCTGTCAGGACAATAAAACCATAAATGTAATACGGTGTGCATTGGAAAAACATGTCTGAAACGCATTAAACAGCAAAGACACCTGTCAATTGAAGCCAGTAATCTATTTGAGTACACAAGTTTGCTTAAAGAATATATAATAGCATTCTCATGTTTAGGACAACTAGGGTCATGCACCCTCTGCTTTTTTTTTTTTAGCGTGTTTTGTCTATAGACTGCATTCTGTCCATGACTGATGGAAGTTAAAGTGCACAGCGCAGAGCCCAGACTAGATAATGAAATTTGTTGTTAATTATTTGTATTATTCATTCGTTATTGCAGTACTGTTGGGCTGTGACTTTGTATTGGTTATGGCTCATTATTTACAGTTAGTCAGTGATAGCAAAAGCTTGAATGAACACTGCATACTTTACTGCCCTGAATACTGTAAACATATTTAACATGGGTTAATTACTACAGGTTTTACTTTATCATTTTTATTTCTTAATGCATCCTGTGTTTGGAACACAATGTTTAAACCACACAAATGTGTGTGCATGGCACGAAAACAGCCCTGTACTTCAGAATTAGTGATTCCAATTGTGCAGCACATTAAACATACAGTTTGTATGTAGTGACGCACGGGAGGCGAGAGATGCGCAGAAAAAGGCGAGCTGTTAAAAAATGCGTGGAAGTTGTGGCACCGTCAAAATGTTGGGATGCGCACTCAAGCTGCATCCTGTGGAGCACGCAATTCTATTGTGATAGGCTAATGGGAAAAGAGTAGACAAAGCACACCTGTGGCCCAGAGTCACAGGCCAGAGGAAGCTGGGTAGAAACATGCCCTCTCTTTGGGATTTGCACAGTTGGCACAGATGAGCGGTGGGTATCAGAAAGAAGACATATTAATGACTGGTGTTTTATTGGGAGCCACACGTTTGCTTGCACTGGGGTGCGATTTGATACGGACAGCTATCCCACTTGTATTATGCTGATTTGGTTGTATTTTGTTGGCCCTTGAATAGTGCAGGGTAATAACCAATCAGCCTGCAGCCTGTTTCTAAAGTGTTACCATTAATAGCCTAGCAACAGTGACCTCATATAAATACCCTAGTAAAATCGATATGCCCTCTGCTGTAAGAGATGAGATGCAAGTCTAAATCTGTTAATCATATTGCTTAATCCCATTCAAAGACACAATCCAGCAGTAAAAGTGCATTAATGTATAACAAAATAGCAAAATAAAATGTTTTGGTGGTTGTTTCAAGACACTCAAAAACAAATTAAAATAATAATATGCTTTATGTTAACCTGTGAAATTGCCAACTTGTTTTAAAAGGTTCTAAAATATAAATATCATTAACATTTTCATAGTTTTCTTTCATAGTTTTGTTTAAACGTGATAGTAAGGACTGATAATGGACTGACAATGTTAAAAATATTTCTATTTCAAATCAACATTGCTCTTTTGAACTTAAAAAAAAAATTGTTTTGTTGTTTTCCACAATAATATTAAGCATTAATTATATTAATATTAAGTTTTCCGTATTGATACTAATAAATGTTTATTGAGCATCAAATCAGCATATTAGAATAGTTTCTTAAAGATCAAGTGATACTGAAGACTGGAGTAATGGTTGCTAAAAATTCAGCTTTGCATCCCAGGAATACATTACATTTCAAAATATATTAAAACAGAAAATTGAAAATGAAAGGACTGTTTTCACTGCATTTTTGCATTCCAAATAAATGCAGCCTGACCTTAAAGTAATAGTTCACTCAAAAAGGAAAATTGTGTGATTAGTTACTCACACTCATGTTATTCTACACCTGTAAGACCTTTGATCATCTTCGGAACACAAATTAAGATATTTTTGATCAAAGAGCTTTCTGGCCCTGACAGAATTTTCCTTTTTGGATGAACTATCCCTTTAAGAGTAACTTATGTTTGAATCTTCACACCATTGGACTTTGCTTTAATACAGTACCGTATTCTTTGAGTATCAGTCGCATCAGTCCAAAAATACGCCATGACGAAGAAAAAAACATATATAAGTCGCAATGGACTATAAGTCGCATTTATTTAGACCCAAGAACCAAGAGAAAACATTACCGTCTACAGCCACGAGAGGGCGCTATATGTTGCTCTGTGTAGACTACAGCAGCACTGAGCAGCATAGAGCGCCCTCTCGCGGCTGTAGATGGTAATGTTTTCTGTTAGTTAATTTCTCTCGGTTCATGTCAAATTAATTTTGATAAATAAGTTGCACCTGACTATAAGTCGCAGGACTAGCCAAACTATGAAAAAAGTGTGACTTATAGTCCGGAAAATACAGTTTGTGTATGTGTGCTTGTGCTCAATGCGTTCATAACCATCTGTGCAGATGTTCAGCCTGTGGCATATGCAGAACCCATACACTGGTGCTCCATTGTGTACTATGAGCTGAATAACCGTGTCGGAGAAGCTTTCCAGGCCTCCTCAACCAGCGTACTAGTGGACGGCTTTACCGACCCCTCCAACAACCGTAACCGTTTCTGCCTTGGTCTGCTGTCGAATGTCAACCGCAACTCGACCATTGAGAACACTCGACGCCACATCGGAAAAGGTTTGACTGAAATGATCGCTATATAAAACAACTATTCGACAGTATCTGCCTATTGTGTGTTGAATTGATATATCGTAACATGATAGCTGTTAAACTCGTAATCACCTTTTCATATATTTTGCAGGAGTCCATTTGTACTATGTGGGAGGGGAGGTATACGCTGAATGTTTGAGCGACAGCAGTATCTTTGTTCAAAGCCGCAACTGCAACTATCATCATGGTTTCCACCCCACCACCGTATGCAAGATCCCCAGTCGCTGCAGCCTGAAGATCTTCAACAATCAGGAGTTTGCCGAGCTCTTGGCACAGTCTGTCAATCACGGCTTTGAAGCCGTCTATGAACTCACCAAGATGTGCACCATCCGCATGAGCTTTGTAAAGGTAAGCTAGACTATATAGACGAATAATTCAAGCCGTTGTGGTTCCAAACCTGTATGTAAAACACAAAGGAAGATATATTGAAGAATGCTTCTGTCAAACAGCAAAACATTTTTAGAAGAAATTAAGATTTTTTTTGTTGAAAAAAGTTGCTTATGCTCACCAAGGCTGCAGCATGTACTGTATTTTTCGGACTATAAGTCGCACCTGAGTATAAGTCGCATCAGTCCAAAAATATGTCATGACGAGGAAAAAAACATACATAAGTCACACTGGACTATAAGTCGCATTTATTCAGAACCAAGAACCAAGAGAAAACATTACCGTCTACAGCCGCGAGAGGGCGCTCTATGCTGCTTAGTGTAGGTTACAGGAGAACTGAGCAGCATAGAGCGCCCTCTCGCGGCTGTAGACGGTAATGCTTTCTCTTGGTTCATTTCTCTCGGTTCATGTCAAATTAATATTGATAAATAAGTCGAACCAGACTATAAGTCGAAGGACCAGCCAAACTATGAAAGAAGGTGTGACTTTTAGTCCGGAAAATACGGCATTTGATCAAAAATCCAGTAAAAAAATATACATATATTCATAAAAGTTTAGGGGACTGTTTTATTTTTAGACTTTTTAAAATGTAATTTATTCCTTTGATGACAATGCTGATTTTTTTAGCAGACATTGCTAAAGTTTTCAGTGTCACATGATCCTTCAGAAATATGCTTTGGACGATACTTTTTATGTATGAAATAAAAAATTTCAAAAATCTGACACTGAAAGAAGTGCATATAGGTTCGGAACCCAATGTGGGTGAATTCCAATGAGAATTGAATGAGAATTCCCATTTTTTGAGTTCATCTTCTCTTTATGTAGCACACAGTCTCAGGAGAAATACAGCTGATGTCTTTGTATTTGTGTTCCAGGGTTGGGGTGCAGAGTATCATCGACAGGATGTGACAAGCACCCCATGTTGGATTGAGATTCATCTTCACGGGCCCTTGCAGTGGCTGGATAAAGTCCTCACCCAAATGGGCTCTCCTCACAACCCCATTTCCTCTGTGTCCTAGACAGAGCTGGCCATTAGGCAACTGCAGATGTCTGGGTTCCCATGCAGAAGCTGATTGGTTGAAGGGAGGAGGGCGGGGTTTGTATTCTACTTGAAGGCAGTTTGTTTGGGGGCCTAAATTTTGGCTGAAGCATCCTCAGTTCTCAGCCCGTGAGAATCTGGAAGATACTTGACAACTTTGTGTGACCAAGCATGTTAACTGATGAGGCCATCATACTTGTGGCAAGTATCCTCCTTTGGTCTTGTTTGTAAGAGAAGTTGGGTTTTTAAGACAATTTGTTTTTCTTTCAATTTCTTTTGCATTTTCTTTTCTCTTTCTTGCAGTTTACAAATCAGTATTCCATTGGCGAAAAAAAAAAAAAAAATCTGCATTGTAGCTTGAAGACTAGTACAGTGTTGTACAGAGTAGTGTAGCGTGAACACGTCTGATAGACAAAAAAATAAGAAAATATAATGCTTTAAATGAACTGAATGGCATGAAGCTGTGAGAAGGATAACGAGGTTATTAAAGCAAAATTCTTCACAGCCGGCAAGAAGAAAAAATGTAGCAAGAATGGACAAAAACGTCTGGTGTAGAATTAAAAATACATATATTTGAACACACAAAACTTTTGAATAGGATAAACATATGCGGAGTTAGGGCATGTTAGTAGTGGGTAAGGACGTATGTCGCGCTACTTTTATTGCAGTTGTGTTCGACTGATTTATAAAATGGGTGTGTAAATGTACTTATAAGTAGAGAAAGTGCTGTGCAGTCTGTTTAGTTGTTTTTTTTTGCAAGTGTGGTTTCATCCCCAGGATTGTAAGTCTATGAAAGCAGAGGTAGGCATTGTTTACTTTGTCCATATATCGTGCACTACACCCCTGTGCTGCACGGAAGAACGTCCTCTTTTCTCCGTTGGTGTTTTATTTTTATTTTTTTGAAATGCCATGAATAATCTGTTTTCATCAAACACCTTTAAAAAAGCAAGAGAACAAATGTACATGATGCCTGTCCGTTCTCAGCATTTTTCGAGTAAAATAATTACCTTTTATTTCTTGACTAAGTTCTAAATGGCACTAGTGATATTGTTTTGTAAAAAGTAGTTCATTTTTGATTAACTTGCTCTCCGTTTTATTTGTTTTGTTTTTTTATTCATAGTGAAATCCCGTCCACTGTTAAAATGTAAACATTTTTGTATTTTTTTTTTTTTTTTTTGAAGAAAATATATAATGCTGTTCCTTCATATCTGCACTTTCATAAGCGGCTTCTTGTCTCTGTCCCCTTTTTTGTGCTGTTCTTGCTTACTTGTACTATCAGAAAGCAGTTTTATTCCATGAACATCAAGTCTCTACTGGAAGATTCAATAAAATTGTTTTACTACCACTTTACTAACCGTCTTTTAGTCTCTTTATGTTTAGAAAGTGTTAAGGGAAATCAATCACTTTTATAAATGTAATCTGTTATTATTTTATGTAAATAATATTATTTAATTGGATATACAGTGACATTAAAACAAATGTAAGGCATTACATAACTTAATGTTGAAATAGTGTAGAAATGACCTGTTAAGTAGCCAGCTGTAAGCATATTATTATGATTGCTGATTGTAAAGGCGCTAATTACCATTTTATTGGAATAAGACAACAACAACACGCTAGTTTCATTCATCTGATCCCTGTCTTGTCTTCTCTATACTGTATTTTAAATGAAGTACTGCAGCATGTGACATGACTGTGCCAGTAGGATCAGAAGAAAAGAGAACAGCGCCCTCTACTGTCAAATGTGAGATTTCTATTGAAAGTTTACGAACTGTGTGCTGTACATTTCTGTATCATAATGTTGTGTAAGTTCAGTAGAGCCAAGTCTCATTTTCCAGGTACAAAAGCTAAGATGAGAACTATGTAAGTTTATGTATATATTATTTGTGTACTGTATGTACTCCCAAAACAGAAATAGTTCATAATCAAACAACTTTAACTGTGTCCTAAAATTATAAAGATTTATTCAGCATAACAGGAGGTGCAAGGAGATTTTAAATAATTATAAATATTACAACATTATAAATAACAACGAATCTGAATGACCTACTTTTACAAAAATATATATATTCTCATACCATGGCAAAACAAGTTTTTTTTATTTTTTTTTTAAATGGCCACACGGTAGAGCTATAATAAATAGCTTTTTAGTTAACTCCACAAATGTGTAATAGAATCAAAATTATTTTTATGATCCCTTGCTTTGACCCTGAACAAGAGTACATTTTATTTTTAAGTTTATCTATGATCTTTTCCCGCCATTTTAATTGGATTAAAAAAACTTAAATATACCTTTTTTTCGTACTCTTCCTATAATGTTTGTCAGATCTTCACCAAACTTTGCAGGTCAGCTCCAAACCTTGCGGGCAAAAAGTTATCACAATAATTTTTATATATTTAACTGTTCAGTGGGAACATTTGTTTTAATATTTGTCTGGTATGACCCATTATGGCAACATATGTATGCCGTGTGCACAAAGTGAACCTTCTCAAACCTTGTCCATATGGAGAACAAGTGAAGAAACATTTAGTTTCATGAATTTTTGGCTTATATCTGCTGAATGCAATGTCAAAGCCTAAAGAAAATGGACACACAACAGACAACAGCTCATTCTGAGGACGCATACAAAGTTTCATGAAATTTTGTGAATGGGGCAATACAGTTACACTATAACTTCACAACCATATGATCCATAGTTAAAATATGGACATTGGCATGCGAATATGCATCCATTCTATCTTGGATATCCTCTCACTCAGTCACATCAAAAAACAAGGCAAACTGTATAAATAAATGTATTATACATTTCCAAATTTTTTTTATAAATTCTAATACAATTGTCCTATTATATAACCTTATACACTTATAAACTTACACGCTTTATCTTATCAAAGCAGACCATCAACAAGATGGCCATGACAGGAGTTGTTTTTGTCTTCTTCGTGTCTTAATCCATAACCTGATAAAAAAGAAATTGGCATTCATAATCTAAATGTATTATACTTAAAGCAAATTTGATTTGGCAAGACGTTTATGACTAATGATCAGACCAAACCAGAAAATGACTTGGCTCATCTTAAGACTTCGTACCTTGAACCAGTCATGGAGACGCATCTTCTCCAGATTGATCCTCTGCTGTGGATCAGACATGCAGAAATCAGCTGGCAGCATTCTGTGCAAAGAGATGAGACGTTTGACTTGTTAGCTTATTATTTACACCTGCTTCCTTCCAAGCTATGTTTTATTTTTATTTTGTGTGTGTGTGTGATTAAGAACACAGCTTGTCCTTCTTTCTTCTCTCATGAAGAACTTGCCTTGTGACAGAGCAGGTCTGGTCCAGCTCTTCTTATTGATCAGATCCAGGTCGTAGTCTGTGGGATAATATCCGCATGTCATCATGAATAGCAGGATCCCTAGAGACAACACTTTTGTTGGCTTTGCTCTGTGATTAATATTAATATAAGATGCTATAAATTGAAAATGAAGCAGTAATATAGAGAGCACAGCCGACTCACCACTCTGATATATGGCATGTTTGGTGGTTTCACTAAAAATTTCACAGCCACCTGGTCATCAAAACATAAAATAACATTTAGCATGTGCACATACATCATATCAGTCCAACCATTAATTCTGAAGAGATATGCTTTAAGTTTTGTAAGTAAAAAAAAAAAAGAAAAAAAGAAACCTCAAGCCCATCCTTGCAGCGAGTCCCTTCATAGACAAAGCCAAATCCTCCTTGACCATGTTTTTGGCAGATTTTATAATGGTTGCGGATGTGGCCTATTAAATGATTGCAGTTAGTAAGAAAAACAGTTTTTAACTCATTAAATTGTAATAATAATAATAATAATAATAATAGTAATGAAATAAAAAATTAGCTGCCTTAAATTAAGTACAATCAACTGACTTAAAAATAAATATTGTATAACTTACATTATAGTTATAGAAGAGTTAATGTACAGAACGTGCCATTACTTATTCTTATATATATATATTTTTTTTACAGTGTTTATAATCCATAATGACATTTTTTAATTCTCTTTGATTTATTATTCTTACCTTTGCCTGGGACGTCCTGCTCCAGCTGTTCCCCAGCAGCAGGGTGGACTTTAGAAGCCAGAGCTATATGCATCAAATTAAATAAATCAGTAAAATATCACATACTCAAATGAAAGTGTTTTTCATTCAGGGGCACATTTGACATGATTTCTTAAAATGAAACTTCTTTAAACAATGTGAATAGTTTTGTTTAAGCTCTAACATACTGACTGCTGGCAATGACACCAGATCATGCTCAGATCAAAAACCTTTCATTTCATTTCTGAACTGTCACTCTAAAATGTTTGGTGTGATAATGACAGCAGTGTTTTGGGACAGTGATTCTTAATTTAATGTTGCATTAATTTAATGCAGTGTTGATGTGATTGTACCATTGGTAAATGTCCAATATGATCCAGCTTCAGTCTGGTACTTTTTCTCAGCCTTAGCCAGGTCATATTTAGCAGCTTCCGGACGAGGAAAGCCACCAGCAACACGCACCTCATCAGGATGATGGCTCTCCGCCGTGTTAGTTGTGATTTTGAGAAGAACACATGGTTCTTGTACACACTCCTTCTCAATAATTTTTTTCATTTGTGAAATAAGTCCCATAATAACAATATTTGTCACTCAATAATAGTCAGATTTAACATCCAGATTTTTTACTAAATAGCAAGCAAAATTACATCCGTCTAATGCAAATTGTATTCTACGAGATTCTGTTTAATGTTTTTTGGTCCAATAAGTAACATCTCTCTTATCTGAATTTAATAGGTGAAAATGATTGGTCATCCAATCTTTACAATTTTTAACAGACTCTGTTAGCTTAGATAATTTTGAAGTTTCATCTGGTATTGTTGAGATATATAGCTGAGTATCATCAGCATAACAGTGGAAACTAATCCCATATTTTCTAATAATATTACCAAAAGGCAACATGTATATTGAAAATGGTAGAGGACCTAGGACAGATCCTTGTGGCACTTCGTATTTTACTGGTAATAAATGAGATGACTCCCCATTTAAATAAACAAAGTTGTAGCAATCACACAGCTAGGATCTAAACCATCTTAGAGCCTTCCCTTGAATACCTGTATAGTTTTGTAATCGATCTATGAGTATGTCATGATCTATGGTGTCGAACACAGCACTAAGATCAAGTAAAACTAGCAATGAGATGCAGCCTTGATCTGACGCAAGAATCAAGTCATTTGTAATTTGAACGAGTGCAGTTTCTGTGCTATAGTGGGGCCTGAAACCTGCAAGGAGCACAATTGAGCAGACACAACTTTTTCTAAAATTTTAGACATAAATGGAAGATTTGAAATGGGCCTGTAATTTGCCAGTTCACTAGGATCTAGTTGTGGTATCTTAATAAGAGGCTTAATAACCGCCAGCTTGAATGGTTTTGGGACGTGACATAAAGATAACGAAGAGTAAACAATATTGAGAAGTTTAAGAAGGTTCTTATGCTACAGGTAACAACTCTTTCAGTAATTTAGTGGGTACAGGATCTAATAAACATATTGTTGCAGTGATAAGTTTATTTAGCCCTTAGTTGTACTGTAAAGCACTGCAGTTTATCTTTGCAGTTTATGATGGATGAAACTGAAGTATTAGTCACTGTAGAATCTACAATTGTTATTGTAATTCTGATGTTATCTATTTTTATCAGTGAAGAAATTCATAAAGTCATTACTATTAAACGTTGAGGGAATATTTAAATCGGGTGACATCTGGCTGATTATTTGTTAATCTAGCCACTGTGCTAAATAAAAACCTTGGATTGTTTTGGTTATTTTCAATGAGGATATGCTCGGCCCTGGTGACATTTAGTCTAGTTTTAGTCAATGAAAATTGTATTTTAGTCGCTTTTTAGTAATGCAATTCTATTTAACCCAGTCAATACATTATAAGTAGTAGTATAGACAAAACCAAAATTTTCATTTCAAAGAAGATTTCTTTTATATTATTGTTGCCTTGTAGACTTGAATACATCCATTCCAGGCACGGAAAACACTTTTATTTGAATTTACATTTATTTTACCAACCAAACATGTTAGAACTACGCATATTGATCCCTTTCTCTGTGTCATACTTAACTTTTTTTGTTGTCGTCTTCTAAATACTGCCACGAGTGGTTCTTGAAGAAATGACGTCGCCTGCGTCTGTGCAGTGTGACCTGATGCAGTCCCTGAAGTGAGACACAGGAGACAGAAATACTGCAAAATAATAATAATAAAGCGACTAAATGAGATGAAATTACATAACGTTTTGGTCAATGAAAGTGAAGAGACATTTTAGCATAGTTTTTATTTTGTAAACCAATGGTGGGAAGTCGTGGCCTAATGGTTAGAGAGTTGGACTGGCAATCGAAAGGTTGTGATCTCTTTTTCATTAAAGGTTAAAGGTTCATTGATGATGATATTTAGTCATAATTTTCGTTGACGAAAGCAACACTACTCACTGGAATTGTCACCTATTGAGCATTTTCTTGCCAAATCCAGCAACTTCACACAGCCATTGAAGAGGAGTGGACCAACATTCCACAGGCCACAATCAACAACCTGATCAAAAGGAGGTGTTTTGCACTGCGTGAGGCAAATGGCAGTAACACCAGATACTGACTGGTTTTCGGACCGCCCTGGACACACCAATACAGTAAAACTACACATTTTAGAGTGGCCTTTTATTTTGCCCAGCCTAAGGCACACCTGTGCAATTATCATGCTGTCTAATCAGCATCTTGGTATGCCACACTGACACCTGTGAAGTGGATGGATTATCTCGGCAAAGGAGAAGTGCTCACTAACACAGATTTAGACAGATCAAAGATAGCTCATAAAAAAAGGGGGCAAAAACAAAAGTGTTGCATTTATAATTTTGTTCAGTGTATAATGTGGCTAAACACTTTGACTATTGTTTTTTCTGTCAAATAAGTTCAGTTTAATAATATTTAGTAAATATTTTGAGAGAATACTAAATACTATTTGTGCAATAATTATGGTCCTTTAAATGTGGAATTTAAAAACTTAATACATTCTTTAATTTTTTTTTTTTTGTGATAAGTACACACAAGTGAATATTTGAAATTGTGCTAAAAAAGGCAATCAACTGCATTCAACCTCAAATACTTTTCTCGTCTTGTATGTAAAGTATATACATCTGAAGTGACATTGAACCCCAACACCCCACCTCCACCAAAAAATTTATAATTTTCACTCCAATCTTAAATTAATTACATAAACCCTGTCAAAAGTGTTTTGGCATGTTGCGTTTGCTATATTTATTTTTAGTATATATATTTAAAAGTACTTTATTTATTATTAAGCCTACTTGTCATATTCTGCATTTTTAGAATAATTCACAGAACGGTCTATTGTGAAATGTGAGGAATAAATTAAAGCATTATCTTTCAGATTGCTCAGGTGTCATTAATAAAAAACTTTAGTCATATATTTCTCAGGAGACCTATGCAAATTTATTGGAGATGCAGTTTTCTTACATCCACCGACAAAATGCCTGTTTTTACTGGTCTTACTTAGCATCTTTATGCAACAGCACTATCGCTCTTTTGATCAATGGACAGACATAAGTTGTTCAGAACACTCATTTCTTCTTGATTACATATGACATTGATAAATTTTAAGGGGTGTATCAAGGATAATCGTGATGTCTTTCCTTTTTTTTAATGATTCTCTTGATCTGGATGTTTTAGAAGGGTTTATATTAAATAAGCAACATTTAGCATGTCCATGTTTATGCTGCATATTGAGTAGTTTGTTTGAACATAATTTCATGATCATTTGTCATAATTCAAAAACACTGATGCATGATGATGCAAACTGGATGGTACATCAGCATCCTGTACATGGTATCTGTAAATATGTTACAATTCAGAATTAAATGCACACTGTCATTGGATGCTGGATGTGTCCGCAAAGCAGCTTCTCGGTGCATTAAATGCTCTTACTGACCGTGTACTTTAGATGCCATGTAACTCATTGACCACAAGAGGCTGATATTTCCTAACAAAAGCCTATTCACTGAAAAACAGTTCGGAAAAACTAACATAAAACGGCTGATGTCAAGTTTTACTGGGATCTTGGGTTTTTGGACTGTTTCTGTCATTTAATTTCTCTCTGTAAGGTTTTGACCTGATTAACTGGAAATGGGGATGTGATTTATTTATTTATTTTTGTAGCTGTACATATTTTTTATTATTATAGTAATTCATTATTTTTTAAAAAACAACAACTGTTCTTAGAACCGCTATACAGCAGAATTTTAAGTAATGGCCAATTAATAAATAAATAAATTAATTTGTGACAATGGTACATTGCCATTGCTTTTCCAGGTAAATGAGTGAGAGGCAAGTGATTCTACCACAGGGTGGTGCACCTCTGTCTGACAGTTTGCCAACCTCCCATTTATTCCAAAAGTGTATTTACGTAGTGTTCATACCTGCAGTTTGTTTCAACGGGCTTTAACTTTACCACAAGAAATAGATTCTAAAGGAGAAGACACTCTGTAAGCCACTTAACTAACCATCTAAAATAGTGTCACAGCTGTTCTGACAAAATCCACAACACTCCCACTGTTCCACTTGTAGCAAGGGTACGTCTCATATGCCATCTCAGTCACTGCCTGAGAATGCATGTTTGAATCGAGTTACTGGCCTTTTCAGAGCTTCATTTATGGCATTTAGGCCAGTTCTCTGAATTTAAATTGGGTATAACTGACACATTTTGAGCAACTCAGCATGTACTAGATGTGTAAGAATAAACCTCATTACTTTTTGCATGAATTCATCATATAAAGTGCTAAAATGTTTGATTATTTTGATTACTTTTATAATTTATGAAAAAAAATTGAAGCTGGAATGGACTTTCAATGGATGGACAGAAATCCCTCAGACTTTAAAAATATTGTCATTTGTGTTTCAAAATAAACTAAAGTCTTTTGGGTTTGGAATGACACGGGTGATAAATCGATTTCTATCTTTTCAAGTGATAACATTTGGTCATCTTTAATCCTGAGTGTAACTTGTGTCCAACTAGTCAACAATGCAGTGATGCAACAATGAACATTAGATTTCATTTGTGTCAGTTTGCACATTCTCTTGATGAAACGTGGATAGTTTACGTTACATTACGGGTGGATAGTGGCATTAGCTGGTTTTCATTTTTCAGAGGCTGAACGACCAGATTCATAATTGTTGTGTCTTGTTTGAGTATCAAGCAACCCCTTGAGGATCTCTATCTCAAATATGTCTTAATGGTCATTTACACTGATCAAACAGAAATCTGAATGAGGTGACCAGGTGTAAATACTGCTTTTATGTAGCGGTCTTGAATGTTTTCTGGCCCTGTTTCTGCTCAGTCTTTGGTAATTCCAGACAAAAGTGGTTTCAGGAAGGTTTGTAACTCTTCTCCTGACCTCATTCCTCACCCCTGTACATTCTGGAACATAAAAGTAAATTCAGCATCATAAAAGCATACCATTCTAGATTAGTTTCAAAATCTTTCCTGCTCTTGCAGGATAATCCTTGCAGCAGGGTGCTCTGTGAACATATCTTACATCATCACAGCCTTCATATTCTGGCCGGTTTGTCCATTCATGTAGTTCCAGAGGTCTGTGCTTTCTAGGAGCTTTAAAGGATGAGAAGCGCAATGGATTTCAAGCTTTTTAATATACAATATTAGTTTTTATAATAAACAAATTTATTATTTTATTTTATATAAGACAACTTTTCCAAAAGCTGAACTTCTCTTGTTCCTTTGCCACCCACACTGTAAAAGTTTTTCGACACAGTTATCAATCCGATAGTTGAATCTTTCCAGAAGACCATATGAAATTTACAGTATGAGGTTTGAATACAAGAACTACAGTCCAGACATGACCCATATAGGGGTAAATCCATATTTAGGCACTGAAATAAACCTTTGATGCCAAAAAAATGTGAGGGAAAATGAAATCAGTCTGTACACGTCTGTCTTATAGAAGAGAATGGCTTAGTTTTGATGTTATTATGGGGGAACCTGCATAAATGGCAGAAAATTATTCAATAGGCTGTGATTTTCGAAGTATTCTTTCATTTTAAAAAAGAAGATGCATAAAGGGATGCATATAAAAATAAAAATAAATGTTTCATGTGTACAAATATATATACTGTATACACAAACACTGTTAGATAATGTTGTTTTGTATCCGTCAATTTCATATTTTGTGTAGAAAAATGAAAGAATCAATGTGATTCTCTAAAGAATAATTTTTTTTTTAAGAAAGTCGCCTTTCATATATAAAATACAAAAGTTTCTTATGGTTTAAAAGATCACAGTGAGTAATAAACAATACATTTAGCACATATACATAATTGTTTTATTATTGTGTCCTGTACATTAACAAATGAACATTTTAAACTAAAAGAAACAGTACAACGATCTTTAGTTTGAATAAAACCATTAATACTAAGTTGTTTTGATCCTCTTTTTGCATTGTAGGTTTTGGGTCAAGCGTTCTAGGGTTAAACATCCTGCTTATATGCCTTAGTGTCACAACAGGATGTACTTTTAGGACTTACAGGAAGTGCTTAAGACCTGTACCACTTTCTTCTACAACCGGGCAGGTGGCCACTTCAATCACCGGGCTAAGCCCTCGGAAACAGCGCGTTACGTCTCACAGAGTGGGTGCGTGCCGGAGCACGGTCCCCGCCGGGAGACTTGTAGTGCTGCAATAATCGTGGAAAGACTTGCGGATGAAAAAGGCTGTTTGAGATCACCCTAAGTGAACGGGACAGCACGAGTAATACAGGGGTCTGTGTGGTTTTATAGTTCAGTGCCTTAGTTTTGAGCGTGCGCTCTTTGCAGCAACGTGGGTGGCGGGTTACACTATCATCCCTCCACCCTCCACCTCCCCTCAGCTCTTTATTGTCATTGGCTCTTTGCAGCCCTTCTAGTCATCGCTCAGCTGCTCGGAAAATGGTAATATTGTTTTTTGAAATAATGAAAGCCGAGCTGAGGGCTGAATTCCTAAATAGTTGGGCCAAAAGAGCTGTTGTAGCTGCAGATGTCCAAATTAGATTTACATATTAATTGTTTTCACTTAATTTAGCACCAAAAGCAGCAGCGGTGCTACATTAGCACAAGCGTTCAGCCCATTCGGGTCCTCCTGCAAAGGCCCTCAGAGTGTCACAGAAACAGACCTGAGAAAAATAACTAGAAAGACAGCGAGAAACTTTCCACTGCTGTGTATTTCCCTTTCTCCCCAGGTTCACTCTCACTCCCTCCTTTCCTTTCTTAGCTTCCTCCACTTGTTTGCTTTTTATTTGAAGTGCCAAGCTTGGCGTTAAATCTTATTTTTCGGTAAATAAACCGGTTTCTGGTAGGAATTACATACAACTTGGTGTGAGGTCTCCTTCGTAAAAAGGGGCCTGGAACCTTTTATCTGAAATGTTTCTGTTTGTGTCCTTTGTATAGATGCCTTCTGACAGCTCCGAATGAAAAAGAGCAGGTTTTATCGCGTTTCTTGTGGTGAGTGTGTGGAATTCTTCCCCCTCTCCAGGCATTGTGGTCTGAGTTATTCGATGAGGCTGTACGTTCCCCCGTTTCGTTCCTTTGTTCTCGGCTGTCCCGTAAGTAGTTCCAGGGTTTGGAGTGCTCTCTGTTTCTCTGTGAAGGTCCAATGTGACACCTGCTGTGGTGAACGTGAATGGAGGAAGGGAGTCTGGATGCAGCTGCCCATTCCCACCGCAGTAACAGCGGACTGAGCTACAGCGCACTCCGGTTTTCCTTAAGTATGTTAGTCAGCCTTTCCACACTAACTTCTCTTAAATATAGAATTCAGAGAACTTGAGTGAACATATCCAAGATCTACAAGATAAAAGAATTCCATGAAATCCCTTGGTTAAGGGCTAAAAAAACATCCTTCCACCAGAGGTCAGTATTTTATTAAGAAGTACTGACATCAGTTTTAAGGAATGATACCTGTCCCCTTCAAATTAATATAGTATTTCTAATATATAATCAATGCTTTCAGGTGTTCTTGGGTTGATTTCCTGATTGTAGGTTAATCCATTAAAACCAAAGACTCATATTTCATGACACACATTCTGATATTTTCTTAAATGTTTGAAAGATGAACAGCCATCCCAGCATTGCAGATTCTATATTGGCCTCATCTGTTTGGAGCGCTTGTACTGGAAGTACACAGCGGCCCATGACTGTTGTCTGTTGCTCCTCTTCCAGCATCTGAAGCCGTCTCCAGTGTAACCTTTATCACATTGGCAAGTGTACGAGCCTTCTGTGTTCACACAGCTGGCTTGGTGGCTGCAGCGATGGTTGCCTGTTAGACACTCATCTTTATCTGTTTATAACACACAAGAAGAGGAAACTCAGGTGAGAGCTGTTAATGAACCGGTCTTTCTGTAACACTATGAAGACCGTTTGTTTTGTTATATTTTAGACTGGACATCTGTCTGCTGAATTTTTGAATCGGACTGCTTTAAAAGGCTCCTTTGGCAGAAATGAATTGCATAAAGTATACAGTACACAATTCTATTTTCAAAATCATCCCAAATTTCTTAAATTCTGACTTTGAGAATACCAATTTGAAAGTCAGCCCATTTTTTGATAACTTATATGACTTCAGGCCTTGGTAGATAAGGATACCTCGGCATGTGACTGCATCCTGAAGTGTTCCCAAGACATATCCCTCCTTACAGACACAAATGAAACTCCCAAAAGTGTTCCTGCAGGACTGGCGCTCTGTGCAGGTGTGGAAGGGACCATCACACTCATTTGTGTCTACAAAAGACAAGACTGTTTAGTAGATGCACTAAGATAAAATTAGCATTTCAGTTGCATGCCACTGTGGTTCAGTTCATTATTATGACAATATGAATACAACAAAAGACCCTTTTCACAGACTGTGATGACATATTTTGACAGTTTTTTCTTTTGATGTATGTTTATAACCGCATACTTTGTATTTTTAAACCATGGCATGAAGTTAATGTAACTGTGTGAATACAACGGCTGAGAGAGTGACAACAAATTGCAAATCTTTCTCTTTTCTGACCAACATAATATCGCAATATTTTTTCCTGTTTTTTTTAAAGTCATATAAATGCTATAATTGATTTTTTTCTGTTTGGTGTTTGAGCAAATGGGAATGCATTCATCCAACCTTTACCCAACTATGATGACTTCCACTTCATAAAAACCTGGAAATGTGAAAAGTGTCTGAATGATCAAACAACACACAAAACCAAAAACTTTTTGCTGAGGAATTCCAACAGACTCTAAACAAATACAACCCCATTGTAACACTTACACTGGGATAAAAGGCAGAATAGAACAAGTGACTGCTTTAACCACTGAAATGTGCACCTCTGTTAACAACAAGGTAAAAGCCCAGAAGATATTTATGCTCTTTAAGCAAGTAAATTAAAGGCTCTCTAGAAGTCTGCAGCAACATTACGTGCATACCCTGTGCTGTGTTGCTCTTGCTCAATGTTAATATGTGACCTTTACATTAGACTGTCATGTTTAGGGTTGTAAACACGGTGGCTTGTAATTTCTATAATGAAAAGAACAAAGCACAATATGCTTAAAGTGGCTCTGTAGTAATAGAAAAGGCAAGTCAAACTTCATTTGACCTGCCTTCTAAATTTCTTTTGGATCAGGTCTTCTTAATATTGTTTCTACAGGGTCATTCTACAACTTTAGAAATCTTCGGACAAACAAACTGATAAATGTCCTGTGCTGGAGGAGAATACCCATGAACATTTAGGCTGAGGGTTTGTTAATGACAGACTTTCTGGCTTGTAGGTGGAAGCCATTAGCTTGCTATGTGGGGGTTGTTGAAATGCCCTGTATGCTGCATGGGAAGCTGTCTCCACACCTGTTCTCAGTGGATGCCAAAGTGATATCTTTTGGCATAGGCTGCTTCACCTCACTCCAAAAGTTCTGACAGTTCAAAGGAGGCTGATTCCTACACCATCTCTTACCTAGCAGCAATGTGCACTTAGAACATTTTGCCCCAATTAAAAATGGCACATTTTTGTAACATTCCATACTTTATTTGCTGTGTGCTATATATATATATATATATATATATATATATATATATATATACAATCATTGGCCTAGCAGGACTCACTGACCATTGGTTTATTCATTAAATTTACACAGATCTAATGCATAATGAAAAGGCTAAACAATATGTCTGTACTTGAGGCTCAAACTAAATTTAACACAAAGGAAGGAGGGATAAGGCAACACTGGGAATACAGGATCACCTTTGCAGGTTCTGCTATCTGGAGCCAAGTAGAGCCCCGGAGGACACAAACAGTCCATTTCACCATCTCTATCAATCTGGCAACCAAACTGACAGTAAAGGGAGGTGCAGTGCAATTTCTCTGGAAAGAAAAAAAGAGAGAGAGAGAGAGTGACAGAGAGAGAGAGAGAGAGAGAGAGAGAGACAGCTTATCACAAATTTGGCAACTATTTGGTTCACCAAAGATAATTTGATGCCTTATGCATTGCCTTACTGATGCAGGATTTGCCATCAGTGTCCAGTGTGTATCCAGGATTGCAGAAACAACGGTAACTGCCAATAGTGTTCATGCAGCTGTGGGAACAAGGCCTCATAGGTAGCCCACACTCATTGACATCTGTAGCAAAAAAAAAACAAAAAAACACTAAATCTGTGTTTATCTGTAGACCACATCCCAGTTGATCTTGATATAGCACATTTTTTATACAGTACTTCAGCCAGGTCATATCATACATGTTGGCAAAAAAAAAACAATATTCACTTTAACTCTGATTTTAAAAAATAAATAAATAAATGAACAGGGACTTAAAAAAATACAAAATGGTAACTTGGGTCACTCTTTCCTAAAGCTGGGATTCTTTAGGATATGAAGCACTGTAGGTGCTACACAAAGCTGAAAAAAAAGCATGTTTTGGCAGATGCTATCACCTTTTAATGTAATTGATAGTTATTCTGGTGTCATTAAATGAAGGTACCTGTCCTACTCCTTCTTTATTAATCCCACTGTGACTCCTCAGACCAAGCTTCTGACTATTACACTCTTATTGTTTACAAATAAAACAACAACATAAAAAAACAAATCACATTCTCAAAATATCATCCTTTTAAAACCAGATCTATTTTAAACATTAAGTTATCAGTCTTACCTTCGTTGCAGTTTTTGCCCTTGTAACCCTTCATGCATGAGCACTGATCAGCCCCAATGCAGAATCCATTCTCACAGGGCTTTTTACATATTGCTATGAGCCAAAAAATACATCATAACTTTAATTAAAGGTATGATTTGGCCTTGTGATATAAAAATACAGGTAGAATGACTAAATTGCTCACGTTGGCAGACACCATTAACGTTCTTCCATCCATAACAGCAGGACATAGACGGCTCTAATGCACAGACTCCTGCTTTCCTTTGTTCGGTTAAAGGGTCTGTCTTTGCCTTTAGTCTGACAGAAGATTGAGAACATTTTATAAATGAAAATCAACTATCTGCAATGTATTTTGACTGCTCAAAATTATGAAGAGAAAACTATATGAGGGTGGAAAAAATAAAAATGTTTATTTTATTAATAGAATTTGTTGTTTGCTCCTGTATCTTAAGAATTAACCGCTGGAATAACAATATTGGCAGAGGTAGATAAAAAGTTGTCCTCACAGGTTTTTATCTTTGAATGTTTTGAGATCAGTCAGTGTGGATCAAGAGGATATAGATTCAGATATCATCAACATCAACTATGCTTTATATGTTGGAAACATATATTGTAAAGTATGAATTGCCACATTTTAACAGGTTTTGAAAATTATATACTTAGCTCTGAAAACAGCTTTTTTGTGGAAAAAGGATTTTTTTTTATGTCTTAAAATATTACATACATATTGTAGTCATTTATGGATCTTATAACACTACGTACAGTACAATATACAGTTTCATGGTGAAATAAAAAAAAAAGATTTCTACTCACCTGTTGGGAATGGCTATATCAGGAACTACAAAGAGAAGTCCAATAATGAAGAAGTGTTGATAGATACGACTTTTAAACTGCATCATATTGATTTTTTTTCTCTCAGTAGACATTGAAAAGCACTTCCATCACAGCTAATTTTCTGTCTTGCAGAAGATGCATTTGTGCCAGACGTTACAAAGGACAGTCCCTGATAAATCCATGGCAAATAGATGGGAATCGTGTGTGTTTGTGTGCAAGTGTAGACAGGTCATGTCACCTGCGTGCTGATGAAAGGGGACACTGTCTGGTGGGATGTGACTGTGTGACTAGTTAGGGAAATTAGGTCAGGCAGTCTGTTAAGGTCACCATCTGTGATATATATAATGTCTGCACATATGTGGTTCATATGTTCTACATATTATCATATATCACTACTGTGTAACTTGTTTTGGTTTTGATTGATTCACACATATTCTTAATCACAAAAATAAATTATCTGCAGATGCACTGCCATACCACAATTAGAAGGTACAGTACCCTTAGAAAGTCACAGACCTGTTAAAGACACTTACTTTATATCAGTCTTTTAGAGGAGGTTGTTTTGTTCTTCACAGAGCAGATTGCCCCCTCATGTGTGCCGACATCTTTACACCACATGATCAGCCATGTCATGCAATTCACTGGGTTAATTCATTAGTTACAAATAATAAATATGTGTACTTTATACAGAGGGTTTTACAATGCATTAACAATAAAAACAATATAACAAAAACAATATACCACAGTCTGCAGAATTGTCCAGATTTCAGGGATTAGCATGTGTGCGATCCAGTGGTCCAAACAGTATGAGTGGAAAAATAAAACGACCAAACAATGATGAATGCGAACACATGACGCACAGCAAATTGGCTTTGTCCATCACATTCGCTGCAGGAAGAGAGTTCACTGCAGGCATTAAGCAGTGCAGTGTAGTTTCCAGCCACATACCAGCACGAACAATAAATACTGAATGCATTATATTTGTATAGCGATACTCAAAACAGGAACAAACAGAGTTGAAAATTTAATTGCTTTAAGTTAATAAACGTAGTTTACAAAGGTGTGAATACAAAAGTAAATTTTAAAATCAGGAATGACAGGTACTTACTGAACTGTAATTCAAAGCAATGTAACAGATTTAATGCATTCTAGGAAATGATGTGGGCTATATAAACCAAATTAACATGATAAGCCAACATCTCAGAACTGTCATTTGATATTTTAGTAAAAAACAAAAAAAAAAAAAAAAAAAACACATTTTTTAATTCTGCATTCTACCCTCTGATCTATAATAGAGAACATTACATATACTGTAGATCAGCGATTCTACCTCATTTCAAATTCAGGAATTAAACTGGAGTTTTAAAAGAATTCTCCGTTCAATTGTACATGGTGCACATCCCTGATAAACAAACGGCTTTGTTGTGAAAAAGCAGCAGTAAATGAACTTTGTACATCCACACCTATAGGTGTCAGTACAACGTTTAAAACCACTGGTACAGCTGGTACAAATAATTAAATGTAAACAAACATTTGTGGAGTACACAATTATGTTAAGGAACAATAAAGCATTTCATATTAATTTTTTCTTTTTTGAACCAAACGAAGAAGCCAGTTAGCCAACAAAAGAACAATGCTGTCGAAAACACACAGGTCATTCAAAAGAGAAGACACGCCATTTGCTGGCATCTGAACACATGCAAACAAACAAACAAAATTTTTTTTTTTTTTTTTTTTTTTTTTTTTTTTACAGGATGTGTAGACATGCAAAGTGGCAGAGCAACATGCTAATTATAAGAGTACTGCATGTGATGACTCACCCTTAAGGCAGAAATAAACTCTGTCTCATATGGCACAGTATAAAAGCATGTGTGGTATTTCAACCACAGCACCTTTTTAGGTCTTTACAATGACACAGTCGGTGCAGAGGAGCAGCAGTTTTGCGATGCATTTCACTGTGCTAAAGCTTCTTGGATTTGTCAAGTGCACCGCTGCACATCACTGGGTGGGTAGAAAGACCAGTAAGCATTATGTGCCTTTGACTCTCCGCCAAACCTCAGAGCCTGCTCATCGTGATAACACAATTAAACATAATCCTGGTACTTGAGCGAGTGTGTTATCATGCAGAGGCGATGCTAAGCTCCTGGGTTGTCACAGTGTGTGGTTCTAAGATTGATGTGATGCCACCCACCCCTTTCTCCACACTAGAACTACTTGTACATCACATCAAATAACTCCACATCATTTTAAAGGGATCTGAGATTTCAGAAGGTCACTTATGGAAGTCATCGTACAAAGTACAATAAAATGTTCTACAGAAATATTCTTCTTGACTCCAAGAAGCATTAAGACAGTTAAGACATACTTGAATCTCACTGCATAGATATAAAAATATCAAAAATATCATAACTAACTTTACCTTTCTGGGCCGTATTTGAAAATTACAAGCTGGTTCCAGTGATTTAAGAGTAGTTATGCAATATCACAGTAGCAAGTATTGTTCCTGTGGCCTTTCACTTCTGGCTGAATATTTTCACCAATGAAAATATTCCCAATAAAGTCACAGTAGAAACATTGCATATCTGTGAGTAACACTTAGTAGTTGGCAATAGACAGGCAGAGTGATAAAAACAGAGATACTGGTCAAATTTGAGGATAAAACTGTTGTATAGTTAAAAAGGAAAATGCGGTCATAATTTACTCACTCTCATGTCATTCCAAATCTATATGACATTCTTCTTTATTCATGACCTCTAGACTGGACTGTTGTATTACACTGCTAGGTGGTTGTCTTGCATTTTTAGTAAACATGCTACAGTTAGTCCAAAATACATGATGCAAATGCTGATTGAGTCCTTAAAAGGTCAATAAAATATGATCATATCACCCTAATTTTACAATCTCTACATTGGCTACATTGATAATCTCTACATTTACAAACAAATGTCTCACAGTTTGGAAATTTCCTACCGACACACTACAGCAAAAGGTGCTCATAAATGTACATGCCCCTGGCAGAATATGCAAAATATTTATTTAATACTGTCCTGAATATGTTATTTCACATAACGGATGTTTATATATTTTCCGCAAGGGAGAAATATATAAAAAAGTTTACATACCCTTGAATCTTCATACTGTGTGTTGTTTCTCAGATGATCCACGACTGTCTTTCTGTTTTGTGATAGTTGTTGTCGCGTTGGTCCTTCAGAAAAATCCTCCAGCTCCTGCACAATCTTTGTTTTTTTGTTTTTTTTGACTGACTTAAAACCCTTTTCAGCTGCAGAAAATCCTAGTGTTCTAATAATTTTGTCCACCAGTGTAGTTCTGTATTGATTACAAAATATTGATAACTACTATATAAGGCATGAATTGCTCCTGTCTGTATCACGCTACACCAGGGTGTGAATAATGGGGGACCCCTAAAGAAAGGAATGATCCCTCTCAATCAAATTTCCTGAGCAAATAAATTCAGTTCAATTCAAGTTTATTAGCATAGTGATACAAAGTGTTGAAAAGCAGCTTTATAGAAAATGTAAGTTTCTAACTTATATTTGGTTGTAGCTTATCAGTGGTGACTATGTCACGTTGATGTCCATATGGCAGAAATGTACAATAAAATTCATGAAGTTAGTAAATAACCTGTAATCAAAAAGACGGTGAAAACTATTAACTGCCATGATTATATGTTGCGATTAAACTTATAGCAAAATTTGGTAGTTTTGTATGTTGTTTGAGGGCTGGCATCATCTGAGGTCCTCTGTATTAAATATATTGTAAAATACAATATAAAACTGCTTATTTGGGAGCCTGCCTTTTTTTTTTTTTTTTTTTTTTTTTTTGTGGACGGAACAAAAACATAACAAAGTGTTTAAAATGCATATACACAGTTCAGTTGAGTGATAACATTAGCCTTCTTTAATTAATGCTGTTAATTTGAATCAGTATCATCACTTTAGGTGTGCATTCTAATAATTCAGTAAAACAGTCTGTCTTCAATTATTCTTTACATAAACTGCCCCCCTGAAGGCCATTGTGTAAATTGTATCCTGGCTGTCACCCATCATGCTTTTTAAGGTTGCAAAACTCTGGACTTTTGGTAGTACGTAGCAAAAGTCCACTAAAGGAGGTAGAGCTTTTTACTTCCAAAAATGTTTGGGGCTCAGACACACTCTCCGGTTTTAAATCTAGATTAAAGCCACATATCTTTAGTCAAGAATTCAAATAATGCATCTCGTAACCTTGTACTCCAGTTAAATCTGATCAAATGGATGATTATTCTTTGCTTGAAATATTATGAACAGCAGCTATATGCTAATTATTTTCTATTTACTTTTCTGTTTCCACCCCGGGATGCACATCCTATGGTAACAAGCACAAGCTCCAGTTTGGATCCAGACTCTTATGAATACTTTGGATGACACAATAACCCAAGAGGAGATGATGCCTAAATGCCAACTCTAAATGAATATACAAAACAGCCAATTTTTCCTTACATTGTATTTATTATTATCATAACATACAATAATTGCCTTAGTTCTGCTTGAATATTTCAAAGCTAACTGTATGATTTGTATTATGCTAGAACTGTACATGTCTGCCATATGGATATTACTGAAAATAGTTATTGAAAAAAACTAAAGTGTAATATAGAAACATGCTGCTTTGAAACTGTATGTATCATGAAGCTATGTGGAAGGACTGCCACCTTCTGTCTACCTTGAAAAGAAAAGAAAATGATTTGTTTTGTGTGTGATGATTTATCCGTTCACAGATGAAGCTTTGATCTATAGCAGTTTATTCTGGAATGTCATTACACTGCACATTAGACTTGATATATTTCACTTGGATATACTGGATATGACATATTGCTTGAAAGTTGTGACATTTAAGAAGTGAACCAAAAATTCTTTCCCTCACAACCTGTTGACCTCATGTTGAAAGTCTCTATAGCAGAGCTCTCTGATGTGTTCAACAGGTGCCAGGGAGTGATGAACACAGCAGGGTCAAAGGTCATAAGGAACTGGGCTTCTTCCAGGTGTTGGAGGTCCCAGGTCAAGCCACGGGGTTCAGAGGGGGTGTGACAAGACACCTGCAGAGGGGCTGACACAACAGGGGTGAGGGACAAAATGATGAGCTCTTGGGTGGGTCATAGAGATAACAACTCAAAGTCAAGAAGGCCCTCCGATTCTCCAATTCTTATATTTATCTTTGGTGTTATTGCCTTTTCAAAACACTAGTCAATCTGCCAGCTACATGCCATACAGTTTATTCAGATGTGCTCATAAAAAAAAAAAAAAAAAAAAAAAAAAACAGCAATAAAGTGAAATAATTTTATGCTCTTCAAATTGTGATAATGAGAAGTGCTTCACCAGAGGGAGCCTCTATCTCACTCCTTGTATCTCAATGTAAAGATTTCTTTTGAATTAGCAAGGTCTAAATAGGAATTATTTTAGAGGTTAAATGTAAATTTTGGCACTGGTGATAACTCTTTCACTCCCAGTTATTTGTTAAAAGTGTATGGCTGGATTCTTAAAAATAAATAGCAATAATGAGTTAAATAAATAATACTAAATATCTAATTATAGGTGCATTCATTAGTTAAGTGCTATGCTGCATTCATGTTATATCATAATAGCTGTGATTTTGAGATGACAACGTGATGTTCTTCTCGGAGCTGTTCACACCCCTGGATCGCACTGTCAAGGCCTAAACATTGCACCTAATGAATGAAGTGTTGTAATTACGAGTTTTACGAGGATGGTTTTACAATATGATTTTTATGATATGGTGTGAACGCACCTCTAATTTAAAAAAGTTTTACACATTAATAAATTAATTGTATTTAATCTCACTGAGATGAATTCTGTACTTATATTAGTTTTCTATAAACACTTTATTTCACCACCCCCTTCAGTTTTTTTGCCATATTAAAATGATGTTAGGTTAAACTTAGGAGTTTTACTAAACTCGGGAGAGAATCCCCTTCATTCACTGTTTGCCACGGCGGCCTCAATATGCTAGTAGCTTACACTGTAAAAATCTGTGGCATTTACGGTAAAATACCAGCTGCTGTGGTTGCCAGAATCCACCGTTAAAAATATGGTAGTAACATTTTATGTTTTACAGACTTAAAGGGATACTTCACCCATACATGAACATTTTATGTTTATCTACTTTCCCCCAGGGCATCCAATATGTAGGTGACTTTGTTTCTTCGGTATAACACGAACAAAGATTTTTAACACAAACCATTGCAGACTGTCAGTCTTATAATAGAGTTGAATGGGAATCACAGCTAAAACATACATGAAAACTAAACAATTTTTAAATTTTTAACACAAACCGCACTCTATCAGTCTTATAATCACGGTTAAAACATACAATAAAACTAGAAAAAAACATACACAAACATAACCAAATTAAACCATGCAGCTCATGACGAAACTTTACACATCAATGTATCGTCATGAGCCGCATGGCTAATTTGGGTTTGTTGTGTATATTTTTTTTCTAATTTTATTGTATGTTTTAGCCGTGATTATAAGACTGACAGAGTGCGGTTTGTGTTAAAAATGAAAAAATTTCTATATGAGTTCTACTGAGGAAACAAAGTCACCTACATCATGGATGCCCTGGGGGTACGCAGATAAACATAAATCTTTTGGGAGAACTATCCGTTTAACTTAAATTAATTTAAAAAACACATTTCATTGACTGATGTAATGTTAATAAACCAGCGTATTAAGGACTAATATATGTTTTGAACCATTGTAAAGTCACATGAGGAATCAAAGCTCATCAGAAAAAGTCCTTCCTCAAGCTGAGAAGGGATATACTAATTTATATATATAGAAAGTGCACATGGTCATTCACACCAACACTAAACACCCTCATGTCAAAACACATGATACTGAAATAATGCAATAAACATTCAATTAACAACATAAGATGTAAGATAAAACCCTAATGTACATAACTGATAAGAAAAAAAAAAAAACTAAAAAGTTATTTCAATGAAAAAACTTAAAATATGAAGTGTCATGCATGTCTAAATCTGTGTTAGTGAGCACTTCTCTTTTCCCAAGATAATCCATCCACCTCACAGGTGTGGCATATCAAGATGCTGATTAGACAGCATGATTATTTCACAGGTGTGCCTTGGGCTGGCTAAAATAAAAGGCCACTCTAAAAAGTTTTATCACAATGCACAATGCCACAGATGTCGCAAGTTTTGAGGGAGCTTGCAATTGGCATACTGACTCCAGGAATGTCCAGAGCTGTTGCCCGTGAATTGAATGTTCATTTCTCTACCATGAGCCATCTCCAAAGGCAAACTGTTGGAAACCATCTCTGGGAAGCTCATCTGCATGTTGTTGTCCTCACCGGGGTCTCGACCTGACTGTAATTCATCATCGCAACTGACTTGAGTTGGCAAATGCTCACATTCGATGGTGTCTGGCACTTAGGAGAGTTGTTCTCTTCACGGATGAATCCTGGTTTTCACTGTATATGGCAGATGGCAGACTGCGTCTATGGCGTCGTGTGGGTGAGCGGTTTGCTGACTTTAACGTTGTGGATCAAGTGGCCCATGGTGGCGGTGGGGTTATGGTATGGGCAGGCATATGTAATAGACAACGAACACAGGTGCATTTTATTGATGGCATTTTGAATGCACAGAGATACCATGACGAGATCCAGAGGCCCATTGTTGTGCCATTCATCCACAACCATCACCTCATGTTGCAGCATGATAATGCACAGCCCCATGTTACAAGGATCTGTACACAATTTCTGGAAGCTGAAAACATCCCAGTTCTTGCATGGCCAGCATAATCACCAGACATGTCACCCACTGAGCATGTTTCGGGTGCTCTTAATTGGTGTATACGACAGTGTGTTTCAGTTCCTGCCAATATCCAGCAACTTCCCACAGCCATTGAAGAGGAGTGGACCAACATTCCACAGGCCACGATCAACAACCTGATCAACTCTATGTGAAGGAGATGTGTTGCAGTGCCTGAGGCAAATGGTGGTCACACCAGATACTGGCTGGTTACAGACCCCCAAATACCAACTCTAACTTTTGTGCTCAAACTATATGGTCCAATTGTTGAGCTGCGACTTGTCAGCTCACACAATATGTACGTGGGAAATAAACACGTGAGACCCCGGAACTGTGTAGCCTTTATCGCTCCCGTTTTATTTCCCAAACCAGTTCAGTGAAAACTCACCCACGAAGCTAATGCTAAACATTTCATTGGTCATGTCAATCACAGTGATGAATGCCCACACCAAACACAACCCTTAACCCTACCCCAATGTCAGTATACAAGAAACAGTGGATTCTTACGATATTAAATGATGCAGGTTACGTTAGGATGATTAATTTATTGTCGGCATGCACATCTGGTTCAGGGTGGACAAGACCACGGTCAGATCAGGATGTTTCCCATTAAGGATGTGTGTGTTTGTGGATCTCTCTGCATGCACAAGTACATGTTTATCAGGAGCGTGTGTGGGCTGTCAGTTTTGACTGTTATCCCTTCAGATTCACGATGCAGCTTGTAAACTCCAGATTCTCAGGGAGTTGACAGACAGTAAGGCAACTTACACAGACAACAGCAACACAAGAAATCATCACGCACATCATGGTCCAGCTATGCCTGGCCTCATTAACCAACCGATACACAAAAGAGCCATTGTAAACACAGAGAGCTTGAGTCATAAGCACATACTGTGCTGATTAAGCTCTATTGCGAGGAATATAACACAGAAACAGTTATATGACTATCACGTCTATGTCTAAATTTACCAGTCTGAGTATTTAAAGTGGATTTTCTTTTTTGAGTTGATAGTTCGGTACTATCTTGATTATGTTGGCGTAGATCCAAACGACCCTTTATATACAATATTATTTAAAGTTTGTGCTAACATTTATTGTTTGAAAGCAATTATTACTGTTATTAACATATAATTCTCAAATAAATGCCGTTCTTTCAAATGTTTAAGTCAGTCGCATCACAGTTTCCACAAAAATATAGAGCAGCACATCACTTTTCAACACTGCTAATAAAAAAAATATTTCTTCAGTGAACTGGCATATTAAAATAATTTAATATTTAATATTAAAGACTGGAGTAATGACTGCTGAAAATTCAGCTTTGAAATCACAGGAATAAATGACATAAAAAATATAATCAAATGCATTATAGGAATGCATTTAGGGATAGTTAACCCAAACATGTATGTATTTCCTTCTTCTGCAGAACACACATGGTGAAAGTCAGTGGGGTAGAGTGTTGTTTTGGACCCCATTAACTTCCATTGTATGGGCAAAAACAGCCATAACATTCTACAAATAATTTATTTTGTTTTCCACAGAAGAAAAAAAATTGGTGTGAAAATGATCGCAGAATTATGCCTTCAAGTTAAAATAGACTTGATAGAAGTATTGGAAATGTACAGTTTTCGAAATACGGTCACTGAGTTTATGTACAATATGTTCAGTGCCATTTTTACATTATCTTTGTCACTTCACTGGTGGCAGAATATGTAAACATGAGTAGCATTTCCTTTATCCACTTTTACAGATGACCTTGCAAGGTCTTTAGTGCACATCTTTAAGCCAAAGCCCCTCATCTTCTTTGATCATACTGCAGAAAGCTGGACTGTGGCTTTTGATGTAGCCTGTTGACTTTTTAGTTAAGTAAGCTCAAGGGGCCTCACAGATCTGAAGCGCAGAAACACAGCAAGTTTGCCAAGATGAATGACCGTTTGCTCAGGTTAATATAACAATACACTTCGCAAGTACCATCGTAAAACATTTGCATAGCTTGTTTTAATGTGTTTGGGAAAATTTGCGGTCACAGTTTGAAAAAACTGCCCCAACATGGAAACTTTTACCTAGGTGGTCCCATTCTGTTGATACCAATTGTTTACTAAGCCCCGCTAAGGATCACGGTACAGGAAGATGGACAAAAAAGACAAAGTGTCTCATTGCACAACCACATGAGTGCAGTGCCACACACATTCGCCCATGCTTGCGTTCACATCCACACGTAAACACCAAATTGGCATGCGAACCAAAGTCCTCCACACCCATCCCCCTTCTATCATTCTCTCATCCTGACATCTACCTGTCTCCTCCTGCCAATCTCCAGTCCTTGCCCTTGGATGGGGCTGGGTGTGTGTTTACATGACAGATTGGGCCCCAGTAGGAACCATAATTGCATCATTTCATGGATGCGAGTCAGGATTGAAGATCCAAGGCCTTGGAGAGAGTTTCTCTTTTAAGATAATCTGCCATATGCAATATGCTAGAGTGCTTGACAAAGAGAAATTAGTTCTACTAGAGGTAAAGCCGGGAAGATAGCAGGGACCTGTTGACTTGCAGGGTATAACTACTGTACCTTGTTTGCTGGTTTCATTTTTGTTTCCTGAAGTCTTAAGGAATAGTTCATCAAAACCTTTTCATTTCTTATTTACTCACCCTCATGTAATTCCAAAATCCTTTTTTTTTCTTCTGTGGTGCATAAAAGAAGGTATTAGTAGATTTCTTTCAGCTGTTTATATATATATAATGGAAGTCAATGGGGTCCAAAAGCTTTAACATTAAAGAAAGACACAATAATTGCCCAAAAGTAATCAAGAAAACTCCAGTGGTTTAAATTCAAAGTTTTCTGAAGCGATACCATAACTTGGTCATCTGATGTTAGATGTCTTATTATTGCCACATTTGATTTGGGTTTGATGTGATTGAAAAGACAATTACTGCTTACATTTTGCTCTGTTCATCATTGTAAGTGATCATACTACTTTAATTACACTACTAATGTTTTATAAACTACTTCATATGCTTTTTTTTATGGTGGACAACGTTGTAATCACTGCACTAACAAATACAGCAGACACATTCATTTAATACCCACTTTTGTATTCCACAAATGAAAGCAAATCATATCAATTTGGAATGACATGAATAACCGATAACAGAATTTTAGTAATTTTAGTATGGTTGAACTTCAAGGAGGTTATTTAAAGAAGACTACCGTTGCATGTTTGCTCAAATTTTGAGGATGCCTTGTGATGCATAGCTTCATCAGTGAGGCTCTCAGGGACTCAGACTTCCTCAGTCATGACCACACACACTTCAGCAGTATAGTCCTCACTGACTCAGTCACATAAATATATGAGGTAATAGAATACTCTGCTAAAGTGTGGGTGTGATAAAAGTAGATGTGTGTGTTCTGTTTAATAGATTAAGTACGGTGTTCGTGGAAGTTCACTGATAAACATATATCCAGTATAGATAAAGTACGTCCCTATCTCTTGTCATTCTCTTATCTAAACCCATTATCTGCCCGATAAGTCTTTATACTGTGTATATGATATTATAAGCGAGTTTTCCAACCATCAGAGTTTTGCAAATATTTAGTATACAGACTCGTCATGTTTATGCTGAGTGCCGGGTTACACTGTTTATGAAATATAGCCAGGCAAAGGGCCTTTGGGGAAGAGAAAGAAAACCATTCCAAATGAAAAGTAATGATTCATGCCACAGATAGTATATAAACTCAAATACACCGCTATCGGCCCTGTTCCCCCAACACAATTTTGATTGGCTTCGAACAACGCACAGACAACTTAGTATTGCGTTACTCTAAATACATTGGGGTGACTATGGTGATGTGGGTGGTCCTCATTCATTATTATAACGACCACTCAACCTGATTGATGTTTGGAGATGGAATTTAATAACGCTATCAACCTACACCGCTCTGTTTGTTAAGTTTCCAGTAAAGATTTGCAGAGGACGGCACCAAACGGGCATTTTCAGAATAATCGTTTTTTTTTTGCTGTTGTTGTGGGCATTCCATATAACGCCCTTATTTAAAAAAATAACTTTCATAAGTGCGACGTATTTTGTGACAGAAGTGAATTATAAGTGACTGACATTCCACACTGGATGAACACCGGAAAATTATTAACTAAAGGTCATTGCACACTGAATACGAAATTTTCACATTAAACAATAAATACAACGTCAAGTTTACGCAATGCCTCTGAAACTTTCGTCCGTCATAAATAATTTTGGGATCAGATTTGATTTTCTGCATTTTCGCATCCCTAGCAAGCATGCTGATAGCAAAGAATGATGGATATGGAAAAAAAAACGCATACGCAAAAATTTGACAATGTCTAGCAGTACATTTTTTTAAATGTAAAATCGAATGCTTTGTTTTTAATGCTAGATTTTCTCCTTTTTCCTTAGTTTAACAGGAAAAATAACAAATATGCATGTTTTGCGAAAATATATAGACACTATAAACTTATATAATATAGATTCATGTAGTAAAACATTTATGAAAAACACCCATGGTGAGTTAGGCTACATCACATATCAAATCAAATTTTAGAGACAAATAATGTAAAGGAGTCATTCATTAAGTTCTCAAACATGCTATACACTTTAATAAACATATTGATATTTATGAGAAGAATCCAAGATAAACCTAGTTATTTACAATAAATGACCATATTTCTTCACATACAACAGTAAAAACATTGTAGACAACTTAAATAACTTTAAGGCGTTACTACTTAAATAATAAAAGAATCAGGGTTACTCTATTCACATGACACCTTCCCAGCAGCTCCAATGCAGGTTTCACATTAAGTGCTATAATTATAGAGTAGATTTACAGCATGGATTCCTTACAGGTAACAAAGAATGTTAAAATGCACTGAACAGAAATTCATAAACATGTGGGGGTTGCTGTTGTTGATGCACTTGTCTTTGGGAGGAATAAGTGATTACATATAATACACCTGTCGATCTCAGAGGGGACTGTAACCTTTCATTGACAAGAATCACATCAAAAACAGGCTCAATGCCTCAAAGCTGGGTAATATTTATGACCTCACTGATTACAAATTTTTTAAGGTCTAAAGTTGTGATTTAGAATGGATTCTATTTTTAGAATGGATTCTATTTTTTCTATTTTTTTTTAAAAGACAACGTATTGGAAAATATCTATTTGAGTTAGAGTGCATTTTGCCAATTCATCTACTGGATAGCACTCAAACAACAACAATTTGCTCTATAAAGCATCAGTTTTTGAAAGGATACGATTATGGGGTCTTGATGACATCTTAGACTATATTTAATATCCTCTTCTAGTCATTCAAGAGGAGAGCAGGTCGGGGGAAAATAAAACTGGCTCTAAAATTATAGCTTGAGCCTTGTTTTAGAGAAACATCAAATATTCAGAAGGAAAGATCTATGCTTATTTTTTTTTCTCTGTCAAAGCACTCTTGTATAGTAATAGAACGTTATAGCTTTAAATTAGACTGTTATAGGTGTTTTATCGCCAACAGAACTGTATCTAGTAAAATACTTAAAATGAATTTACAGGCTTAATGCAAAACTGCTCCTCTCCCATATATTATTCCTTAAAAAAATAAACCCTCCTCTATTAAAACAATGGCAAATCTAAGTAGTATGTATCTGTACTATGTGAAATGTACACCAGTCTTGTTCCCTTTTGTATATGACAAAACTGAATATGATTTGGTTTATTAAAAAAAAAAAATGGAGAAAATGAGGCATCCCATTGTGAGTCAAAGAATCTGTGAAAAGATTTTAGTATTTGCTAAAATCACCTTACGAGGGTTTCCATATGAAGTAAAAACAAGCTTCTATGTTCAATATCACACAGAAAGAAGATATATGAACATTTTAAAATATGATAAGATATACAATTTGCAATGAAAGCAGCGTGCATGGTCATGAACAACTATTGGAAAATAATATAGCTGATACTGCAACTTTAACCAGAGCATTTACCTCTTAACCAGTAATCTCCAACTACTGTATTAAATTAACGTAATCAAAGTGACTCTCCAAACATTCGTACAGATTTACATTTCACTTGACGTTTTCCTCTAAATGAAACGCCAATGGGATACAACCAATATTCAGTTTTGCTGGATCCTCATTGAGCGTTTCAGCAATTATATGGATGACATTTGAGCAGATCCGTTACTAAACTGCATGTAAACTGGCATCTAGTCCCATCATAATGATTCTCCAGTTATATACAGGCCCACTGGGTAAGACTAAGTCTGGTTTTGCGGCTGTATTGCCAGCTACTTCCCCTCCGTTCTTCAGTCAACCTGTGAATCCATGGCAATGATTTTCTTAATGGTGCAGTTCAGTTTGGTAGACTGTCCATCTGACTTTCCTAAATGAGTGTTGCTATTCTTGACTCCCTAAAATCCCAATTAGTCCTGTAGTACAAACCGGTCCCCATGTTGGGATTGGACCGAACATCCGAGTTGGTCTCATGTTGGGCTTCCAGTGCTTTGCGAGTCCACCTGCAGGGACACTTGACTTTAAAGCGAACCAGACTTTACACACCATTACAGCACTAACAACCGGGGAGCCCTGCGTGGGACCTCCAACATGCGACCCCTTCAGCTATATGCCTTGAGGTCCCATTGGCCATCCCGTTATTGTTTTCCATGTGTATTTGTGCATAGGGGTGGGAGTGCAGATGGTGTAGGGGAGCATGGAGATCAAAGCCTGTGGCTCATGAAACAGTGGTGGGAGAGGAGGATCAGGTGAGGGGCAGTTGGAGATTGGGGATGGTGTCCTGAAGGCAAACTATTGAAAGGCCTTCCAACCAGTGAAGAGCGTGTTATCAACCTGCCCTGCTTTTTATACAATATAACTGGTGAGGTCCAGCAGGTAAGACGTCATGTCAATGATGTGCTCCAAGATGCTGTCTTTCTCGCCGTCCCCTCGTGTCCCTCGCTCTCCTTTCTCGCACTGGCTGCCAGAGAAACCTTCCTTGCAGAGACACTTGTTGGGCTCCATGCAGACCCCGCCGTTGCGACAGGCCGGTTCACATTTGGCTGCGAATGACAAACATAGAAGCCATTAAAAAAGGTTGGAAGTTTGACCAACATTAACACAGATGAAGTACTCCGATTAGCTCCGTACCTCGTAAACAGAAGGGGCCGTCCCAACCAGAACTGCAGCAGCACTTGCCGGTTGGTGTACAGTGGCCATTCTTGCATTCACGGGAGCAAGGGGTGCTTAGCATCTCTAGATCCTCTACTGGACGTCTGCACTCCTTAGGGACCTGTGGTCTGCATGAGTCACAGAGCATTGATGGTCAACTAAAGGTCTGCTTTTCTCACCCTACACTCGGACATATTTTCCCTTGCAGATCACTAAACTAAACTAAACACTTGCCAAGCATGCAAATGTGTATTAATCAGCGAAGAATTTCATAAACAAGCTTACATTTGGAAAACTTGTTTAGAAACAAAGAGTCGTTATATCATGGGATGGTCACGCTAACTTTTGAAATATTAACTGCATCTCATTTTAGAGGCTGCATCATTTTTTGGCTGCATGCATCATCAATGATGTCTTATTTAGAAAAAGTAACCGTAATAAAACCATTATTCCTTGTGAAATACTATCTTTGCACTCTATTGGTTACTTTTCTTAAATGAGATTATCTCAATTACATATGTGATCGACAAATACAATGCAGCCTTTGAAATGAGATGCACCAATGGAGTGGAGGCTTAATTCGCAAAGATAAAGATGGACAATTCATATTAGTAACATGCCGATATTAAAGATCATTGATATGTTTCTTCAAAATTAAAACTATTAAACAAAGCAATTTCATTTTTAATACTGTAAGTGCTTTAAATACATTATATGCGAAGCCCAAATTGAGCAGAATTGTAATATTTGTGAATCCCTACACAAAGACTAACATATATTTGTCTCAGACACTTTCTTAACAGTCACCTCATATTTTATTACTGTAAAATACTCTATTTTATTTACTTACAGTCACTTGTTTATGTGATGCATATGCTGATCTAATGTTGTTTCTCAGACACATTATACAAAATAATCAGGTTGTTAAGAGTACAAGCAAATATTGAATTTACTTATAGTTACTTATATTACAATTTAAAGTATTTAAAAACAATGAACTGAGAAAATTTAATGTACTGTAAAATTTGTGTTATACCGCAGCTTAATAAGCTTATAAGCAACACATTTATTTAGATTTCAACTGGCAGTCCATCTATTACAAAAGTTCTGTAAATGTGAAAAAAGATGATACTTTTTATATGAATATAAATCGAACAGACTGAAAGACAGAATTACCGATTTCATTAGTTTCACATGTTTGTGAATTACATAATTCTCACCTACACCCTTACAAGACACCACGCCTACATTAAACTGTGTGGGAATTTCCGACACTATGAACAGTCTGTGTGTAATACCTACAATAACACATCAAAATGCAGGCTCTGTGTGGCAAAATCTGGAAACAATAATGCTTTTGTGTGTAATGGATTTCAAATGCAAAACCTCAGTGTCAAACTAAGTGGTTTGTGATGAACCTGTCCTGAAGTTCAGCTCTCCAAACATTCTTATGCCTCACTCAGCTAAACACACTGCTTAATGAGCCAGGCAAATCTCTTCAAGGCTGTCTATTAGTGAGCAGCAGGGCTGTTGACATACCCAACAGGCTAGCACACACACAAACACACTGTAATTGGACTCCAGTGAAGCAGTAACTGTATGGGAAACAGGCTGGAGAGCTCTTGGTGAGTTCACATCCTGTGTATCTCACTAGAGGTGGCGTATGGGAAAGTTAGGTGGCCAATGATTCTGTGCTTAATAATGAGGGTTGTGGAAAGAATGGAGGTGGGATCTGAGGATTTAAAGCTGAAGTGTGTAATTTTTCCTATGTTAAAATATGTTTAATGTGGAGAGACTAGTAAGAAGGTATCCATTTTAAGCTTGACTTTTATGAAGCGTGAACATAGTGTGGGCTTAGGCAACACTAGGGACAAGCAATAGCGTGAAATTATGATTTTTTCCCCCTAAAGTCTAACGTATAACTGACAAATATCAACACTTCAGTTGACATCTCATTACCAGTCTACTGGTCTACAGGGAACTAACTGCATCCGGTTAGCTTCTAATTTCCTAAACGCATATCATTGCTCTTATCTTGAACAATTAGTATTTGCATGTGTCTTTTATCAACCCTTTTTTTCAATCTTAATTTCTTGTAATTAGTTGTATATTAGTTGGATTACTAGATCACTATTTATCACAACTTGGGTTTCACTGGGACTATCATGATACATGAACTATGGAATAAATACATATTATATATCTGTAGTATATCAGTGGCATACATTAGTGTTCTGTTAGGAGACAAAGTCCTAACATTTTTTTTTTTATTAAATGTAAATTCATGTTCCAGTCATGTTTTCTTGGTTAAATAAACATTGCTTACCCTACCAGAATTAAAAAATATATATATTTTTTTACATTATTGGGTATTCTGTTTATTAAAACTAAGTATAAATCTCATCAGTTTATTGTTTTTGAGCAGTTTACATGATTTCACTTTATTTGAATTGTCCCATTACCCGTGTTTTTCCGGAATCGCAGTTTGAAAGGGGCTTAAGTAGAGAGATAACTAGATAGATGAGTAGAGCGTTAGGGTTAGATTAAGTTGACATACATTTGCAAAGTTACTTATAGTCAGCTGAATGTCTGTTGAGACACCATCACAATTAAGAGTTAGCAGATATTAAGCAGACAACAGTCTACTAATACTCTCATGAGAGTTTGTTGACATGTAGGTGCAAAGTTGGCCTATTGTCAACAAAATGCTCAAAAGGGACGCAGAGATACTGTGACATCCCCCTATTCCTTCTCAATTACACCTCACTAAACTCACCACATGTTTAAGGGTGTCTGTTAAAACTCAGTGGGCTCAGGGGAGGCGAGTTATGCACAGTTGTTTCTAAAGAGCTGGCAGGGATGCTTACCTCTCAGTTATGACAAGGGTTTTCCAATTAAGTCTTATTATGTCAGTGTTTGTTGAAATTTGACCAACTGATGTTCATTTGGTAAAAACATCAGGTTTAACACAGCAATTGACAATCGTTGGATGTCGGTGCTAGTCAGCACTGTGCGAACCAACCTTGGCAGAGTCTATGTAAGCGAGTAGGATGTTGGACCTCTGAGTACCACTGACAGCTTCAGTGACTGATGGCAGGAATAGGGTGGTAACAAGGGAATTGGGGCAGGATGTGCTGGGGGGTCTATTGGGGGTGCAGTTCCCATGCTCCCCTCAACCGCTTTCAGCACCCATATCAGGTCTCCCTTGTTTCTCATCCACATTTAGTTTTTTTTTTGTGTGTGTTGTTGTGACAGGCTGTTACGTTGTTAAAAAAATCTAAAATCTAGAGAGAGACAGAAAAGATGAGGGAGAGAAAGAAATAGAGATGGATAGTGAAAAAGGAAAACAGTGAGGGAGGGAAAGGAGAGAAAGAGGCGCTCCCCAGAGGATTGGACTAACACTGTTAATGACGTTGGGGTCAGCGGCGCTACTAAACAGTTTGTATTACTGGCAGGGTGGCCGTGAAAACAACACCTGCTGCAGTGGCACTTGACAAAGACAGCTGGGTCAACAGGCACTGTGGGAATGTATCAGCTCTGTGAGGCCACTTGCATAAAACACAGACTGATAAATGAAAAGAACGCCCCAGCTTATTAGTTTAAGACTGTCCTGTAGCCTGAATGGGAGGTTCAACACATCAGCAGCACAACTTCTCTTTTTGTCCATCCAAGGACTGTTTGGCACAAAATGCCAGCCATGATCCCAGGTCCCGTTCTACACTATCTACCTAGACCGAAATCATAAACTGGAATTGAGAAATTAAAGGTTTGGGTTTTTTTAATGCTAGAAATGCGTGGAATTCAGAGGAATCAATTTAGAGGTATTAAACAGTACAAGACACTTATTGGTAGTCGAAAACATAATTATTACGCCAAAATATTTCATAAATGGGGTGGGGGACTTGTACAACTTGATGAATGATGGGTGGTCCAATTCTGTGGAAATCTGTGGTGCTTTCTTTGGAATTGCAGAATGGGTAATGACTCCAGTAGCTACGAGCTTTTCTTAAGGAGACAGTTTAAAATCTCTTGGCTTAAACTGTTTCTTACTATCAAAGCCAACAAGTTGAGTTATTAGATGAAAGTAAGCGCATGGGTAGAGGAGTGAAGGGTTGAGGGGTGTTCAACGAACACAGCATAAAAAGCCTTCATCAAGGCACTCTGTGTGACTCTTCTGTCCTTTTTGTCATCTCTCTCTTTTGTTAGTACCTCTTTGTGGTTATATTGTATCAAAAAATTTACTGTGTATTGTAGCTGTAGGCCATTCAGTACCACCCCTAAGGGTCTTTGTAAAGGGGAGGAACACGGTTGTGAGTAGAAGAGATTTAGGAGAGACCGTGAAATAAAGGGGACTTGTGAGAGATATATCCTGCTCTTGACACACACACTTAAGCCTAAAGGAATTTGTTACCTCTATATTGATACAGAAAAGTGCATCTAAAGAACCTATTTGACACAGTCAGACAAAAAAATCTAAAGTCATGGGAGATGCACTGATATAGGTTTTCTTTCTGACTTGAGCCCCTTTCACACTGCACGTCGGACCTGGCAAATTGCCGGAACATTGCCGGGTCGCCTTCTGTGTGAAAACAAAAACTTCCCGGGATTGATTCCGGCATTGAACCCGGGTCGAGGACCTAGTAACAGCGGGATGAGCGCTGTGTGAATAAAAGCCAGATCTAATGCTAGACGCATCTAGTGATGACGCACGTTATCGCGCGACCCTTTTACCGGCTGTTTTGAAGCAAGATCAACGTTTGCGAAAAAAAAAAATTTGCAAACTGTAATGAAGCAGAGATCACTTAGTTCCTCACTTTCCGCGCTGACGCCGAGATCGTTTGCTTGCTTCAGTGAAAGTATAACGTGCCTAACGTTTTTGTCTCGTACATTACACGTCACGCCCTGATGTCACGTGTCATTACGGGACCTTTACGGGTTGTGTGTGAAAGCACGCACATATCCCGGGTCATCACTGGCAGTGTGAAAGTACAAAATCTAGCGACCCGGGAGCAATTTGACGGAATCGCAATGTGAAAGGGACTATATTCTCAGGTCTGTGGTTCTAAAATGAATAAAGGTCTTTTCAGATATCACTCAAGTAAGACTCAAACAAAACTCAACATCTATTTTGGTGAAGAAACAATGAAATGTGTTCTTCTAACATTCCTTGGTTTCTACTGAAATGTTGAGATGTTGTCATACAGCTGTATCAGAACGGACTGTATCTGCCAAAAGACTCGCTATGAAGTTCTCATTTCTCGTAGCTTCTGGGCTAAATTTTGCTTACAATGAGTATGTCTACTCAGATAACAAACATTTCAACATTTCATATACTGGACCAGTAAAAAATAAATAAATAAATAAAACTTAGGATGTGCGTCAGTTTCTATTTAATATTACAGAAAAACCAAATTATATTTAGTTCACTTACTGGCATCTTTTTACAGTTATTGCCACCAGCCAATAAAAAATCCTACAGTCTCTAGCTTGTCCACACAGGACATCGATACGTGTATATTTCAGTGTGCGGTGCCTTATTTGTTATTCTACATTAGCAGACTGCAAAACAAACTCAGATGGGTGCAGTCATCATGGTGAGGTTTACTGCAACATCTCAAACATTTGACTTTCATTTGATATGATATTCTATGATATATTTTATGCTTTCTGCCCTACCCCACAGTTCCACAACCCTAAAACACAATGTGGCAGATCATATTCCAAACACAAAGTAGGTATTTTGAAGCCCTCGGCCCTAGCCAGAACGCAAAGGTTAAAAGGTACAGAAAAGATGTAAATGTAGATACTAGAAATGTAAATGTTGGACCACACTTGACAGTGCTAGTCACTCAGATATGTTACATCACCTCTTTTATTTGGTAATTAGATCACAAAAAGTGACATGATATATAAAACAGTGAACCCAACACCACAGGTCCAACAGACTAAACAACTCCAATCAATGTTGGAAAGAATTGTTCTTTGGAAAAATGCAGTAATGCCAGAAAACATAAATAAAGTACGTTTGAGGGGCCTTGTTTAGGAGACTCGTAGAAACATCTGTGATAATTAATAGCATTAGACTTGGGTGGCACTGTCGTCACCTGGGTATACAGAGCCTCACAAAAATATTCAGACGTTCAAGCAATTTTCTCTCAATCCTTGATCAAATCCTGAATACAAATATTGGTTCCTGTGATACTGTGATATCTGCATTTCATTGTTTACATTCTGATTCGATACATATTGTTTTGTTTTTTTAAAAGTCACTTTTTTACAGTAATGACAACGTCTATTTATTTATTAAATGCGACAGTCCAGACAGTTTTGCTCCTGGTTTCAGTATGGACATAAAAAATATTTGAACTGAGATCAGTCTTTGATTAGGTCATTGTAGGGCACTGACAATTTTGTTTTTGGAATTTCTGTAAATAGTGTTGATACATATTCTTTTTTTATTCTAACAAGATTAGCCATTTCCTGTTGATGAAACATAGCCCCTATGATGCGTTCACCAAAATACTTCACTGCAGGTATAGCGTACACTAAGATGTGGGCAGTGTTAGATTTGCACCACACATATTGCTTTGAATCTAGGCCTTATCTGGAGTACAACTGCAACAGGGCCACTACTAAAGCAAACTTCAGATGTACCGTCACATGGTCCCCTATACCTACCAGTGTTACAAAGAACTCTTATCTTATAATTGACTTGCGCACCTCTATGTAAGTCTTAGAAATTGAACTTTGTAGCTTTTCAAAGTGATCATAAGCCTTTCTGCTTCTTGTTTGGAAGGAGAGTTTTGAGGAACAACCTAGCCAGTGTCTGGGTGGCTTCCACATCCAGATAATTGAACCTCTTGGATAATCACTTGTTTTGTACTTTTCCCTGGAACACTTGTAGTTTTCATTTTCACAGCCTTTAGTCCTCACTTAAAAAAAGGATGCATAATATTATAAATGTTTTTTTTTTTTTTCAGAATATGGAGATTTCATTTTTTCATGAAATACAATTCCTCAGAGGCATGCGACTTTATAAACTGAGAGTTGATACTATTGCAAGGTGGATTTATTAAATGTGAGATTTAATACAACAAGACATTTCTTTGACATATCGCAGACTAAATAAGCACATTTTAGGAGTAATTTCCACTTGCATGCAAGATTATGAAAATTGGTTAGGATCTGAAACATTTTGCTTGCAAATAATAAAGATTTTGATCATTTCACCTGATTATTGAGGGTCATTTATATAGCTCTCATGGTGTAAAAAGGTCCAGTAAAAGGACTCTGAATAGTGTAGAAAGCACAAAAACAAGTTTCATGAGGGATTGGTTTGAATTAGAGACTTGACAGATCTGCCTGTGCCTATTGTAATGCCCTTTTTTTCTGATATATTTGATCTATTTAAAATGCAAACACTTTTGGCAGTTGTTACGTGGGAATTCATATGCTCATTTCTAATAGCTGATATGCCTTTCATTTGTACTCGGCTTAGTGAGAACGACATATTTTCAAGATCTATCGTAAAAGTGGCTTTTAGTGGCGTAAAACACACGGGTTAAATTACGCCATATTGAAAAAAGCCCACAAGCATACAGAAATGATTAAATCCTTTAACCAACTCCATTCAGATGCTGAATCTCTCGCCGTGAACTTGTGCACATATTTCAATTGGATACATTTTGTTCAGCCATAGATTCACCAGCATATGAACGTAATCAAGGTTCTCAAGGAAAACATTCCCTCTCTTGAAGACAGGTGTGTAAGTCCTGCCAAAGCAGGGAAAACACCCAACCAATGACCACACAGGTTTGCTAGTTAACCAACGCTGTGTCCAAGCCACCTCGCCTGTGTTGGTGTTAGAAACACGTTACACTAACATTTGGAAATGCTATGCTTGCTCTCCAATTATGGCCGAGGTTTGAGTTGGCTAACCCCAGCAGTTGTGTGATGATTTGTTTAAGGGAAGCTAGAGACCTTGTGCGTGTCTGTGAGCGAAACGAGTAGTGCTTCAACAAGATAATTCACAAACAAATGATCATTCTGTCATCATTAACTCGCCCACAAAAGAAAGATGTATTGTAAAACGTCTGCGTGTTTTCCAGTCAACAAATGTTGTTTTGGACCCCATTGATATTCATTGCATGAACAAATACAGTTGTAACATTCTTCAAAATAACCGTCTCTCTCTTGGTATGAACTAACCACGCAGATGTTTAAACCATTGCACGTAAGACGAATACGGGGGGATGTTTTGTAAAGCGGAATAAAAATGGAATTAATTACGCGAGTTTCAATATTAGCATTGCTCAGCAGTAACATCACATATTTCACATGCGAGCAATGAAAATGGAAAAACAGAGAGGCTGTTCATAAACTCCGTTGTATACAATATGCTGCCCTGTGTATTCGAAGCTCAACACACCTTTTAGGGTCCACCAACTTGTAGAGTTTTCCGTTGTGCGACTGTATCGCCGTGCTTTTGCTCGAAGAGAGGATGTAGACCTCACCTGCAGAGGAAAGAAAACACGTAGGTCTTTCAGGGATCTCATTTGTCTTCACTCACCTTCCTTCCTTCCTACTCTTTGCACTTGACACTGGTGCATGAGAGGGTTTCGAGAGGGGCTCATTAAATCGTCATGCAAGTAATTTAATGAGGAGCAAGCTTGCAGCACTGTGCACAGATTGTAAACATGTGTCAAGAGACTGCCATGTGGGTCTCCAGTACAGCCTTACACTGAATCCCTCTTTTAATTCAGCAACAAATGCTATCTCTCCCTCACAGAGGCCCACTCTTGGCAACGCATGAGATTTATTCTCTGTCACACTTGACCTGGTGTTTGGATTTGAGAGTTTATGTTCCCTGTGATGCACTGAGCTGTGGGGATATTACATGGTGGCAGAAAGTACAGCCTAGCAGGCAGTGAGTGGGCATAACTTTGCTTTGGCAAGGCACTTTTCTGAGGGGCTGGCGTCAAGTTCACATAAAAATGACCCCCATTACTATTCCAGTAAGCCAGAAATCAGTTGTTATCGACGTTGAAAGAACAACTTAGGAAATGGAGGAGATTGCGCATGTAAACCCTATATGCTGACGGATTGCGCTGACCTTTGATTTCCAGTTGTACCGTTTGTTAGCAGCAAAAAAGAGGAAGTAATCTGTCAGGAAACTAAAGGAGTACTGTGTCATAGCAAAATGTTCCTTGGAGGAAAGATATTTGAAAATGGGAGGTAGGACAAGGGATTGGTTTTCTTTCTGTTCTGTATCATTCAGAACATTCTTGGATTCGGGAGCCAGTTTTTTCTCCTTCCTGTGACTACGGTATACACATTTTAATGTAAAACAATTGCTTCATTAGACCTTGTCCAAACTTCTTTTTTTTGTGTGTGTGTTAGTCCTTTTGAGAAATGTCTGTAGTTATATTACTGTTCAAATGATCAGTGGACTGTTATGCTTACCAAGGCTGCATTTATTTGATCAGAATACTATAAAAACTGAAATATTGTGAAATATAATTACAATTATATAATAAACTGATTAAAATAAGAATTTAGCATTTTAATATTTTTTAATTATATATATTAATATATGTGTATTCTAGTTTTTGGAAGTCATTCTAATATGCTTATTATTATCTATGCTAATGTTTGTGGAACACTTTTTTCAGTATTCTTTGATGAATGGAAAATACAAAAGGACAGCATTTATTTAAAATGTATTTTTTGTAGTGATGTAAATGTCTTTACTGTCACTTTTGATCAATTTAATGCATCCTTGCTGAATAAACGTATAAATTTCTTGAACAATGTATCTTCCGCATAATATAATTATGAACTGGACAGAACCATGAATAAAGGATTTGACAGAAGCACACAAAATGTGTGGTGAAACGAACACACATAAAGCTTTTTGAGAGCCTACTGACCTAATTCATCTTCGCCAAATCCCAGGATGTGGCCGACCAGTGAGGAACCACAGGAACTGCTCGTACCAAGACAAAGAGGCTTCTCTTGCCACGACCTGTCTTCTGAAGGCCTCTGCAGAATTCTGAAGTTCCTGTAACGATCATAAAGTCAGCGGTTAAAAATGTCATTGCTGTCTACCCAGCAGACTTGAGCGAACATCTTTAGTTTTTACAAAAAATAAAACACCAGGCATAATTTACTGCTTTGGATTTCCAGGAACAATTTACTTTCTACAGTTTATCTAACTGTTGACAAAAAAGGCATGTTGATAGTGAGGATGAATTATAAACTTGCGGAAAGTGAGAAAAACATATACCAGCGGCCCATTGACCTGGCAGGAAAACTGCTATCAATTTACCCTGAAAAAGCTCTTTTTCTTCATTGGGGTATGTGGCGAGTGTGTGTGTTGGCACAGTCAATAACACAGGAAAGATGGCAGTTTCCATTCGCAGTTTAACAATTACCACAAAAACCCAAAGAGGAGCAATATGAAAACGGAAGTTTAATATCTATTTTTTGGAAGCACAACTATTCAGTTTCTCTGACTGTTCAAGGGATATACCAATTACTTTTGCATAATGCAACCCGGGACTACAAAACCAGTCTTAAGTCGCTGGGGTGTATTAACCTGTGAGTATGGTATACACATTCTAATGTAAAACAATCGCTTCATTAGACTTTTTTTTATTATATTTTTTATATAATATAAATCTCAATATTGAAAAATTGGCACTTATGACTGGTTTTGTGGTCCATGGTCACAATTAATAATTCTAACATCATAAACTAACACAACATACCCATTTTTGTCTCCAAATACATAACTTCCATAAAGTCTTCTTGACTGGCATCCCCGGTAGATGAATCCACCAACTGGGACGGCACCTTCATTTGACCCCAAATCAAACACAGATGGCTCGTTTTCTGTGGGCAGACACAACAACAACTCACCATCAAGAAAGAAAAGCAGAGCAAGGTAACAATGGAGATGTGGTTTTACATTTTATGAGTTTTAGGTTATTTTTTTATGAGTTATGGTTTAACAGAAATCATCTGCATTGTTTAGATAATAACATTTTACATTTTTGTATCCATACTCGATGTCTTCAATCACCATTCTTACATGTGTCGCAAAGTTGATTTATCCCCATAATAACAGTTTTCTTTGTTTGTGTAAGGGATATCAATGTTTAGCACAATCTGTCAAGAGACCATTAGCACTTCACACAGGCTGGTTTTAATTAGCTATTCCCCAGACGGTTATAAAAACACTATGTAAACTTGATATGGACGGCTATGTGCATTTCATTAAATGTCCTTATTAAGCACCGTTAAGTTCACATTATAGCTCAAATAGATTAGGAAAAGGACACAAGGGGAAAGGGTGAGGTAATCCTACAATTACTATTGAGTGTTTGTGTATATTTGTTTAAGTTTGTATGGCTACAAAGATTAGAGCAGCTTAGGGAATAGCCAATATTATATCCTTACAGTCGGAGCCCCATAAAACAATAAAATGTGATTTAATGAAGCAAGTCATTCACCATGGTGATGGTTTAACATCGTAAATGGCTTGGAGTTTGGGGTAATTTGGCACACTTGCGGGACAATCTTTTTGGGGTTTAAATGCATTGGCTGGGAGAAAGCCATATTTGTTTGCTGCCAATGTGTAAGGAGGAGTACGAGAAAGCCAATCCATTACTTTGGCCATAGGAAATAATATATATTCACTTCTGGGATTGATTTAGGGGTCTTAGTCAGCACGATTGAGAGATGGACTGCCATGCAAGTCGTTTTTTTTCAACAATGTACTAAATGACCATATAAATGCTCTTCGACAGCGATACATTCTATAGTTGTTCATACGCCCGCAAGTCCCTAGTGATTAAAAGAAGCATTTTACATTCAAAGTGTGTTCTCACGTTATGAAACAAGAGTGTTGTAATGGTTTTCTTGAATAAAGCGTTGATCGGTTTGTACGGAAAGTCTTAAATCATTTTTTTGGAACGTACCCCCATTCCATCGAAGACATTCTGTTCTCAGCAAAAAAGCTTAACATTATTTCATAACCAGTACATGGAGGGAGAATTTAATGTTTTGTGAAATACAATACAGGAACTTCTTGAGTGGTTGCCTGGTTGGAACTATTTGGCTTGTTGAAAAGCCTTTCTGCTTGTACAGTAATCCATCATGTTTTTAGAAACCTGCCACTTCTAACAGACATACCGTAGTCTTTCCCTTTGATGACCCGTAGGATCCTGCCTGTTGTCGTATTTTTGCCAACAGTATCTGTGCACAGGATCAGCAGACTCCCATTGGTGTCGACGCGGAGCTTATCCACTGCACACCTACAGCACACAATACCATTTTAATGCATTTTGCAAGACAGCAGCAGTGTAAACCACACTGCTATTTGTTATATGACACTTTATTTAATTATATGGTATATGTGCTGGCGTGCACTTCTAATTCTAACAGGCTAAGATTAGCAACGTCCCTAAATTCCAGACAAATCTTAATGCTTGGTGACATTCTCGAGAAACTGTGTGCTTCCATCTTTATGGTAACTGTTTGGGAGTGTGCTTTTCCAGAATGAGGTCCATAAAGAAATGATTTACTGCATCTGGTGTAGAAGAACTTGACTAGCCTGCACAAAACCCAGACCTGAAGCCCAATGAACTGGAATGATGACTTCAAGCTAGACCCCATCGCCCAACATCAGTGCCTGAGCTCACTGATGTACAGTGGTACAAATTCTCACATTCAGGTTCCAAAATATAATATAAAGGATTCATAGAGTAGCTTTCCCTAAAAATCTAACAATTAATTTTTCGAAAAACAATTCAGTAAGATGTTTGACCTTACCTCCCTGGGTCATGCAGTCCATGGGCAAAGATTTCAGGGGGCTGATTTGTGCTGTTGAAATAGGGGTTGTTTCTGGGTATAGAGTAAGGGGTGCTACAACAATCTGTGTCCACATCCACCCGAAGGACAGATCCTGTGAAATCACTAAGGCAGCAAAACACTCCATTGAAAATATTTGAAACTTTGCTTATATCACTATTCAATATTACCTGATATATTACAGCTATAAGCATTCAAGACTTACCTCAGCCCATCCATCTCCTCCATATCGTCCAAAGTGATCATGCCATCACCTAAAAAGATGTGCAGAAGCCCATCAGGCCCAAAGAGGAGCTGCCCTCCCAGATGCTTTCGGTGGAGCTCAGCTACTTCCATTAAAACCCGAGTGGTCCTTGTGTCCACCTGGTTTGGGTTTTTCCTAAAACCAAATATTAAAACATATATATTTAAACCTAAATCCATCAATCAAAAAAAAAAAAAACTCTATCCAAGTGTAGAAAATGGAAAACTAAATACATTTAAATACAAAATTGAATTGAGATATATATATATATATATATATATATATATATATATATATATATATAGTTTCAAATTATATTTATTGATTTAATAGTTTAATGATTATTCACTAAAAATCTGAAAGAATTAAATGACTGGTTATTTTGGCATTATAAATGCTAATTTACAAAATGTATACTTTAGCAAGTTTGTTAATGCTGGGTATTCTGCATAGCAGCTGGGGAGCTGAAAACAATCAGAATAGATGTCAGCCTTTGTGATAATTCTATGTTGTGATTACATTTCTCTATAAAACATCCATCACTGTAAGTCAAAGCATTTCATGAGGAGCTCGGCTCCAAAACCGCATGGAAAACAAACATTACGCATGCTCGTCCATATGTGAAGTGTTTGATCCAAGGCCGTAACCACAAATTGACATTGGGGTAGGGCAGGGTTTTGTCCCTAACAGACCCCCCCCCCCCCTTTTTTTTGTTTTGCCTTTTGAAATATCAAGGCAGACAGTTTGACAATATCTGAATATGAGGAAGAACACATCCCCCCATTGTCCATGATGGTTACGGCTCAGGTTAATAACCTCTATGCTTGGTCAGATTTTGATTGGTTTCTCATTACCTGGACACAGTGTACTCGACTACACGAAGAATGTGGTCGTGTGGTCCGATAGCCCAGCGCTCTTGGTTGGTCGTGTAGGAGACATAGAGCTTTCCATTTTTCTTATAATTGGGGTGGAATGCAAGGCTTAGCAAGCCCCTTTCATCTCCTCCCTGCAAGTCAGATGGGGTACACAAAGAATCCAGAAGTTAATTATGCCCCTTTTTTAGATTGGGCTGGGCTGCAAAAAGCTAAAGCCGAGCCTCCCCATGTCCCCCTCTCTCTCTTCTTTTCCCCAAGCCTTTCTCCATCTCGGTCTCTCTCCATATGGGGGCCAGTTACCCCATGCCCTCTTGCCCCCTTGCTTTTTTTTCTTACCCCACCCCGCCCCTCCTTGACTACTGCATTACAAACGATTATAAAACATTTGACTTCAAGCAACCCCCCCCACCCAACACCCACCTTTTCACCAACCAACGATCGCTTGGTTATAGGTGCTTGTATTTGGGGCCAGGCTCCTCTGGGATGCCCAGGCCCTCTTTGCGGCCTCCATTGTGCAAGTGATTTGTGTGTGTAATCTTTGGGGGATATCCGTGAATGTAATGCCGAGGGCTGAAACAATTCATTAGCTTGCTCGCAGTTCATAGAGAGCACAAAAGTCCAGGATTCCTTTTGCCCCCCGTCCACCCTCTTCCCTCTCTCTTTTTTATTTTTAAACCCGTGCAAAATTTGAGCGAACCAAGAAAATGAATGGGCAGAAATAGAAAAAAAATACAACACTCCCACTGTCTTGGCAACAAGTTATAAAACATTGAAATTGCTTGTGTAATAGGTAAAACTTCTCATCCCGGAGGCTACTACATGAGTTGTCACTACTCTGGTGGTCCATTCATCATAACCCGTTGTAATAAGCAGCTATGTCGCTTTAGTTCCAGGGGAAAGTAATAATGTTGGGCTTTACACCCTTTCATCTTTCTAACTTTGTTTTCCTTCTGGCAACACAAATGAAGTGAATGAACAGATTGCTAAGCATACGCCTCATGAATGAACCAATGAATCAATGAATGAACAAACGGGTTTGAGGCAATTCCCTGAAAAATGATTATGATTTAATGCTTTGGGATAAGACGTAATGCCAGTTTAATTACAGCACATACACTAACAATTTAGTGATATTGGCTGTCAAATAAGTAAACAAATAGAGTTTTCATGAAATAAGCAGGCTGTGCCATCTCTGCGGCATTCCTTTTGGATTTCTCACAGGAATTCAGCAAAGAGAGGTCTTCTGTGGATTGCTTAACGGTGTGGTTCAGCTCCCAGTACACGCCAAAACATACAGATCATAAATTGGTCAGAGCGACTCTGTTGGGCTGTGCTGAAGTAATCTAATTCGAATATGCTTCAAGTGCTAGCGCTCCATCTCTGGAATGCTCTGGAGGAATTTGAATTGGATGTGTAGGGACATGAATAATAACACTCAGGAGGACTCTTTAGTAGACCACAAAGAATGAAATCACAAGCAAAACTTTGTGGTACCCATTAAATGTCTGTTCTACATTAGTCAAACACAAAATGAGGTTGGGTTGAGTTAACAGCAGGTTGATATCATATATCCATGCTCTGCTTTTTCAAATGAAAAGTTCTTCCTTTCTCCAAAAACTCCCGCTCAACATGTTGGACTCCTGATGCACTGACCTGAATCCCAAAAACAAACACAGAGGGAGCAGGTCAAGTTAAGAATTCCAGAGAGTCGTATGATCTCAGACCAGGGACCACCAAAGAACATAATTAGCTGAAATATTAGCTTTTGCTAATGATCACTCCTTCAACAAGTAGGCACAAAAAAACTTATTTTTCCAGGCCTGTTCCTCTGGGTACTACCAAAAACTTAATTAAGAGAAGACAAACTTCATGATATTCTCCCTCCATCCATCATAGCAGATGCAGGGCTACGTGTACAAGCCTCTGCTTAGTTGCAACGCTTGTACATATTATTCCACTGTAGCAGCCACAGGAACTTTTCCATCAGGGCAACCTTGCAGCATGCCTATATCGACAGGAACAGTTCAGCTCCAAAATCTTGCTTCAAAACTTCATGGTCAGAGGTTCTACACTATGTTATTGTTAGCATTCTGCACATTGCCTGTTGCTTTGACAGCACAAAGATTAGGTTGTAACAGCTTCTTGAAAAGAATGCTAGTGAGAATACATCGGGATCAGTACTCGCAGACAGGAGCATGAAGCACTACCGCCCCCCTCCTGGACCCCCATCCACCCCATCGGCAGCTGCTTGCCTTTCAGGCCTTGATGCATGGCCTGGCTTGCACATTGTTTCTGAGCACCTTTTGATCCTTATTGGCTCAGGCAATCCTACATAAAGAGACATTCCACCCGAGCTGATTGGAGAAAAACAATGCGTGCCTACCTCAAAGGCAATCTGAAATGCTCACACTAATTCAGAGCTCCATTTAGTTCAACACAATGAATCCCAAGACCCAAGTCAAATCCCCCTCCTCCACCTGTTAACACACATTAATCCTGTGACAGCGCTGGAGTGAGGATCGCTCACTTTCAAGCGGTGAAAAGAGCAGATCGAATTGTAGGATAACATTCACTTATTGCAGCGGCAGCTCTCTGGAGCAATCCACAAATCTTCGGAATGACTCCATCACAGGTGCTCATCCTGTCTCGGGGGTCCTCGCGAAGTCAAAACCTCGGCCAGGAAGCTATGTTAGATGACAGCTAAGCAGAGGCCGTTTCTCAAAGAGAACTGTTCAAAGAGTCAAAGGACGAGAGAGGAAAAGGTCCATTTGTCAAAGCTAGGATACTTCTTTTTTGACAGAGTCGAGAGCCCTCCTGCTCGTCGAGCTGAAAGAGCTCAACAGCTGTGCGTGTCAAGTGACAGAGTGCACAACATGCTGTGATCTATTTGCTTCGGCAAGAAATAGTTTTTTGCAGCTGGACCCCTTGAGTTAGTTGATACACCACAATGGAACTCTGCTCACATTGCATACAGATGTCTTCTTCACTATGTCTAGAAAGGACAACAACAAAGCGGTACCATACTTGTGTACCTATCACGTCAACACAAACTAAATCAGGGCTGTTTCACACAAATAGTTTAGAAGATAAACACTTTAGGGTGCTGAAATCCTATGCTTGTATGACTTTTTTTTGGCAATTGGAACAAGGTAAATAGTTTACAAAATATCCCAAAATAGATAACTGGTAGTTAACCATTTTAACTACCTCCGCTGATAGCACTCTTACTTTGTTGAAACCAATCAGACTGGTGCAGGGTTGCGCTTGAAGACCAGCCACAGATGTGAGAGTGTAATAAAGTAGTCTGCAATAAATCAAATAGGACCACAGACCTACAACATGCTTCCACAGTAGCCAGTGCAATCCACCTAGCTAGATCTATGCAGCAGAAACCAAGAAGGCAACCCTTCTCTGGGTCAAAACCAATAAGGTGTTTGATCCACGACACTTTCTTTGGAAGATCTGAATTGAGACAACTGGGTCAGTGACAGTGTCTACGATAAAGAAAATAAAAAAATCTTTCTACAAATCAAATGACCAAGCTCTAAGTCATGTGATCTTTGTATGCATGTTGGTTTCGTACGGTTTAAAAAAATGTATAATAAATGTATGCCATCATAGACGATGTGTATTTAAGTCATTTCATGTTTTATCAATACATCTGGACAAATAAAAAGGGGGAACTTCACTGATCCAACATCATAAAGGTGTTAAGAATAAAGAGAATGGGAGATGATCAGTCGTGTCTCTGCATTTCAATCCAAAACTTCTGTCAGCAATTGGAGAAGCACAAGTAGCACAGAATATTTGATAATGTCACACAGTTTGTGTGCATGTGTGAGTGACTGAAGAGATACGGTTTCATCAGAGAACACCCACGGCGCTCTGGGAGACTCCCTTCAGTAGACAGAGCATTGTTTCCAAGCAGTTTGTCTTAACTGGCAGTAAGGGGATTGAAGGAGATACAGAACATTAGAATCAAAGTCATGATAAAACACTATCATCCCCCTTCATGCCCAAGTCGGCTCCCAGCGGGTCTCCAGACCTTCCATGGGCACAAAGGCCACATGTCCTGTTGATGCTCTGAGTAAACACAGCCGACTTGGAATGATAACGACTAAACTTGACAGAATGGCACTCTTGGGGTCTGCTGGTGCTCTATCGTACTCTAATTGTCATAATGATTGCTTTATCCACAACCAATTATGTTTAATGATGATAAGGCACATTGGGGTTCTTTCCTGTGGGGCTGTTGCATGTTGAGTCCATAATTGCTATTTCTCCTTTTATAAGTGAAGCAACGCGAGGTATGCAATACACATAAACTTCCTGTCAAAAAGCAGGTCTCTTCCTACATCTCCGGACACTTGCTAAACAAAATTCTCTCGAATTACAGAATTCTTCAGTTCTTGTGGGGGCAGATAAACATCTGTTGTGACACATGCCAAAACTACTACTGACAGACATGCATGTAAGCGAATGCTACAGCTGGCAACATTTCAGCTTTTCTCACTGATCCTCAACTATCAAACACAAGGTTTCCTCTGCTGGCAGTCAGGTTGACAGCAAGCAAACCACACACATAGCAGCCCACATACAGAATACATTTGTATAATAATACCATTTTTGTGCCAACACTATTTTTGGCGTCAGTATCACCCTCCATTCAGGTTTTGATTTGTGGTGGGAGGAGAGGAAAAATGGAAATAAATCCATAGAAGTTGTTACTGTGCTCCTTAAAAGATTCTATTCTGTTAGGGTGCTTCGTTTCTCCCACCTCGGCTTCATCTGAGAAGGTGCCAAACCAAAATGATGAACAACAGATCTTCCAGGTTTCAGCAAGGCTTCGTGATTTATGTGAGACAGACTTCTCTGATGGTGGGAGGTCAGGCTGCATGAATATCAAATAGGAGCTAGTTCCTCTTCAGAGGCAGATATGTCAGCAGCGTTGGGCGTGAAAACGGTAACATTTTGAGATGTATCAAAAATTTTCCATTATTGGCATCCCTAACAAAAATACTTAATACCAATCCACCGGGATATGATAAAAAAAAAAAAAAAAACAGTCTCCTTTGACATTATGAAGTCAAAAAAAAAAAAAAGATGAACACAGGAATGAATATATTGTACAAAATACGAGCTGTAACAAAATAGATGTGAATTTCATGCTGACTTTATGACTTTTAAAGAAATTCAGCTCTATTCACACTAAGCTTTTTTTGTGTGTCTTTTAGATTAAAACGTGTCCAAAAACAAGGTTTTTACCAAGAATAAGGAAGGAGATCAAGTATATATTGTATTATTTCAAATTTGTTTCTCTAAAAAAGCTTTGAAAGTGTTTTTCAGCTCAATGATGAGACTGGAATCTCCTATTTGTTTCCGTATATATAATTCTTCTTCATGAAAAAACAAATCAAGTATATAAAACATTGCCAGTCCAGTAAACTGATAACACCTCAATGGCAACAAACAAAAGCTTTCGCTTACCTTTATGCCGCTTTGGACCAGCTTATGAATGTCCAGAAAAGGCTCTTTCAGAAGCTCCATGTCATGTGTTAGGACACGGACAAAGCCTTCCTTCTCCAAAATAAAAAGCCGCTGTGATCCATCCCCACAATGCACCACACCAACAGGCTGTTGAAGACCACTAAGGATCTCCTGAGTGCAGTAGCAGTTGTGTTTATGTTTTCTATAGGAAAGGAATGGAAAGGTTAGAAATTTAGATGGGTAAGTTTATGCATCAGGCTTTTAAGTTGTTGTCTTAAGTTTTTAGTTTTTAGTTTTTTTTTGTACAGAAAACAGTAGAACTGTATAAGTTTAATCGTTATAAACAGGTTTATTACAGTTAGGAACAGAACAGAATATTTTCTGCTTGACAGACTGGTTTGGGAGTAGACTGAATAAAACGCCACAGGAGAAGTTCATTTAACATAGTCAGAACTCAGAAGATAGGGGCTCTCAAGCTGTGAAACAAGTGTTCCATGAACCACAAATCACATTTGATGTGGGGACACGCCAACTCACATTATGCCTTAAATAAAACAAGGGCATCAGCAGTGTGGGTGCTCCTGTTAACAATCAGACTTAGAGGGATTTTCCATAGATGTAATAGGGGGTGAACTGGCAGCAAATGTATGTCTGACGTCTCGTGCCTGAGCTGTAGAATAACGTCAGTCTGACGTGTTTGCAGTGACTGTGCCTGATCAGATATGCTCCTTTACTGGCCCTTCGCATTGGGAGGTCCGATGAAGAATTATGGCGTTCATTTACGATGACTGTGGGTTCGGAGACTTCTCAAAACAGCTTGTCAATATTTGCCTCAGAAATTCACTATCAGAATTATCCAATTAACTACCACAGCATGAAGGTTTCGAGAAATTATAGTTGCGAGAAAAAGGAGACACGAATTGCTAGTAACAACATAACTTGCGACCATAGTTGGCTAACAATGTTTTTTGAGTCCTACAGGTGGTCTTGTTGACTACACATACGCGTCCATCATTGTAAATTGTGAAAAGTGAATACTTAAGCCTTTTCCTAATACTAATATGAGGTTACAATCAACAGGATATTCAGCTATGGGCTAAAATCAGAGCCAGTCCCAGATGACATCCCTAGCTATGTCCTGTCTCAAATGGTCAAAGCCCTCTGGCTGTCCTCAACAGCTCATAGTTCCTGCAGTATAAGCATTTTCTTTGTGTTCTTAAAGCTGGCTAAACTCAGTCTGGACACAAAGCTCTGGCTTGGAAAGAGGGGCAATGGACCAGTGAACGAGTACATGCAGGAATGTTGTGACACGGAAGGTTATTCAGGCGTGTTTTGTCTCTAGTGTCCTTGTTGAGGCTGCCCTGATGACCTAGTAGTCGAAGCAGGCTAGTCCTACTGGGCCATGGGACATTAGATGGCCATAAGGAAGCTTCTCTCATGCCTGAATATGAATGTTTTCAAACTCAGATGTCATTACAGGGAATACCTCACCCAAATAAATTGCAATTCCGTCATTATTTTATCACCCTCATGTCGCAATGTTACAATGAATGGGAACTGGAACATTCAAGTGACAAAAGTACCATGAATGTAGTTCATAGAGTTTGTTCACTGGATTCCAAGTCTTCTGAGGTTATACAGTAAAATTTGTCGAACTAAGTCGCGATTCACTAATAATCTTCCTTGCTACTGGCTGTTGCAATGGGATTCTGAGCGGAACCAATTAGAACCATTTATGAATCATTTAGACTGGTTTTGTGAACCGGATCAAACGATTCTGACTCAAAAGAATAATTTGGTCACAAATCAGACACTGTCACTTATCTTATATACACTAATTGAAGTGCCAAGGAGAGCTAGTACAGTTGTCGAGGTTTTTGTGAATACTGACTTTAATCTTTGTTGTTGTGACTTTGAGCAGATGAGGTATATCCATATATCCGTATGTATATACATATAATATACATGGGGGGGGGTATGGCACTTTAGATCTTGACAGCCCCATTTTAATTTCATTATATTGAAAAGATTGACCAGGACATTCTTCACAAATTCACCTTTTGTATTTGGAATGACATGAGTAAATAAATATTGACAGATTTGTATTTTCAGGTGAGCTATTTCTCTACTGTTCAACAAAGAAGTGTGTGTGTGTAAAACTGAATCGAGGATACCTGTTAATCACTTCTATTTTTTCATCTAACAGGTAGTTGGAATCTCTGCGCAGTTGCTTTCTGTGAAAATCTGGAAAGCACAGGCCTCCGTCCTTCCTTCCATAGTACTGGCAGAACTCGTCCACGTCGGCTTGGAACAGTTCTAAAAAACACAGACAGACAGACAACTGGTCTCAGCCTGAGACAGACACCACACAGGGTCCACGGATGATGTAATCACCTCCAAAACCAACTGAATCCCCTACAGTCAAAGCTGTACTCGAGTCAAGTATGTCCTCAGCCATCAGACGGCTTATTGTGTGGGCGTTTTGGTGGTGATTCCGGTGCCAAGCTTAATTCCTATCTTGACTATGGTGCATTTATGAAGTACTGAGTCTCAAATCAAGACATTTGTTTTTGCCTCTCATATCTGACAAGTGCAAGTCATGGCCATTCATACGGGTCCAGACTCCAGACCTTTAACCATTTGTTAAAAACGGTCATATTTGACAGAGCCACAATGATACACACTTCTGGGTGCTACAATTATGTGATGGTTGAACCACAGTGAGGTATTATAAACCGCTTCAGACATGTGTGGTCCGTATGTGGGAAGTTTGTGAGTTTAATTAAACCCAAAAATGCCAAACGCTCAGTCTGTATCTCCTTTGCTGTTATATCTTTCAGCAGAAACGTGCAGGTCAAATCCAAATAAATGATAAGTACACACCCAAACTGATTGATTATATTTAAGAGATTAAGTTTGCTTGCTTACCTTCACGGAAAACACCCTTATTTATTTCTCCAGTCGTAGCCAAAATAAATTCGCCATAATTTACACATCTAGAGTTGAGGAATGTGCAATGAAAATTCTGAAAATTAACTGTGTGGCAATTAAATCGCAGTCGGTTTCTAGGAACCTTTTGGCTGAATGAGCAGCACGACAACAAGAAGAGAGAACAGGACTCGGTTTGGCAGCCGCTGTGACCTAAAAACCTCATTGATATGGTTACCACCTTAGCTTAGCCCTCTCATGGGGAGAAGTAGAGCAAATACAGCAGTGATAGAAACACAAACACCCTCCTCTCCTTCCTTTCATCTCCAGTGAACCCCCCATGCCACTTGATGAAGGGGGCTGCGTGTGGGGGGGAAGCAACAGCACCAACAACAGAGGTGATAGGATATCCCTAAACATCTAAACACAACAGTGAGATCAAACACACACACACACACAACCACCACCTCCACTCACACTGCCATACCACCCACACTCAAACCGCAGTGGTTATCTTGGGCCTGCTGGTGTGAGGGGTAAGGGTCTGGGAGTTGTTGTCAATAGCAGTTGAGAGGTCAGAATCTTTATGTAGTTCCCACACTTTTGAACCTCCATGATTTTCTGTATCCTTTCATGTCCATATTTCACATCGATGGATAAAATAAAATTTTAATTCAGACTATTTACTATAATTCAGACTTATGTGGGAACCTCTTCAAACTATTTTGATTCAACAATTATTACAAAATCAATTGAAATCATTATTTATGAAGACCAAATCATTTCTAAGCCTTAGAGAATTTATTTTTTAAATAAACTTGTTTTTTCATGACATTTTTTTCTACATTCATGGTTCCCTGAAGAACCTTAAATGCAGTATTTCCAATGGACAGAGGATTCCTTGTGATGAAAAAGGGTTATTCAGATTATTAAAATTTTCTTTATACTAAGGAGAAAATGGTTCTTTTGGAACAGAAGAACTGTCCACTGAAAGGTTCTTTGGGAAACCCAAAATGTTTCTTCTATTGTATCGCAAAAACCCCTTTTGTATTCTTTTTTTCGAGAATGTGGGAAACTCTTTATGTCTCCGCTATATCTATGAGGTCATGGGGATCAAAACCAAAAAAAGTGTCTGTTGTTGTGGGGTGTGAATATTATCTTCTCAAAACTACTTTTTGGGGGCAATATCTGCAACAGGTCAAGTCTTAACCTCCCAACCTCTCACTTGATTAGATTTTGTGTTATCCAGTTATGCTTTAACATTCCTGAATATTTTAGATGTTAAAATCTAACCTTATTTAACCAAACCAATTCAAATTTTAATCTTCACCAAATCAAATAAGATCAACACATTAAACAGACAACTGTAAAAATGAATATCTGGAACTGAAATGTTTCTCCTTAATCTCAGGGAACTGAAAGCAAACAGCATGAAATTATGAAGGCACTTTGATTACTGTTGAAAACCATTGTGCAATCACGGTCTAAAAAACATGGTTATAAAATATGGATAGAAATGAATCACATGAACTGAAAGGACTGTCTAATTTGAACAATTTATAACTTCCCTAAACATGGCGAAAACACTGTGTGGCCTCAACTACGGTCTCAGCCCCTCCGCAACATGCTCTAGTTTTATTGTACTGGCCTACAAAAAACAGGACAGAGAGAAAGAGACTCCACATCGTCAGCACTATAGTTATACTTCCATCTGGTTATCTTCCAAAGCAACCTGGGTGGCCACCCAAAGCACTTGACATCTTGATGCACTTCAGCAGTTTTACATATACACAACCTTTGTAGAAAAATAAATGTGTCATTCGTCACCACATATGCTGATTTGGGAGGGGGAGAGGGGAGGGGGTAGAGTCTTTTGGCCCCAGCTCCTGTTCTCAGAGTCTTTACCACTATTTTTTCTCTCTCTCTCTTTCCCATACGCTTACTCCCTCTACAAAGAGTCGCAACAGACAGCACACCCTTATTTATCTGTTTAGCAGAGGAAGACTGAAAGGTAAACTGTATGAATAAAGTGTCTCATTTTTGTCGGCCTATTCGCATTTCCGTGGGTGCCTATGTGCGTGTGGCTTGCGTTTGCTCTCTGTTTGCATATCGGCCCCAATCTAATCTGTTATGGCTGCGCTGATAGGAAGAAGATTTGGTCTGGCGGCCAGCTTTTGCATACCATTCCATCTGATGGAATGCATCATGCAGCGAATGTTGCAACACTATAGAGCAGCTATTGGATGTTTGCTCCTGATGTCATTCATGTTTGGGAGAAAATACAAACCTCATGATGGCTTAGAGCTTTTCAGGTCTTCAGACTCCTCCGCACTGCCATCTGCCCCCCCCCTTATGTTTCAGAGGACTTAATGTTTGTCTTTTCATTGAACGTAGGCTGCCACCAAGAAAAACAAACTGATTATGTGAGCATTGCCTTGAACAGGCCCCGTTTTCCGTTGCATCCTGTAAAGTGTGTGTCGTGTGAGGTGTGAGTGTCAGTCATGTCTAGACCATAGTCAGACTGCGCACACACACGCACATAAACGCCAAACACATCTTGGCAGGCTGTGTTGACGTAAAATAAGACGCTTGCCAAAGGACCGAAGGGAAGAAACAGGTCATAAAATCATTCATTTACAGCTAAATTTTTATAACTTTTTTTTGGGATGTTTCTGAGCAATTCATTTAGTTTGTCACAACTTATTTATTTGAAATATCACATTTTTTTCATTTATATTTCTATAATACCAATTATTTAAGGCCTTTTGTGATGCTCAAGTCAATGCAAAGTTAAAAAAAGAAAGAAAGAAACAGCAACAAGTGGCTCCTGAATAGCATTTCTTGAACATCAGATGAACGAAGCTCTCCGTTACAAAGTAACTTTGCTGTGCAAGAGCTGTCACGGATATTAAGCTTTCTCCCACAATGGGACTTTACGGTCTGATGCATTAACCTGAGGTAATTTGTTCAAATGGACTTAGAATAACTGCAATACAGAAGAGCGATGTTCCTGATGAACTTACTCATTATCTTATCTTAAATAAAACTCTTGCACTGATCTCGTTTGTTACCTGGTATGTGTCCCCGGCAGGTGTAGTAGAACTCTTGGCAGTAGTCGTGACATAAGCGGGGTAGATCTTGTTCTCTGCGTGGTGCCTTTTCAAGTTTGGGCGAGTGGAAGAGCATCTGGGCATGTGGTGAGCAATGGGCACACTTAATCTCCTCCAGCAGTCTAGAACACTCTGTGTTATTAGTTGAGAAGATCTGAGGAACCAAAAACAACCAGCAAAGGTTAGAACTGTGGTTCTAATTGAATGGCTAATCCAAGTTTCACTCATGCTACAAAGCTGTTCCCATATATTGACTATGTATTGTGTGTTTAATTTATATATATATATATATATATATATATATATATATATATATATATATATATATATATATATATATATATATATATATATATATATATATAAAAATCAAACTAGGTGGTTTGACACATTTTTGGAATGTTTTCTCATTAATTGGACGCAATTCACATTCTAAACATCTCTCTTAACAAACACCACACATCCATGTGGGCTTGATTTCTCCTGATTTGTTTATTTGAGCTCACAAACAGCTAGCCAAAATTGCACCTCGCATGGCAGCTGAACCCATGCTGGAGCGAACGGACCGAAATGAGGATACTCAAAAATGTTTCTTAAGTCACCAAACAAAAGTAAACAGTAGATTAGGGCCGAGAAAATGAGCAGGCTTATTTATGTAACAAATTAGCTGTAATAAAACAACAATGTAATCTGCTCCCTTCCCTAGACATGCTTGCCTGTGCCGCAGCAGTCTGGTAGACCTCCCTCTCTCTGTGTGAGGTCCATGTGTAAACACCAATTTATAGATAGACGGGCACATCATTCCCGTGCTGGTATCAACAAATTAGCAGTCTGTCCAAGTCAATTAGACCAGCACACCCAGCAGACAGCCCACTGCTCGGCGTAGTAAACCATTTTGACAGATTTCTTTGATTTTGATTCTCCAGATTCTTTGGAGTGAATCAAAACCATCTTTGTGGGTGGAAGATAAACGGTGTCCAAGAAATGTATTGACACCTCAATATGATCCAGAGAGTTTGGAACGTGAATTTTCAAGTGCTCTTCGCTCTCAGTCTCTCAGAGGTTGGTGTGTTAGCCTGGTCTGTAAGTGGCAACTCTCCTGCTTTAAACTGCCCATTGATTTAGTGAGCCATGGACTGGCACATGGTTCATGGAGAGAAGCATTTGTGTGCTCTCAACCATGCACTCTACCCATATGTTGCCGGGATAGGCTCCAATGTTGCCATCACCCTCACCAGCAACAAGAGGACCTTTGTTTTTTTGTGTTTTCCAAAAAATGCCAAAAGTTGTTCAGAGCTGCTTCAAATCACACCACGGTCTACATCACAGCCTTTTAAGGCCATACGTAACGACTGTCGAAACATGCCAGTGCAAACAGGAGGCATATATGAGCTTAAGTCCAACTGTCCGTTACTTATTTAATAGTAGATGTTTTGAAATACTGTGGTTCGGCATGAAACGTCATGACAGTCATGTTTAAATAGTGAAATCTGAGCAGATGTTGGGATTACGCATCACGGCGCACAATATCATTTGTCAATGGAACTGACAGAACAAATGTAAACACAAAGACTCATTTGAAAACAATGGCTCGTCATTTAGGGACAAACAATCAGGGCAACTACAGCTCACAAGTTCTCAGTTAGGTGCCAGAAAAAGGCGATCGATGATCAAAGTTAACACAAACGTAAGATTAAACAAACAGGCCATATACCGAATGAATCACCTGACTCACGGAATTCACAGTTTAGCCACAACTGAGCTAACTTCCCCACAAAACCTGTAAGCTTGCATTAAACAGCTTAAGTTAAACCATTTTGGCCCTCTGGGAATTTGTGTAAGTAAGTTTGGGGTGTGGAGCAGGACAACCCTTCACTCAAAGGCATTAACTAACACTTGGACAGAGCCGAGGACTGGGGGAGAATGATGTTCTCCAACTTCACCCATTAGTGAAACTAACAAGCACAATGGTGTTGTTGTTATTCTTTTGCCATAAGCAAAAAGACTCCGTGTGTGGGCAGTGTAGTGGGGAGGAGGAGATGTCGACTCTTTTTTGTTCCATTCAGCCTTGCTCTTATTTGCATGACTTGAGCAAATTAAATGATGCAATATGGCTTTTTGTCACAAACCGACGTGCGATGCCACCCAGCCGCGCGTATGTCGTTTTGCGGTGGTTGTTTACATGAGAAAAGAGAGCGATTCCTCGGCATAGAATGTGTTCATTGATAAAACTATCGAGGTGAATCCTCTCACGTCTATAGAAAGCCTCAGAAAGGTGCGATTCATTGCCGGTCGAGAGACTTTTGTTTCCCATCTGTTTTATGTAAATTATATCCATCTCTACGAGAAGCACATGCTGTCACCTAAACATCAGCGTCAACAAAAGTTGCGCGAAACGTCTAATCTATACATACAAACATTTAACTGCAGAAGCACAGTATTTAAGAGCGATTCCGATTTCGGAAACACAATATTGCAGCAATTGAGCATGAAAATTAAGTGATTTCATTCATACGCCTCGTGCTGTGCTCGCGGGTCCGAGCACAGCACGAGTCCGAGCGAGAACCGCGGTCCGAGCGGTTTTTAATTGTTTTCTACGTAATCACGCCCGACGTCTTTAGCCACTGCGAACGATCTTGCCGTGTTTATCAGCGTTTATCAACTTCTCAAACCGCGTCTCGAGACTCGCGCGTTCTGTTACACTGCGCTGCGTGCGTCTTGCTGACCGTTTTAATGCAAAACGTCTTCAATATACACAGTGCGCATATGCATTCATATGTTCATTACAAAATCAACAAATAATCCACTATATACTGCTGTTGCAAACATCTTGAAATCAATGGCATAACAAAACACACAGGAGAATCACTAGGTCAGTTTGAGGCTGCAGGAAGCCTGAACATACCCGAGCATCTCTCCGATGGAGGATCTGATACGGAGCTCTTCTGGACGGACAGCAGGACACGCGAGGATAGAGCCTGTGACAAACCTCCCCTCCGCCGCTTCCCTCCAGTGACTGTTTTCTCTCCTTCTTCTTCAGGCGTTTCGGCAGACTTCCATCGTAACATCTCCTCCTCCTTGGACTTAATTCTCCTTTCTCGTCGAATTTCGCATCACTACATTCCCAAAAATTGGCCGCGATGGCCAACAAGAGCACAAATTTCAAATGCATCATTTTCAGAGGGATTAAACCAAAAGCGGTACACGCGACTGTTCAGAAATCAGGACTGCTGTATGACAGTCCCCAAGCGTCCAGAAAGTTGTTATAGAATTACTAATTTTGATTAAAGCAATTATTTGCTAATAAAGCAGTCTAAATTAAATAATAGTAATAGAACGAAAAAAGAGAAAGCAATTACGATAATAAATTAAGACAAGTGCTGGTTATTATGTTGTTAAAGTGGGGGAAAAAACATGATACTGTGTTTTAATAAGAAATAAAAAAATAAAATAAAAAAAGTAATCGGATTAGGCTATATGCAGAAATTGTACGTCTCCTTTCCCAAAAGTTAAATCCCGTTGGTGCACAAAGGTTGATGCGTGTGATCAAAAGTTGCAGTAAGTTGTCTGTTGCATGCTCTTCAGTGCACTCACATGTTTCCCTTCGCTCTTTCCACCTTCTTTTTAACCAGCGCGCGAGAAGGGGAACGCGCACGATGACGTCTATCCAGTCCGGGAACGCGCGTCATCATGTAAGTAAAGTATTATACACACTAAGTGTCATGTTCACGGACAACGTTACATTGCGTTCACTACACATTTTACCGAGCGCATGTTTATCCGTATCCATTTGGTCATTACAGTTCAAATCTGTTACTTTTTTAATGAATGTAAAATATAGATAAAATTAATATTTTATGTTGGATTATATCTTATTCAGTTCTTGTTTATTGCATTATTTCACTGACGAGAGTTACACTGACTTGTCTTTGTGTGTGGTACTGTGGTCTGCCTTATTACTGACCGCAGTTGCTGGAAAGACCACTTTTAATGAACTTCATCCAAAGTCATCATGATGCTTTCCATAATGCCACATGTACTATCAAGACAAATAGCAATGGTATTTAAAAGAAATGCAGAAATGTAAAGGTTTTATTTTCCATGTTTAAGAGCTCAATAATGTCTTCTGTTCTCTTTGCATATGTGTGGCTGATTTTACTTTTCAGCATTTCTTTTTTATGCTCAAAAGTGAAAGGAGTACTACTTTTCTTTTTTCTTTTTGTACATGTTGAAGCTCATGATTAAGACACATTAATAAATTAATTACAAATATTACTATAAAATATTATAAACATGAATAACAATATCACTAAAACAGGATATTAACATTTTATATGAAATAGTTTTTTGTTTTCACTGAACACTTAAAGGGATCAAGATATTTCTTTTTTATCCAAACAACATGGAATAATTTTGTTCAATATATATTGTTTCTCACAGCAAAAATCTGTCTTTTATGCAAATTCAAAGTTCATTATCCTTAGCATTTGCGCTGTAGTTCAAAGTCATGCTGTGATTTAGATGAAGCAATTGTTATCGAATAGCCTAAATGCAACAAACAAGATTACGTATATCTTTATTTCTATAATACATTATCTCTCATGTATTGTTTATTTATTTATGCACATGCTTGATTGATTATTTCTATTAGGTGCTCTGTTGGCGATCAGGGGGCTACAGCAGGACAGTTTGTTGATCTGAGTGTCCGACACTCTTACGTTAACAGAGTTGTGAGAATGTCTGGCATTCTTGCTCTTCAGAGGGTTTCTGATAAGACTGAGCCAAATGCAGGACAAGTCCTCTTTTCTTCTCATCTATAGAGAGATCTTCAGATTGCAGGTCCAGAGGGGAATGTCCTCTCTGAACAGACCTCGGTTGCATTAGTTGCAATCAGACGCATTACCGCACCTGTTCATCCTTGGGGGTCCAGCGCTGACCAGAACACTGGCTGATTATCAGCAGAGATCAGGAGTTGCAGGAATCCACAGTGATTGGACTGTTGGGTAATTGTGGAAATGGCCCTGAGCGCTGAACAGCCTGCCACCATATCCAGTCAGGCCTGTTCTGCATTCAGAAGCGAGTCCGGTCTATTTGATCTGTCTCTTTGCACTCCAAATTCACAATGATTCACATACATGCAGAGGCGAAGCAGAGGTCCTTGAGAGACGGCTTAGACCGGTTTGTGATCAGTCCAGTATTGGTGGGTGGCATAAAGACATGTGCGATACAGCTGTGGTTCGGGTATACATCTGTTCGGAGAGATATAACCCTTCCCATTGTGCAGAAGCTACAATATTCTTCCACTGGCATCCTGCTGCACTGATATCATCCCATCCACATACATCCACAAATATCTGAGGGTTACTGTTCCAATATTTTTTGCGTGTCTCTACGAGAATTTATGAGTTTTAAAATGATGCATTCAAACCTCATTTTCAGCATTGCTGAAACACACAAACCCACTGTCACTATTACGACACCATTGGTAATATTTAGGCATTCTATTAGACATTATGAGTAATTTGTAACCCTTTCCAGGTCCCCATTTCAACAAACAACAGATGGCGAAATGAGTTTTTGTTATGAGAAAACTCTTAAAGTTTCAATTTCAAGCGAAACCGCAATTTCACATATGCTCTGATTTAGTACCGAGGACGTTAACAGCATTATGCACTATCCTTTTTTGGTTTTATATGAGAAGTTATGTCCTGACCAGAACCTAATATATAGTCGTCAATTGAGGTTGGAGATGGCAGGATATTTCTTGCTTTGTCATTTGGGAAAGTCCCTGGGTTAGATCTGTTGTCTCATTCAGCAATAACAAGGCTCAGCTCTGGTCCAATAGCCCTCGAAGAAAAATACTCCCCACCAAGGGGCGGATAGTCCCTGACCACACAGAATCCAGTAACACCCTTGAACTCACAGATCAGAGGTGGCAAACCTCACTCGAGCAAATATCTTAAGAGGCAAATGAAAAGGTGACAATGTCCTGTCAACAGTCTTTTGTCAATGTTCTTCTTAAATGGCGCCTATCTGAGTATTAAGCTACCCTCAAATGTCTGCACACAACACAGTTTAACAGCAGAGAGGAGAATGCCAAACCATTTGTCTCCATCATGGTAAATCCTTACAAGAACTGCATGCACAAAGAGAAACACAGGCCAAAAGTGAACTGAAATTACATGTACACCAGCAAGTGTTGACTCTGAATTCAGTTATCATAAATAAAAGGCATGTAGACTGAAACAAACAAAATAAAATGTTAAACCCCAAATGTGCATACAAAGACTCTTTATTTTATTTAATTGCTGTGGTGGATATGTTGTTGTGCCGAAATGATTTCAGCTTCCAGTACAGCAATAATATGAAATCCAATTATACAATTTTGCAAACATGTTGTTTTTATAACAGAACCTTTTTCTCATAAAGTATAAATGGGACTTTGTACATAAAAAATATATAGCTGCCTTTATATTTTAGTGGTCCTCTCAAGGGGATCGTCATATTTGAGGGTCTGTGGCATGAAAAAGAGTTTGAAAACCCCTCCTTTAACCTACTCTCCTTCTTTCTTATTTCAGCACTAATGGTAATTGTCTATGGTTTCATGTTCAGGCTTTCATATTCAGAGAGAATGCAATGTGTTCATGATGTTCTCAGTAGTTGTGACATGGCTAATGAGGTCTGGCCATCTGTTTATGAACATTCTGGAGAGTGAGAGCGCGAGAGAGGGATTCGGTAGCTCTTTCCAGCAATGGGTGCAGGCCCTGGTTTCCACTTCAATGACTCTAAACACATAAGGATGTTTTAAGTGTGGTGACTTAGAGAGCCAGCTCCCAGTGAGTGTGAGAGAGTGAGTGAGTCATTGGTTGCGCTGAGCCACTGGGCCGCCTGCCCGGGATCAACAACCTCTAAATCATTGGCCTTTGCCATTGGACCACACGAAGTTTCCTTCATTCCTGTTTTTTACTCCGCTTCAGTTTGACTACCTGCCTCTGTTCGTATCACTCCGTTTTTCCCAAATGTAGTCACATCCTCCTTTCTCACCATTTCATCTCTCACCTTAATATCTGTGTATCTCCTCTTTTCTAATTTCTTCCTTTCTTTCCATCTTTATGCCTCTTATGTCCCGTCGCTTCTCTTTTATGTATTTTTTCCCTGTTAAAGTTATATTCCGGGTGCAGTTCGAGTTCAGATCAATTGACAGCATAATGGCATGTTGATTACCACAACAAACTAATTTCGACTTGTCCTTCAAAAAAAAAAAAAAATAGAAAAGGAAAAAAAAAAGAACTCTTGAGCTACACTGAATTCTTTAAAATTGAAGTGAGTGAGACCAATTTAGAAACATCACAATACTCAGTTTCAAAATTGTAAAAACATAAAACTGAATCTACTTATTGAACAACATCATAATGTAAACATCAAAATGATTATAAATATTATTTAAACTGCTCAAATAATACAAGTTTGGACACATGAATTACTGTATTGTAAGTGCATTTATAAACTAATATGCTTCACGTTTCTGCAAAAAATTGGCCCCAAGTGTCTCACCATAACCTTTTTAAAGAAAAGAAGTGATCAACATTATGACTCAAATGCTGTCGGCTGAGCTTTGCTTGGAATATTCCTTTAATCATTCATTCTTTCTTAGAGATTACATTACATTAATACTCATTCTCATCGAGAAACACACCCATCCCATAACGGCTACCTACAGACAGTACATTAATGCAAAAAGAAGTCAAGACACTGGATTAGTTCAATAACTGTTAACTCGACACTTGATTCTTCAATGTTTCCCCTCTTTCATGTTAAAGCCAAAGAGCGATACTGCTTTTAAGCAGCAAGATGGTAGACGTCGCTCTAGGGAAGGAAATGGATCAGTGTGGTGTTGGATTCGGTTTCTTAAAGGAAGCGCAGTCCTATCAAGAACACAGATTAGTGATCGGAATGGCAAAAGCAGGCTTCTCAAGAAAGCGTGACCCAAAGCTGTTCCCTGACCTGTGCGTAATGCTGGTTTTTCATCATAGAGGCATTCATTTACCACACACACACACTCCCGACACCACTACCACCCCATCACACGCACACTCACACATGCCTTTCATCATCCATGACCATCTCTTTCTGATTCCTGCGCAGACCAGAAGGAACCTGCACTGCGTGCTATGAGGTCTAACGGATTGGATAATGTCAAATAAACCACATCATTTATGTCCATTTTATGCTTGGCCTCCCAAATTTCATTCTGATCACACAAAGTTTCCCATCCTGAAAGGTTAGCATAGGGTTAGCACACAGATGGATATTCTTTTTCTCGTTCTTTTTTTTTTTTTCCTGTCCCTAGGCTAATTATTTGTAAACGGTTCCAGTAGGGGCCAACGGCACTACCCAAAGTAGACCCATAGATTTACCTCCCATATGTCAGTGCAAATTGCAGCAGGGGCTTCGTTCTGATTTTGCATCTTGGGCTTTACTGCAAATGAGTTGAAAGGGAGGAATGGGCCACGAGCATGTTGTTCTGTGTGTAGCAGCATTGATGGTGGTCCTTCAACATGATCCCACCAGTGCCCCACGCTTGGCCCATCTGTTCCGACTCGGCCTACTCAAATCTCTATCAGACGTCTACTGTTTTATGAAACCCAGACTGGCAGGACACTCCACCAGTGTTGACCAAATCTACCGCCGTGTGCTTGTGACAAATGAGCGAGTGGCACACAAGCGATGTGGGAGTCCACAGCTCCTCAGATCTGAGAAAAATAAGAAAGGCTGAATTTGTCATATTGTGAAATAGTATTACTCAATTAAAAAAAAAATGTTTTTAAATTTAATCAATTTTAAAATGTAATTAATTCCTTGGATGGCATACTGCATTTTTAGATGCCATTATTATTCCAGTCTTCACTGCACTACATGATCATTATAATGTGCTTATTTGGTGCTCAGATGTTTTGAAATATTCCTGGTGTTCAACGATTAATAATATTTATCGTTAATATTATTTATTGATATTAATGAATAGAAGGTTAAACAGAACAGCAATCATTTGAAAGAGAATGTTTATAACATTACACATATCTTTACTGTTACTTTTGAATGGTTGTCTATCAAGGTTTCCAAAAAAAAAAAAATAATAATAATAATAATTAAAGCATTTATAATAATATGAAACTTTCTTCTGTGGATAAGATATTCAATTTATTTGTTTGTTTGTTGGTTTTGTCCAAGACAATGAAGACAATGAAGTCAATAAATCTAATGTTGTTTTAGACCCTATTTACTTTGCATGGAAAAATAAAAAGAGAATACATTCTTCAAAATATGTTTTGTGTGTGTGTGTTTCAGCAGGTTTGCATCAACATGAGGGTCAGCTAGGAAAGATCTAGAGAAGGAAACGGATCAATGTGGCGTTGGATTTGTTTCCTTACATCATCTTATTGGTATAGTAATTGTCCAATATGGTGAACGGAAGCTCAACTGTACTTCAAACCTTTTTGGTTCTTGTGAATCCAGCAAGCATGGTTGAGATTTCTGTTTATGGTGAAATATTTATACATAAAAGCCTAAGTTAAATCTGTTTCTTTAAAGCATTCGTGTCTCTTCTGAAGACTTGGAATACTTTTTAAAGCTTAAAAATGTTGATTACATAGACGCAGACTAAAATAAATGAAAAATACCACCCAAAAACAATGAACATGAACCACATGAGGGTAAGCAACTTGACAGAATGTTCATTTTTGGGTGAACTAAACCTTTGCACTGTACGGTTGTGATCTACAGTGTGTGTGGGAATCTGAAATGTGACATGGAAACAATGTTGACTCAGTCTGCCGTTTTTTCCAGTAAGAACGGGTGCCCAGATCAGATAGTGCCGAGAGGCTCAGATACACAGTGGGCAGGCGGTAGATTGGTCCAGTGTGCTCCGTGCTGAGCTCTCACTTTCATCTCAGTTCAAAAGGTCACGGGTTTGTAACTGCACCATGTTTTATTGTCCCAGGGAAGGGTCTGAGGTCTCATTCGCAGAATAATATTTCCCAGCTCAGTCCTCCGGCTATTCTTTTATATCAAAAACCAAAGTGAAAACTTCCCTTTGACGTGCATCTTATTACCAGGAATGACTCATTCCACTAGTAAGCTCAGATTTCTACATCCATGTTTTTATTACATCTTTTTTTTCTCCTTAAAGGAGAAGGTAAGTACAAAAGAGACCATAGAACAACAGCTTCAGAGTATTTTTTTCCATCGTGCCACCCTGAATGAAACACAAACTGCGGCCAGTGTTGTATTTGCTGATACAGTATTCGGGTATTTGGTTGTACAGACGGTGCAGGTCAAGCATTCACATTGAATTTCTTTTGTGCCCTCCCGTGTTGCTTCACTCCATTTGGTCTGAAGTGTTTTCCAGAGTCTTTCGAAAAGTTGCTGACAGTCAAAGCATTTGCTATTTATGTGTCTGTTATTTCTATTATACATATGGGTGTTAGTGAGGTCCGCCTGAAGGTTCTCATTAGCTCCCGGGTGACGCGGGTGTCAGGGTGTTCCATCAGGTCCACCCAGCGAGTGGTGGCTTGAGCCAATGTGATTGCGCTAGTGGGACCGGGGCCTCAGACTTTTCCCAGCAGGGCCTTCACCCTTGCAAGCAGTGGGGTCATCACCCTGTCTAACAACCACACGTCTTCTCTCATTCCTCAGCTGTGTCATGGAGCCAGAGAGAGCCATGGGACAGTCTGTTCTGCTGAAACTCAGCAGGCATATGATGACTTCTGTCCTTCAACTCGCCATAGTTTATATACATGTAAAATGTGTTAATCTAGAACAGGGAATTCCAAACCTTTTTTTTTTTCTTTCACTTGTCAGCCAAACCCCTTCAAAGTAACTTTTCAAACATTTAACAACACGTTTGCATATTCATGGTTTTTTGATGTTGGTTAATGACCACATGCTGGTAAACAAAAAACAAAAAAAAATTATTAATTGCTTTTGTTTTTAGTAGATATAACTGCTTTATTTAATTAATTTATTTATTTAGGTCCAGAAAGGTAGTAAAGTCATCGTTAAAATAGTCTGAGTGACATCAATGGATCAATTGTAATTTTATGAAGCATTACACGTGTAAACACACATTGAAGAATGAAATTCTAGAAAATAAATTATTGAATAAAGTCGTTATTTTTGTTTTATTTGCACAGTAAAAAAAAATATTCTCATAAAATTAAGGTTGAACCACCGATGTCACAAGGACTATTTTCCCTTACTATATTTATGGGCCTTGAACTTGGTAGTAACTTTGCTGTCAATGCAGGGTCAGAAAGCTCTCGGGTGTCATTGGAATCATCTTAATTTGTGTTCCAAAAATGAACAAAGGTCTTACGGTTTTGGAAAGACATGAGGATGAGTAATTAATTACAGAAACTTCTATTTTGGGTGAACTATCCCTTTAAACACAAATTCGCTCAATCTCTGGACAAACAACATCCCCATCTGTCATCCTGGGACCATTTCAGCCTGGCAATAAATTAAGCAGTGCCAATAACTATAAACAGACACTTGGTCCTGCTGCTTTTGTGCTGGAAAGCCCACTCTGTAAATATCCAAGAGAACAAAGTATAAATCAGTTCAAATGCAAAACCCCAGGTTTATCTTAAGCTAATTGCAAAGACACATGGCCAGGCCTTGAGCTAGTTGTGTTCCGCACTGCATTTGCTGCATTCCAGATCCTGATAGCACCAGCGGACCACCAAAGACACAAAGTACCCTTTATTGACTTAAGATGTATATAGACTCAGATAAAGAGATTTGCTACACTGGCTGTCCATTTTGTGGCTTGACAGTGAAGCCTGTGCTTCCCGAGCAGAACAGTGTTCTGCCGTTGCTTGGTTCTTCTCTGTCTCCTGAAGCAGAAACTTAATGTGAAGAGAAGGAAACCTGTATACCCTATTAAACCAGAGCTATCATTTATGTGCATATTATAGATTTTCCATCACATGTCATAAGCACCTGAGTGAAACTAGCATAAAACCGCGGTACAGAAATGCTTCTGGATGTTCCCATAGTCTGCATGTGCTGTACTTTATCAGAAGACTTCGGCACAAACACATCAGGAGAACAGTATGTGAAACGGGATCGAGAAATGAAACAATACTGTAGTATCCAGCTGTCATCACTTCTTGAGTGTTGTGTGCCACAGATGGAAATTTTCCATTGTAATGCATGGCCTGAATAGGAAATATTGAAAATCAGCTAATGAGGCATAAATATCTAATCCAGAAGGTATTCATCTTTGCATCTTGGTTTGTGTGTGTCATATCACACATCCTTCCAGTGTTTCTAATCAATCTCTGAATCAATGTAGCATTCGCGTGCACCCCTTTGATTCTCGCAAAGTGAGTCCGTCTCTGTAGTTCCGTGTGCCAAGCAACAAGGCCACAAGGTGTGTTTTTTATTAAACGTTTAATGATCTGAGACAGTACAATCGGATGCATTTGGCCCACCAAGCTTGCGGGGTTCTCTCAGCAAATCTGTATCGCTGAGTTCACTCGGCCTGTTTTAACGTGCCAACAAAGCGGTCAATCGTTCATCAATCACTGCTGCGCGCGGAGGAACTCGCAAAGGCCTTTCAGCACTTGTCTTTCCTTTGGGAGGGCCCTTTTTCTATCGCTCTCAACCTGCGGTTTCCACGCCGCTTTGAGGAAGAGTCGCCTGCCAAATACGAGCACTTTACAGACTCCAAATATTTGTATGGTCAATTGGACAGTGTACTGTTGCGGTTGCAGCCCACGAGTCATGTCCAAACACTCTTGAGCTTTCCAAGTATTAACTCTTTAAATTGCATCCCGTGGTACTCCGATGAAGGATATGGGAGGAGATAAGATGTAGATATAGATCATTTGACTCGGAAAATAATTGAACGCACTGGTTTTCAATGTTTAGGAACAGTAAAGCCAGCAAGGAATATTTGTGGTGGTGGGATTTGTAATCTTTGTTAACATGAAATTGTTGGACTGTCGCTGTGAAATGATGGCTTTCTCCTTTGATGTTAGGTTGCAGAAAGACTGGTCGAACTCTGAGTGAACTGTTTTGTTTGAGCTCATGAGCAGTTACCTCACACCTAACTGCTTTTGCCTCTTTTCATCTTCCCAGGCTTCCCATTTCTCCTTTTTATGAATGGAATGCATTGAAAATTCTGCATGGACAATTATCTTCGCATTGCAGGTTCAAGTAAGACGTGATGCTAATTGCAGTGGACTTCAAAGTCACACCCTGCGCTAAATGGCAGGTGAGGTCTTTCCCGCACATTCCATAAAAGGATTCCTGCTCAAAGACCTCACATTGCACTGGAATGTCCCGGTTGCATGTTCGACCTGGAGCATTGTTATAATTCAGATCGCATTTGTATGACTTTATATGTATAATTTCGAGTAATCCGGTGGTCCTTGAGCGATAAGAGAACATAAATGCCCTTCTGTTTAGGAATATTATTTTCAACACTCGCCACAAAGAAGCTGAACAGTATACAAAATGTCTCGACAATTGTTTAGCGAATTGTTTGGACTACCAGTCTGTCACATCATCTTAGGGCTGACTAAATATTTATCAGTTCAGTAAAAAGAGACGGGGGGGAAAGCGTCATTTGTTCCATCGGCTCTGTATGTTTGGTCCTGGAGGACTGGAGCCATGGAGCGGACCTCTGTCAGAGCTGAAATTGACCCTGTTTACCATTTAGAGGCCCCTAGACTGATAGAAGTGTTATTGACCCAGGGGCCATGCGTGGCATGTTTGGGATCTGCTGAGTATATGTCAAGCGTTAATCTATACAACACAGCCAATTATAGTCAAGGAAGGCCAAACAATACAATCCATCAGTCAAGGTAAAGATTGGTTTAGGGTAAAGAGAGTGGCACGGGTGTAAACCAACCAACCTGGACACGTCAAGGGTCAGTAGCAGTGTTTGATTGTCTTATTAGGTGGGGGTTCATTTTGCTGTATAACCAGTGAATGTGTGTTTTGTTCCTCTTTGCCCCCATGTTGCCACACACGTATACTCGTGTTTATTTGAATGTGAACAGTACGCATGAAGTAGTTTTATCTTCCAGTCCATATTTGTGCCACAACAAAAGATGTACTGTATATCGGTTTCTCACTTGGACTGCAGGAACCACTACTTGTGCTTTACAAGGTCAGGCAGCAGGTTAGATTAATATAGATCACACTTCACACAGAAATGAAAATTCTGTCATCATTCTCCGAAAAAAATCAAACTTTCTTTCTTCCGTGGAACACACCTGAACCTTTTTTTTTTCACTCGGCTGTTAAGCATACTGTTAATATAGTCTGAAATAAGTTTATTTATTCATTGATTTTATTATAATTAATTATGAAAACTCAACTTTGCCATCATAGGAATAATAAATTACATGTTAAAATACACTGAAATAGAAAACCGTTATTTCACAATTTTACAGTTTTTACTGCATTTTTGAGCAAATAAATGCAGCCTTAATTAGGATAAGATATTTCTCTCAAAAACATTCAGAAAAATCTTACAGGTCCCAAAAGTTAGTAGTGTATTTATATGATGTAAAACAAACGTTGAAAGGTTTGTGTTTTTAATAGTACCAACTGTTTAAAAACAAAACTATACCTGTTTAATTTTCTCATTTTTCATTTTTGGGTAAACTATAACTATCCCTTTAAAACCATGGCTATATAACAGCAGGGATAAATTATTATTATAAGGATGGATGGATGGATGGATGGATGGATGGCATAAAAATAGAGCAAGCGAGAGGTACAGAGTGTAAGAGCATCCGTTCCATGTCAGTGCTGGAGTGATCAGGGTCACTAGCAGTCAGTGCACTGTGGCTGTGGGAGTTCAGTATTTCTTCAGACCACCGTGGAGGGGTTCTTCCCCTTCGGCCATCCTGTTCATCACCCTGCCTGTTCTCCTCTTCCTCATGTACACAGAAAGCCTTATCACTCCAATTACAGCCAAAAAAAAATCAGATGGAAGCTGATCTAGGACCAATGTTTCCACTGGATGACCTTTTAAAATCCAGAAACAAACAGCACTCTAATCACCATTGACCAGCAGCTTAATGCTCCCATTTAAAGAGCCAGACCTTCTTACCATAGCAAGAAGGACCTTCTTTCCCATTTTTAATCCCCTCTCTAGCCTTTTGTGTGCAACTGAAAGTGCAAGAGGTACAATTTTAGCCAGTTTCTTTGGAGGCACACAGGTAGGTGGCATTTTACACATGCAGTCCAGGTAGATTTCAACCTATCTTCTTGTACAACATGTCCCATCCATGCAATCAAAACCTCACACATACACAGATTCTTGATCACAACTCTTATGTAGTCTGAAATATTCTACTTGAGTTCAAAGTCTTATTGCCCACCCAGAGAGGTTATAGGCCTTCCCCACTGCCCTGTCTCTTCCCTAAGTGGGTGGTCCGAGGGGGTACGGCTGAGGCACAGGTGGGGCATTGTAGGAGTGCTCACAAATATCCCCCCAATAACAACCTCTCACGAAAACAAATACACGCATACACACACCCCCTCCCAAACACTTCCTATGGAAAGATGAATCATGTTTAGTAAGAACTCTTCATCAAGCTGTTAAAGCACTGAAGGTGCAAAATAGAATTAGATGAAGCAATATAATTAGTATAACAACTAAGAAATAAAAAATGGTAGGAAAATCCCATGCACTGGCTCTTTGTAAATAATTACAGTTCTGCCAAATGTGTTGTCCAAAGTTTACATGGCAGGTTCATTGCACCCTATCTGCTGTTTGGAAGTCCGAGAACCACCAGCAAGATGTTGACATATGGCAGCTCTTGTGCAGTGCACAAGGCATGACTTTGTCCTGACCATAATAAACAGTAGCATAAAGAGCGATCTGTGCAATAGTAAGCTCTCACTACACACATACACACACCAAATACAAGTATTATTCCCACCGACAGACCACATAACAGATAGCAGACCACAAAGATTCACTGTGCCAGTTCGAGACATCAGGACAACAGAGGCAGGGCCTTCTTTGGAGGTTTGGTCCCGTTTGTGGATTGAGGGTGCAGTGCACTTGTTGAGTCTTGAATCTGAAAGGCTGTATTCGGACAAAAATGTGGACTTCAGGGCAAATCTATCTCGCTACATTTTTCGTCTTTAAAGCTGCTAACCTCTGCAAATTTGATCTAATATTTAATGTTTTTTTAAGAACTTCTAGGCTTATGAAGCAAATGAGAAAATTACGAAATGTGTTTTGAGACAAACGTCTTGTTAATGATTTTCAAATTTGTTTTGTTCAAGGTAATTAAATCAACAGGTTTTTTTTATAAGTGGGGGGTGTGGTATGTTAATTTGTCAAAAAAGTATGGTACCCTATTTGACAACATAAATAGCAGACTGATAGTGAACTTTTAATTATAATGTATTATTTATATTTGATTTGACCCTTGATGCAACTAAACAATGCACATTTTAGGCAACCTGAGAAAACTGTTCTTAATTGTATTTTTTTGCAGTGTTAGGAAAAAAATAAAGAAAAATCATTAAAAAAAAATCTCACACAGAACAGTTCCGTACGTATGTTCGGTTCATTTTTGTCATGCACGCCCTTAAAGGGAACATTGGGTGTATGTAGCTTTCAGAATTGTTGTTTTGTTGTTTACTGTTCTCTTTGTTTTATCTTAATGTATTTTAATGATATTCTAAGTGTATTCACTGAATAAAAGTAAATTCTATTATTTTATTAAAATAAATTGAATATGGTAAGACTTTTTCTTTTACCACAAAATATGTTGCTCCATAAATGTTCAATAGAAGATACATATTTTGTTGCAATCAGCTACGATACGGGAGAAGTGAACAGCAAATTTTAAGGTGTGCATTTAGCCCATTGTTTAGCCCAACGCCCCGAACACTAGAGGGTCCCCGAATCAATTCTCATTTGCATTTTATATAGTGCTGCCAACTGTTACATATAATGAGGAATCATCCTGTATTTAAGGCATCAGTCTGTCCTGTATTTGCAGGTATATGCCGTATGACCACACAGACCATACAAATAACAAATAAAGAACTATTTTTCCAAAGCATTATTTGAATAGCTAATGTAGCCGCTTAAGGAAGGCTTTAAGATCAAGTGGAGTCTTATTTTCTTATTGTCTTTTTAAACTTTGTACGTTAAAATATATTTTGAGTCCTCCAGGACCAACTATTTTCTTATTTTATTTGTACAGCATGTGGTCAACTGTTGTATTTATCAGTGCTTAATAAATACAAATAAAAATGTCTGAGGGAAGATGTTTTGCACTATTGTAAGTTAATGTTGTTAAATAGAGAAACTAAATGATACATTTGTAACATGTCTATAACTTCTAGTGCATTATAAGAAGAGCAGGAAGAATCCCTATAAGTGGTGAGTGAAATTTTATTTTATTTGCTGGGCTGTTGTTGATTTGTAAGATTATTACTCGATAATATTGTTTAGCTACTGTATATCATTTTTTGCCTCCTGTAGGATTATTACTTGTGCACTGAGTTTGTTTTTATTTCACGAGTATATCGTGCTCATTTTTATACAGTTTTTGATCTCATTTTTAATTTTGATTTGCGTGTACCGGAGTATGTGTGGGGGTGGGGCTTTGGGGTCTAGGGCTCAATGTGGCACAGCATGCAAGAGGACGAATGCAATTCAATTTGAAATGAAATTTCCTGCCAATTCCAACCTGAATACTCATGATATAAATCACTATTGTAGGGTCAAAGGGGTCCCTGGATGCAAAATTCACTTTTACATGTTGTTTGAACTGAAATGTGTCTTGGCAATGTGTGTACACAAGCACACTATAATGATAAAAATCCACCCAGTTTTTTTAATACCCATAAAAATAACCCCTTTCTCAGATCAAGCCGTTCACAGAGTGACGTAGTTCTGCACAATTGTTGATTGACACTGGTGTTTCAGCACAGAGCCGTCCAGAGTAAGCTGTCATCATTCCTCCATCATTTCGACGCTGGAGCAGGTGCAGACATGGCTCCTAAGCAATTGAGGTGTTTCTTTTTGTTTATAATAATGAACATAGCAGTCGTCATTACTCCTGTCATCTGAACTGCTGAAGCCATTGAAGGGAATGCGTTCATTATGTTCATGCAAATCATTTGTGATCCAGCTTCTTTTTAGTTTTATGAATCTTTGCAAATCACCTTTCCTAATATTGTGCTAAAAGTGTCACTCTCACCATGGAAGCGAAGGGCAGGGTGAGCAGAGCTCATTAGCATCTAAAGGGACATGTACCAAAATGGGTTGCTGTGAACAGAGCTGTTTTGACAAGGTAAAAAGAGTGTTGTTTTACACTACCATTGAGAAATTTTAACCAAAGTATGCTATAGACTCTTCATTAAGAATCACAAAGAATCATATAATTCTCTTCACCTTTAAAAAAACCTTTGCAAGTGTGAATTTTGAAGGACATTTTTCCTCATAGCACATATTTTTGACTATTTTGTAAAAAAAATAGAAAGAAAAATTATTGTTATTATTATTACTAGGCTTTTGCCATATGATATTTGAATTCACCTTGGGGATACTGACAGCTCACAAGACCTCAGAGCCTGCCTGGTATGCCTCCAGGTCTGTTTTAATGGGAGCTCGTTCAGTGGGACCACACCGGGGGCCACCTGTGACGTTTCACCTTTGGGATCTGCCATTCACACTACTGACACTGATACCATCTCTAAATAATAGCCTCTCTCCTGCCACAATCAAAGCTCAGATCCAGCCTGTGTAATGAGATGGGTGGGGCTGAGCCACCTAACACCAGCCATGCAGCTCTGGGGTCAAAGGTCACCGTAAAATGTTTGAACCACTGGGTCAAGAACTGCTCTGGCCTTCTCTAAAGATTAGGCTAGAATTACCTTTTTCCTTCTCTTCTATCTCACCCCTGCTCTCTCCATTTTTTATGGAGACTTGCATGACGGCAGCATTCTCTTTGGTTGGGAGTGCAAGCAAACACAACTAGGACGCAAATGGAGTAGCAAAGTCGCAGAGTTTTTTTTTTCCTCAAGTGTGATTTAACCCTAGTGCCTTGCTGAAAATCATTTCACTTTGTAATAAGTTCAGATCAATGAAGCCTGTGACCAGTTTCAGAAAGAAACACAAAACCTGTATTAACTGAAAGAAAACAAGTTGGTCAAAAAGCGTAATATATAGCATAATGAGGAAAGTCTAAGCAATTTTTGTTAAGACAGTCATTTTTGACCAGGAACATGATGAGTGTTTCGAGATTTGGGACAAAAAAAAAAGGAACACATTTTTTTTTTTTTGCTCTCTGGCTCAAAATGACCGGAAAACAACATGAGTGTTTACACAATAATATGATTTGGTTGGTGACTTTAAAGTCTTAAATATTTATTCTTCATTCGTTTCACAATCTTAAATAAAACTTTGTAAGTTTAACTTAGAATTCCCAATTTTCAATATGGTCTGACTTTTGGATCCTCAAGTTAGCTCTTGAGATTTGTTGGGAAAATGTTGCTTTTCCAATTCTTCAAAATCCAAATGTTAATTACATCTAGTCAGTGATTTTCCACTGTTTTTGCTTTAGGACTCAAATATTAATGAATGTCAAATGGTGACTCAACACAGTAGGTCCAACAGTATGCAAAATTATGAACATGACGAATAGGAAAATCAACTATTTTGCTTTTGAAATGCCTTAATTTCAAGTTGTCAGCAGCCAATATTTCACTGCATTCAATTAATTGTGGATGGCACAGCCACGTTCATCTACACTACAAGTGAACATGTATTTAAACATTGTATAAGTGGTTTGTTTTCTTTCTTTCTTTCTTTCTTTTTTTTTTTTGAGGATGTGGATAAATCACACAACCAGTCCATAATGGCATATGTCTAATTTGACTAGTTTCTTCCAAGTGCGTAGAGCTTGTTAACAGAGCCTTTAATGTCAACAACAAACAATACAGAAACAGTCATTAAGCATATTTATTTCACTATAACTATTCACTCACTTTTGGGCTGGGACCAGACTTTTAAGTTCTCGCTCTCACTCCATCTCTCTCTCCTTGTCTTCTTCTACACATACTGTGCATTTTGCCAACCCTGTCCATACATTTATGTTGTACTTGCACTCTTCGCCTCCTTTTTTTCCCCTTTTCACTTTCTCTCATTTCCTTATGTTTTGTATGACTCGTTCTCTCACACATTATACATTCATCCTCTCTCCTCTGGTGTTTTGCACTCAAGGAGGGTGGGGTGTTTTGGGGGGTGTACTGACTGGAAAGGTTTGTGTGTGTGTTTCTGTGCTTTGCTCGGCTCAGCGCTAGGTCTGCCTGCCTTCTTGCTTGCCTCCACTGCTGCTGCTTCTTGTGTGGTCTTCCAGCAAACTTTATGATTTATTCAGCCAAAGGCAGAGGAGCAAGACCCCCAGTGACCACAGAGAGAGCTCCGCACGTGGGTTTAATGATTTCACCACAAAAATGTCTGCTATGGCTGGGGCCGCTTTTTCAGGGACACGGAGAGAGAGAGAGAGAGGGAGAGAGACATACAGGCACTCACTGCTCACATCCACTTGCTGACTGATTCGCATTCCTACTTTGGTCGATTACTCAACATGGACATCAAAAGGAAACAAGAAAAACTGATCACAACATTGTAGACATATACAGTATAGACTCAACACCTATGTATATTTGGTGCTGATGGATGCTACTTGATGTTCTCTCTCACGCTCTTTGTTAGGTTCTCTCTGTTTCTTCTGTTCATCTCCCAAGAACACATCAGTGGTAGAGTAACCAAAATTGGCAGTGCAAGCTGATGTAACTAAAGCTTTAAAGGACAGTAAGAGAGAGTAAGTTAAAACAAAAAAAAGGTCATCCTTTTCATAATGTTTACTTCAGATTATCTGACAACTTTTTCGGACATAGATAGATTCATTATTAAGAAATATCACACCCATAATTACATTTTAAACTAAACATTTGCCCTTTGCCAAAGAAAACTTTTGCCAAGCAACACACAGACTGAGGTACTTTATCTGAGTGGAGCAGAGCTCAAAACATTCGGTTTCAACTCCACTCTGGGTTTCTTCATTTCCAGCTCCCCACCTGTTGGTGAGAGAAACCTGTTCTGAGGGATTCTTAAACACACATTCTCCAACACGTGTACAATCAATACACATTCAACGGCTAGAGAATACCCAGAATGCACTGTGAGGGTCCTATTTAACTAATACCCGCGTCTCGCCAGAAGATGGTGCCTGCAATTGAATCATCCATCCATCCATTTTCCAAACCTCTTGTACAATGCAGGTAGAGCAATGCCATACAGGTAGAGTAATACCATACAGGTATAAATGTATTTGAAATTGGTGAATAAATAGTTAATTAAGGTTTATATTAGTTTTCATGGCAGAATCTTTTTAGTACTACAGGAGCTGCCAGTTTGCTTCTTAAACAGCAAGCGCAAACTATGCAAAAGCCGCAGCCTTTCCAGCGGACTTGATTTGCTCACTTGTTTTCATTCACTCCATCAGCTGAACTATATTAGTGGACTGATGTAGGGAATAGTGAATGACGCTATATGGGGGTGATTTGAACACAGCTTGTGACTTGCCTTATAAAACAGCATTTTTATTGTTATGAACTCAACGACAATCAATCCAAAATGAAAGCATAATGGCAGAGCTGCTGGAGGTTAGTAGACAGGCTGTCAACTCATTAAGTAATTAGCGGTTTCCTCACAAAAGCAGGTCATTCAGCGCATTAAAGCCTCTCCTTCATTGACATCCATTAAACTAAACTTTTAGCGTTTTTTCGCTAACCCTCCAGGCTCCCTCTGGGGTAGGGGCTCTGCTTTAGCTCCAGCCCCAATTAAACACACCTGAACCAGCTAATCAAGGTCTTCAGGATCACTAGAAATATCCAGTCAGGTGTATTGGAGCTAAACTTTGGAGAAAGGTGGCCCTCACGAGCAGGATTCAACACCCACCACATTAGTTTACACCAGGTAAACAAAACCAATTTCATGCCCATACAACTTATCTTTTTCGATAATTTGTTCACACACATATACACCACAATACAGACGAAAGTATCATGTCGCTAATTCCATTTATTCAACTATTCACTGCAACTATTAAAAATGTTCATCCACTTTGGTTTAACATTTTGAGAATTAGAAATATAGTTTTTGCTATACTGTTTCTGCAACAAATGGAACATACAGCAAAGGTATTAGTCTTTGTCAAATTACTGTCTTTTACTATATACAAAAAGTGTGTAGTAATACTAAAAATAGGCATCTTAAAGCTTCACTTTGTAACTCTTGGCCCTCTAGCGGTTAAAAAGACAGCTGCATGCAACTTGGGTTTTGCTGCATTTGTGTACAAGCAGAAATCAATACAAAAAAGTTGTCATCTGAACAGGTGCCATATCTTATGTTTATATATTATGTACTTTCCCACAAAATTAGTCTAACAGCTCTAAAATATCATTGCTCTAGCTTCTTCAAAGTATATCTGGGTGAAATCACTCGCTCATTAATAACATTGTTTTTTTATGTAGAAAAAAAGTGTATAGTGTAGCTTTAATATATACTTATTCATGTTGTGGAACTGCTTGCAATGGCACATCACCACTTATAAGTGTATAATAGTGTGTGTTAATAAAAAATATTTTAAAATTAGATAACCACTTGCTACACTACATTTTATGTAACCCCTTTTTCAAGGACCAGTTCTCAGTATAAACTAGCATCAAAATCCCTTTCAAGGAAAGTCTGTTCACTCGGCGGCCATATTTACAGCGCCTTCAGACAGCTCATCCAAGACCAAGTCCAATCTAAATGAATGGGGGGCAATTAAATTACATATTTCAAATCAGCAATAAAATCTCAAAAGAATGGCACCCTGAATGCTGTACGTTATGCTCAAATATCGTTAAAAGGGTTATTTGTCAAGCTAAACCATCCACTACACATGCTCAGTCTTAAGCGTGAGCATAGATATGAGATACAAAGCCACTAGAAGGTAAGCCTGCAACCTTTAACTAAAATTTTTTTATGGATAATGCTTCCACTTACGCTTTGGCTGTACGTGGGAAAGGAGACCAGATGTCGTTTTTTTTAATGGATGTCAGTGGAGGAGAGGCTTCACTATGAATAAACAGCTTTTTATTTTAAACCCCTTATCATTTAATGAATCGACAGCCTATCTGTTAATCTTCAACATGTTTTACACTAAACATTACTTTTGGATTGAACAATTTTTAGAGTTTACTACAAAAAAGCTGTTTTATAAGAGAAGTCACTGACTTTTTGCGACAGGTGGGATTGAGTTTACGGCACTTCTCATTCATTCCTATGGGATCTGTAAACGGTGACTGAGTGTCGTACAACTCAGACTGAAATTCAGTGATATTTAGGCTGTAATGATTAGTTATTAAGGCACACCTGATCCGAGTTAGCCATTACGCTTTCTCCAATAATAAGTAATATCTCATCTCCCAGTAAGGCAATCTCTGACTATGAGCGTGAGTCTCTCAGGAGCTTCCAACGGCAGCTGAAGTCACGCAATGACTTTTTTTTATGTTTTATTCAGAAGATGTGATTATACCGTTATGTTGCAGTTTCTCCCATTCATTAGTAATAGGAGTGAACCGTCTTTGTATTTCTAAAGTCTTTGTTAGCATGCATACTAGGATATTGGCTGTTAAATTTTTTAGTACTTAGATAGCACTTATGAATGTCTTATTCTGCATCACCATATTTTAGATCCCTTAATCCCACCCTATACCTTAAATTAACAACCTTGCTAACTATTATTAGGCAGTAATCAGAAGTTTGAGGCAAAAGTCATAATTAATAGTTAATAGTTAATAGAGAGAACTGGACATTAAAATAAAGTCATTTTAATGTAGGTAAATACTCAAATTCTGCCTGAATTTTAACTTTGTACCTTGTCGACAAATACTACACTGAATCACATCTCTATTCTATGCACTGCCAATGTGAATTAAAGTGTAACCACCCAACTCCCCGTTCATGAAAACCATTTTGTTTTCACAGCGCATATTAGGTAACCCAAAACATGCACAGCTGATGATGGCATTTGTTTGTGTTTGAGAGCTCTTGATGATATGTGCATCAAGCGTTTTGTTTGTGGAAGAAAATGGAGTTGAATTCATCAACTTGTGGACAGCATAATTTAATGCCAAGGGGCCCATTCTCCACACTCACAGAGCTTCTTGTGGCGGCATGTGTATTATCCTAAGGGTGGATCTCCATCGTCAGACCACTGCTCAGTAACAACAACAACAACAAAGAAACAACACAGTGACTGACGTCCCGCTTCTTTCTAACCTCTTTCAATTAAAGCCTGGAAAATACAACAGAAGCATAAACACGGAGTGACACTGCTAATGCAAGACAGCTTAGTGGGCCGCAGCTTCAATCTCTTCCTGCTATTGCTTTTCCTCTGCTCCCTCACTTGTTTCTTTCTTTCTCACTCTCTCATTCCCTGGAAGAGATTGGTAATGCCAGAGAGGCTTCCAAGTGTGACACATACCCATGTGTCCCTCCTTAGAGGGAGGGTTTGTTTGGCCACTGGTGCCCATTGAAACCATGTGGTTTTAGCCACGATGGTGGCAGGGTGTTTCATGCTAATTATTATGGAAGAGTCACGAAGAGAGAGGGGGTGGATGGTGGCAGAGTGACACAGGTTCTGTCTTTGGCCTTTATAAACAGGTGATGTTGGCTGCCGTGAACTTTTTGTGGAAAACTCAGACCTCCTTGAGAGATGAAGGCGACAGGATTTTGAGAAACATCCTTCTGGGTTCAATCAAATCCTGCACAGCTTGCTTCTCCTGAAATGGGATTCTGGCCCATGGTTTTTAAAGCATTAAAGTAATTCACCCAAAGATGAAAAAAAAAAAATAATGTTACAGTTTACTCATTCTCAAGCTGTTCTGGTGCTGTCAAGCTCCAAATGGTCAATAAAGTTCCATAAAAGTATATAATGACCCATGAACTCTATTGTTCTCAAGTCATAATGTAGATTTTTGTGAGAAACAAACAAATTTCTTTTAAAATCCTGACATCTGGCTCTCTTTAGCAAGATCATGAGACAATTTTTTTTATTTTTTTATTATTTATCCTGTTACTGCTATTATCTGGTCCTCACTGACTCAATGATTGATCGTGACATCTTGAATTGGTTGTGTTCATGGGGGTTAATTATTGAATTAGGTGATTCGATTTACAAAATTTGTCTGAATGATTAATTTGCCATTCAGAATCACTACAGTTTCATTTCTCAAGTTCACATCTCTGACTCTGTTATCTGCCAGTGACGATCTGTCAGTGACAATTTCTGATAACCTGTCATGTAAACCAACAATATTTTTTTATAACAGTGTAGCATAAATCTACATAAATATATATATATATATATATATATATATATATATATATATATATATATATATATTAGTTGTCACAGTCTATATCTTCCAATTTTATGTTATAAGACAACATCAACATACTTGTTCATCGTCTAGTTGACTACGTCTTGTATTCATTTTTCTGAAAAATCCTGTCATATGCACACAAACTGACATTCACCACATATATATATATATATATATATATATATATATATATATATATATATATATATATATAAAGCAAACCTCAGGAACTTCCGATGAAGAAGGATGGAGGTAAGTGTATCTTTTTGATAGATCATGACACACCAGTCCTTGGACTTGGCCTGTGCAAGCGTGCTGAAGTTCAGTCCCCTGACTGAGCAGTTCAAAAAGCGCAGATCTAAAAAAGGACACAATACCTCATCCTTCCTCTGAACAGTGAAGTTCCAGCTGTAGGACCCGGACTCTGCAACCCGAGGAGGGACCACCTCGATGGCCTCCATCCTCAGAGAGAGTCTACTTCTGTTCCATTACCAGAGCCTGCTTGGGGCCCACCAGAACTGGATTTTGTGATCTCTCACTACAATGTACAGGACCCATTGAGACACATTTGGCAGTAGTTTTCACGCTGCCAAATATTCTACTAAGGGAATCAGCCTCTCAAGACTGATCTCTGGGGTCATCAGAGCAGTTAGCTCGATGCCCTAAAGTGGCACACCGGCAGGAGATGGCCAAACTAGCTGCTCTACGTTTCCACGCAGTAACTGAGAGAAGCGCTCACCAGAGACCGTTGCGCCCTGGAACACCGGCAGGGTTGGAAGATCGATCTACTGAGGTCACTGAGGATTGAGGGTCACGTGTAATGTGGTATACACCGCTCTTCCCCAGAGGGGCATGCCCTCAGAGGTCCTGAGCCACAGCATCAGGATTCTCGTAGCTGAAGTGTCCTAAAAATGACGGTCCTCAGACCCACGTCATCTGATAGGAAGACTAGACCAGAGCCTGCTCGGGGCAGGACCCCATGAAGCACACTTGGCATGGGCTCCCACACCGCCATGTGACCTCCTAAGGGAACCAGTCTCGCGAGACTGGCCTCTAGTGCGCCTAGGGCCACTAGCTCGGCGCCCTGAAGCGGCAGACAAGCAGGGGACGACTGTGCTAGCTGCTCTAGAGACCTCCGTAGAGGTAGCGAGCCTCTTAGCACCGCTACGTTTCTGGGCGGTAACTGAGAGAAGCGCTCGCTGGAGATCGCTGCGCCCTGGAACAGCGGCAGGGTTGGCAGAATGTTCTCCTGAGTGCACTGAGGAGAGACGGGCACTGTGTAATGCGGTGTACACTGCTCTTCCCCAGAGGGAGCTGGTCCTCAAAACATCCTAGGCCTTAGGTGTCAGGACGTTATGACGAAGGATATCCAGCGAAAACGACAGTCCACAGAACCGCTTTCCACTAGAAGCCTTCGGCCTGGGAGCACCACTTTGACTCTACCATCTACGGAGTACAAAAGTGACACCCCCGGCCCGAGGAGCTGGAACACGGTAGGGACTGCTCCGCCCAGCAGACCCTGAACGCCTTAACCTCCTCAGAGGAAGAGAGGTGAACACGTATTCTCACACAAGAAATAACATTCCAAGAGCCCCTGTACATCTAACTTCACATAGTCAGATAAATATGTCATTTTATTCCTCAGAATTAAATGTAGTCAACAACCAGACGAGTCAACACTGTCTGGTGTAGAAAAACTCACATCAAAACAAAATAATATAATACAGGCATTGCCTCGGCAGCGCGCATGTCTTTTTTTTTTTTTGCCAGTCAGTCACACAAACAACATCAATCTCCTCAGAGAAAGATGAATGCTGGTGAAGAAACCGCAGCCGGGCTTACAAGCCTCGAGAACGAGATTTAGATCTAGTGAACACGGATGGAGATAGGATGAGCCGTCTCCAACCCGTTCCAACTGCCTGCTCTCGCTCCAAACTTCTCTTGATTGAAGCTTTGACAAATGGAGCTTATCAGTGGACAAACGACACTAAATAAGACTCACAAACAGATAGCGACTGAAACACACACAGAGCGCTTGCTGAAAACAGAAGGCTGGTTGCCGGCTCCGCTCATGCTTTTATGCTTCCTGGTCCCTGACGTCACCCACCTATGACGTCTCACCCATCCATTAGACTGATTACACATGTTATTCAGAGACGTCACGCTGGAGGCGTTCCCCAAGCGTTCTCGATGCAGCTCAAGTTCCTGAAGAGGAACTTACTTTAGAATTATAGTTACATAGTTTAGAATTATACTTATATGCCTTAGGGGTTAAAAGTATTAGAACACAGAACAAGATAGATATTACATAGGTTTATTTACATCCTTTTTGAAGCTTGAAAGCTCCAGTTCCCATTCATTGTAACTACATGGAAATGAGTGAGCAGAACATTTTTCTGAATTTCTCCTTTGCTATTTCACACGGGAAAGCAAGTCATATGAGTTTGAAATGGCATGAGGGCTATAAAATAAAGACCGAATTGTAAGTTTTGGGTGAACTACTCCTCGTTACTGCCCTCCACACCCCTCCGGCACAGTTGCTACAACTCACTTTCTCTCACTTTCCCTTCCTCTACTCTCTAGTGAGTTGTGGCATCTTGTGAGTAATGACAAATGTTATTACGCTCCCCTTTAGATTATTTTAGCACACACTGCCGAGTAAATCACTGTGTTTTCCTAAACCACGGGTCATTTGCCGACCCCATGTTTGAACAGCTGTAATGAACCCTCAGCATTAATAACTTCTCAGAGCTGAGAGAAAGAAACAGAAAAAAAAGAGTGGGACAGAAAGAAAGGATGAGGTGCTAACACTCTGTGTGTGTTTTGGAGAGTGGATTTTTTTTTATTAGAAAGGAACTGACAGATATTGCTGTTTTCGCACAGAGGAAGATATACTGCGCTCACATCCAAGCCTGGTATATAATTCCTCAAATGATAACGTCACTCACTGAGATGACTGATTTTGTTTCAACAGACCCACACGGAATCCCACGACTTTTGCATCTTCACTCATTAAATATTTAGGCGAATTTGACAATGCTACCAAGATGAGTGTAGTACTCTGTTTAACATTAACATTTATGAACATTAAAGGGACAGTTCACAGTTGTTTGTTTCCCAACATTCTTCAAAATATCTTTTGTGTTTAACACAAAAAACGTTGGAAAGACATGAGTGCCAGTAGATGACAAAATGTTCATTTTTGAGTGAACCATCCCTTTAACGTAGTATAAAAAACATTTGTAATTTCACAGAATTCCAACAATTTCCCTCCATTATCAGCACAGAGAATGAATGCCTAAAATGCACACTCAGTAGTGCCACGGAAAGCCTTCAGAAATGGAAGCTACATGGCCATTGTGCTCCGATCCGAATGAAACTCCACTCATTCCTTAATTTCCCACAGTAATGATTGGGTATCACTCGGTATGTGGCCCCACTCATACTAGTGTCAGGGCTGTAGGTATATCCCAAGGTTCTACTTTATTAAGACAACATGTCATTACTTTTGTGCTACGTTATAATTGAAAACAAAATGGATGCTTCTAAACAAAGAGATAATCACATGGAACAGTGAGACTGGGCAGCGCTGGCTTCTAAATATAGGGAAAAAATGAACATCTATTTCTGAGGAACCACCTGAAAGTTGTTATATTTAAGCTCGGCCTTGAGTCCTGACAACTACGTAACATGCAGTTGCTACTCTAAAACGTTGTAATGTTTTTGTTTCTTTTGAAGTGAAGGTCTCAAATCTGAAAATCGAATGTCAGCACAGCTCATTTATGGAACGTCCTCGTACTGGTTGGGTGTTTCTTTTTCAGTCCTCCCTGTCAGAAAAGTGTGATGTGAATGTGTCTTGGTTACTGGGTAAACACAAAGCAACTGCTGTATATTTCTTGGTATATGCTTGCTAAACAGAGACTGGATGCTGAAAGGGGAAAGTATGTGTCCTAATGACGTGGGAACAAGTCTGGACAGGCTACAGCACCGCACAATGTTTGTTGTTTAATCTGATGCCCTTAACATCATCTCTCATTCCTGCTCATTTGATTCTCTCGTTGCTCTTTTTCCTGTCATTTTACCACTCATCGACATGTAGAAGCTGTTTCAGCACTGTATTTAGCTGTCAGCACTTCTCTACTGGTCCTCCTTATCTGTAATTAAATCATCCCATGTTAATACTGGTGGATCTGTCTCAGTGTGACCAAACATCATTTGGACCAACCTCATGATGATATATGCCAGCATCCACTTCTACCTTTCATTCCACCAGTGTTTAGGAACCTACAGGATTTACGCCCTTGGAAATTTCAAAACAACATATCAGCTCTGTTGCCAACCTTCCTGTTCACATGTGCCATTTCACTGTCTACCCAACTTCAGCGGTTCAATTTAGAGCCCGGTCTCATGAAGATACATTATGAATAGTAGGACAAATAAAAACATAACTTGTTGTAGTGATCCGCAAAAAATTGACTTTGGCATGCATATAATATGCAGTTTTTGTATGTATATGTTGCGCATGTATCCCACAATCCTAATCCTACCCATTGCGTAGCATAGACATGCCAAAGGCAATTTTTGCATATCAATGCCACAAGTTATTTTTTTTTTCATAGTATTTATACGCACTTTCATGAGATCGGGTTGTTCTTTACACTACCGTGCAAAGTTTTATTTATTTATTTATTTGCCTTATTATTTAGATAGGACAGTGTTTAGCAGGAAGTGAAGTAAGAGACTTATTACACTATATGTAGGCATGCTGCCCATGAGCAGCTATTGGTGCTGATGTTTGTTTGTTTGTTTGTTTTTATGTTTTTGAAAGAAGTGTCTAACCAAGATTGCATTTATTTGATCAAAAATACAGTAAGATTTTAACGAGAAATTATATTTTAAATACATTTTCCATTTAAATATACTTTAAAATGTCATGTATTTCTGGGATGCAAAGCTGTATGTGTTTCGGGAGGCATTAAATATTTCTCATTATTATCAATGTTGTAAACCGTTATGGTGATTCAAAATATTGTGGAAAACGTGATACATTTTTACATTCTTTTACGTTAAATTAGATTATTAGAAGGTTCCGAAAAAAAACTTTGAATGAACAAAATGGGTCTTTTTTGTATTAATGTAAAAGTCTTCATTATCAAATTTCATCATTTTAATGCATCCTTGCTGTATAAAAGTATTCAGAAAAAATAATTAAACTCAGCGCAAACTTTTGAATGGCACAGTATTGGTTTTATAAAGTTATATCTGGCAATGTTCAGTGCCATAACTATGTAACGCCAGTAAAATGGGTAATTTTTGCACGATGTGGACAAGGATACAAGAAAAGGGGAGGAAGTATACTCAGAAATACAATTTTACAGCTCAGATAATAAATGTTTTATTGAGTGACTCATGTAAGTGCTTTAACAAAAATATGAACATCACATTTCTGCTTTTAAACCCATGGGAACCCATTATGTCCACGAGTCGTTACTGTAACCTTAACACTTAACAGTGGTTATAAACATTATGTCATTACCAATGACATTTTGTACTGAACCCAGAACATACATTTATATAATAATATTACATTATGATTATCAATTAAAGTTGATTATTAGAATATCTGTTCATCTAGTATTTAACATAAAATGCAGAATGCCCTATTAGAGAGGGTTGTCTGGTTTGTCCCTTCATTTCTCTTTCTCATAAACCAAAATATCTTGTAACGTAAGAACACCGAATAGAAAAAAAAGGAAATACATGGAGTAAGCCAGTACCTTTTAACCGTCAGAAGACCTTGCTTTGAGCAGCAGAGATGAAAAGATCTTTTACCTCTTGTTATAAAACACATGCTCCTTTAAGCCGTATGATATACTGCATGCCTACTTATTCCCTAATACCTCGTGCCCTGGATCTTACACACACAAGGACTGTAATACAAAATGACGAGCTGATATTACACCCAATGTGTCATGCCACTGAAATAAGGATGCTGGTAAATGTGTGACAATACCATATTCATGTATGATAATGTCTGTGATGGGGGACAAAACAGATTGGGTTAACAGGACACACAATATGGTAAAGTTTGCAGCGTTCATCCATCCACCCTTGTACCACCTAGCAAGAAAAAAAGGGGGTTCCGGAGAGGTTGTGGTGGTAATAACATTGCTCATGTTGGGTAAAGAAGCAGAGAGCGTGTAAAGACAGACCTGGTTCCTAAGGGAGTACAGGACCAGCTGCGAGCACAGGGTGTGAAGTGTAGGGTTTCCTCTCAACATGGAGACTGCCAGTCTGAGGGCTGTGCTTCACAGGTATGCCACAGACACTGAGGACGTTCATGTTTCAGCCCACACCAGACCACCTGGGATGCTTATCTCCCTGTGGAGTACCATGTTTCACACACACACACACACACACACACACACACACACACACACACACACACACACACACACACACACACACACACACACACACACACACACACAGAGTTATACATATTAGGTGAACATGCACACAGTTTTTCTCTCACATACCCGCGTTAATATGCAGGGCCACACACATCAAGTTCATATACACACCACTGACAGCCACACACACCTTGTCTCGGTGCAGAACTCTCACACACAATCACTCTTACACACACAAACTAACTGACACACTCACCGGGTGTGTCCGTCAAACAGACAAGCCCATAATGAGTAGATGTGCTCTAGCCAGTGACCCACATCTGCTGTGGGCAAGTTTGTGTGTGTTGGATGAATGCAGGGGGCGTCATCCGGCCGGCAGGCTGCTTGACCCCTCACGGCCTCTCTGCTATCTGATGTCACAGATCAATGCCCCCAGCTCTCGTTCTCCACGTTTCCTCACACCACTGATCTTAATGCCCTGCTCGCTACCACGGGGCAGTATCCTGTGTGGGCAACATATAACACTATAAGAGTGATCATCATTTCTAAAGGTCTGTTTAATTTCATTCCAAATGTTTTCATTTTAGAAAGCACAGTTTTCCCCTTAACTTTGTCTTACACTAAGACAATGGGGAGATTCAAGATTATTATTTAGTGGATCTCAATGACACTCAAATACTAAACTGTATCATGTTAAGTAATTTTATTTAGTCTTTTTAGTTTAGTTAAGTTGTTTTGTTTTGCCAGTTTGTAGTAGCGTACTAGAATAAAGACTCTGCAGTAGATAGTACATCACTTACATGAACATTCAAGCTGCAATTAATAAGCACAGCCAATAAATAAAATGACATTGTATTTATAGAAAAATATCTATTTTTAAAACTATCACTAAAAAAAAAAAAAAAAAGATTGTGGAAACAATTTCCACTCAGCATCTGCAAGTGAATGTAATAAACAATTATGAGGAAACAAATAGTAACATTGAATTAAAAATAATATTCTGAATCAGAAAAACTTAAATAGAATAAAACACACTCCAATAATATTCTTTTACCACTTAAAAAAAAAAAAAAAAAAAAAAAAAACTGAAATGAGCATATTTACATTTTTACAAACAGTTCCAAAACAATTTAATTCTCAAATAATTGCATTGTGTTTGACAAATTTCTCCAATTAAATGTCTTGCTTATTGCCAGCTTTTTGTAATTTTAAAAAACACACAAAAAATAATCAAATTTATGTCTGCATTATTTGATAAAATTATTAAGAATGCACATTAAAACAATCTGTAATATTAGGTAAAAAATATAAGTGATATTTGTATATTTCTTCTAATTTGTTTTAAATGACAAATAATTTTTTACACAATAAAGCTTTGCAGATTGGGAGGTAAAAATTTAAAGCTTTGGGCTATGTCCACCTCTGCCCTGCTGACATGCAAAGGTGAGTGGGGCACATGACATACCCTGAAGTCAACAATTACCTCTTTTGTCTTGTTGTCAAACAGAGAGTTCATATATCTTGCTCTCTCACCTCTTCTTTGCACATGGTCTCATCATTATCATCAGATGAGCCCTGCCACTGTGGTGTCATTACTGAACTGAATGATATGGTTGCTCACATCCCTGGCAAAGTTGTAAGTCTACAAAAAACAAGTTGAGAAAACTCAAAAATCTACTGAAGTTTGTTGCTTTAAACTTTTAATTTTTTATAGTGCAACTTAAACTGTAGATGGCTGAGGACATAGCCCTGGGGGGCGCCAGTACTCAAGATGATGGTTTGGGAGGTCTAGTCATAGATCCTGACGGCCTAAGGTATGTTAGTCAGGAAGTCTAGGATCTAGTTGCAGTGTGGTGTACAATCCAAATGCCTTTGTTTCATCAGTTAATGTCAGTGGTAGCTTTGAATGCTGAACTGACATCAGTGACCAGTTTTCTAACATAAGTGTTTTGATTGTATAGATGGGAGAGGGCCAAGTGTGTGATAAATGATGTGGTATCATATCCACTGTAGAATGGTTTTGCCCATAAGCGCACTGGATAAGGTGTCCAATGTGGGTGGGATGTAGGACTTGATATGGGTCATGACCTACTGCTTGAGGCACTTCACTAAGGCAGGGTTGAATGCAATGGGGAAACAGTCATTCAGGCATGTTGCCACTGAATTTTTTACATTTTATTTATTGTTTTGCCACAGCAGTTATGGTGGCAAAATGGAAGATCTTTTGCCTTTTTCTTTTGAAAAGTAAACATTTTTGGGGAATTTTTTTTCTTTTTTTCTTCTTTTCTTCTTTTTTGCCTTTGAACCTCAGAGGCAATCTCAAAATATTTAAAGCTCAATACACTATTATTCTCCATATCCTGAATAAATACAGACAGAGTGACCTTTTTATATGCTCTTTTAATGTTCAATTTATGAGCATTCCTCTATCCACAAGTCAAAAGCATATTCAGAACATGAAGGCTAGCAGCACTGCCCACACACATTGACTAAATGCGGTCAAATAGAGCCAAACCACAAGAACTTTTAAATTAGGCATTTAAAAGTCCAAATATTCAAAATAATATTAGAATGTAATTAGGATTGACTAAATGCAGTTATTAAAGATAAGTACCTTAAGAATAAAGAAACCCTATGTTTTGTTTACACAAGACACTTTATACACATGGGAATCAAGTTATTGGTAGTAAGATGTTTACTGATGTTTATATAAACTTTCCCAATTCCAATATCTAATCTGAATACAGATTAAAAGTCTGGCCTAGCTCAAACTTTTGTTTTTTTTTTTTTTGGGGGGGGGGGGGATTATACTTATACAACTGCAATTATACTTATGAACTGTATAATCAAATTTATGACATTTTAAAAGGTATGATTAACACACTAATGAAATTACCAGTTTTTATTGGACAAAGAGCTGAATCAGTGTGATTTGTGGAAAAAAACTGTAAACCAGATCTACTGAAAACTACAGTCACCATTCATTTGAAATGCACCCTTAATTTGAAATTATACTTGTGCAATTACCATTATGCCTATAAACTATATAATAAAATTTATTACATTTTTAAAAGGTATGATTCACACACAAAGCTCTTTTTTTGGACAAAGAGCTGAATCAGTGTAATTTGTGGAGGGAAAAAGTGAACCAGATCACCTGAAAACTGCAATCCCCATTAATTTTAAATGCATAAATGAGCAACTTATATATTCTTTACATTTACAAATTTTCCCTTTTGTGTTACAAGAAAGAAAGAGAGTCATAACAGTGAGTAAATGATGACAGAAAATGTTCCTTTAATAGGCGTTTAATTCATGCCCCTTTCTAAAAAATATTGATCTATTTCATTCTTAAGTGGCCTCCTTTCTTTTCCTTCCACTGGCCATAAATTATAAAAGTCACAGAGACATCCAGCTCAAAATAATTTATAGCATACTTTGGACTTCTTACCATGCGTCTTAAGATTTTCTATGAAGTGGTATACTGCATGATGTAACATTTAGCTCTCACCATGTCCATCACTGGCCATTTTTCATCGGCAGCCAGCTGTCATAAAGTCCAGTGCAGTAGTATTAGGAATGCCTCATAAATTATGACTGCTTCATAAATACAGGGTAACAAATCATTGTGCGGTGACTTTAGTTTACCTCAGCCTCCCTCCATCCATCCTTGCTGCCCACCGTGGCTCAATTGCACTCTTTGAGTCACTGGCCAAGCCTCAAATAGTGTTGCTCTTGAGTAGCATCCAACTGGAAAAACAGTTGATATCTACTTATACAGAACAGGTCTGAACTATTAGCTTTAGTGATACAATGTTAAAACTGTCATTGCTATGAAAATTTGAGCTCCTGAAATAAAGTTAAACTACAATGTTTTTAATCATACTGACATAGTTTTTTAAATCTTTGATATTACTGATGAAATCAAACATTGATTAACATTCCATTGACTATATTAACACTACTCGTCTAGCTCTTAATTCAAACCATGAACATACTGTTGTTTTAATGTTTGCTGCAATGTAACACAGTAGTGTCACAATAAAACCTGAAGTTTCGCAAAACAGGAAGTGCCTCATAGCATAATACCAGATATCGCATTTCTTGCATTCTCACCGCATCACTTCCCGTGCCTCATCTGAATGCAGATACCGTAGAAACTAAAGAAACAGAACCAATTGCCCTTCTATTGTGTGGATCATTGACAATCCTTAACCACATACAGCTATTAAGTTTGAGCGATGATATAATGGCTGTTTCTTTAAAAATGATACTATAATTTCAGCATTAAAAATCTATCTTAGGTCACATTTTGTGGGACCTCTAGGCTAAAGTAAACCTACACCTGCTATTGCTTAAGAAGGCATTAAAAACACACGCCATGAAAAAAAAAAAGTATCTTTGGTTTGGCAATCCCAATAAAGAGGGATGTGCATGCGACTAAAGTACTGTTGGAGAGCCACATGCTGGGCCAACCCTTTGGGTCACTGGCAGCAGATAATTGGAGCTGAATAATAACTTATATCCCAGCCGTAATGATCGGGGCTAATGACTGAGACTGAAAGAGACTGAAAAGAATAAGAGAGCAGCATGAGAGCGAGTAAACGTGAGGGAAGAGGGAGGGAGGTAGAGAGCAAGAGAGAGCAAGCCATGGAGAGCTTCCTTATGTTTTGTGTCATCTGTGTTGCAAATTAGAAGCGGAAAAAAAAGCTAAGCGAGTGGAACAGATGGACCACACTGGTGGGGGCTAATACGGACGGTCCTTGGGTCAGATATTTAGTCCTAATTAGCCCAAGGAATGTGACGCATAAGAGCGGAACAGATACGTTGCCATTATGACTGGAATTTCCTTCCTCTGTGGCATGCAGTGCATTAACCTGATTAGGTATGGCACTTATCTGAGAGATCAAAGAGCTCCAGGAACTGGTGACGTAGTGGCAGGGTGGCGGCATTTGGAATGCTACGTTCTGTTCTTTACAGTATTTGACACATTTCATTCAGGCTCCTTTAAAATTACATTTTACATAAGTAATCAAAAAGGATAGACTATCATTTTGATATAAAATTTATCTAAATTTTATCCAGAGATGAAATGCTGAGAATTGATCGCATCTCATTCAAATTTTCTTATTTTCCCAGTAAAAGATTTCTAAGACATATTTACTTGAGAATGGCATAAGGCTTGCTTTTTAGGAAATATACTGTATCTTGAAAAGTGTTTTTCTTCCCCTCTTGGCAATTTTTTTGTATGTATCTATATAATCAATATTTACTTATATACGTCCAGAGGAATTAACCTGACTTTGCTAAATTTAATCAGAATCATTATTTAAAAATACTATTTATATAATATAAATGGGTAAAGCCTACATGCATAGAGCCAATGTAATAAGAAAAATAAATGTGATCTAATTAAATTTGATCAGATTCATTATATATATATATATATATATATATATATATATATATATATATATATATATATATATATATATATATATAAAACGTCAAGTATTGTTTATTCATTTGCTTGTGTGTTCACAGTGAATAATGCTCATTTCTTACAGTGCATCAGGAAGGCGAAAACCCTGCTTTTTTATGATTTATGTACTCGTTCTGGGTGGTTTGTTAGACTTGGAGGGATAAACAAGAAATGAACATAACAACTACCAAAGCTGCTTAGCCACTTACTAATTAAAGTTGAGCCCTGCAATGGGAAAAGCTAAATTGGTCATTAGGAAGTTTAATCATAACACATACACACACACACACACACACACACGGCATAACAATCAGCTCTGCTTCCAGTCAAGACAAACAGAGCCACAAACAATTGTCTTTGAGAATTAATACATTTTCCAGAGTACATATACTTTTAATCATGGAGAATCAGACATTGCTGTTTAAAGTGGACTTGAAAACCTAGAAGACAAGAGCAAGACTTAATCAGCAGTGATTGAACTAAATACACAAACCAAATCTTGGAGACCTGGGGATCCTTCTTCATAAAAATATTCATATGGCCTGGGTTAACTTGAGGTAAACAATCTTTGAAAGGGTGATTGAGCACCAAAGCTGACTTGAAAAACTGCAGGACGGGAGCCAGACATTAACCGACCAGCGGTGATTGGACTGAGGACACAAACAATATCAATAACTCATCAACACACATTTGATAGTACACAGGCAGTCAAAATGTGTAACACTTTTGATTTCATGGCTATTATTAGCATGGCCTCTGCACATTTGAAGTTCAGTTGTTTTTGACTTATCGAGCTGTCTCCTCTCTCTGGCCACACATATTTCAGACTGGAAATGATGTCAGGTTTCAGCATTAGTGCCATATGCAGCGAGCTATCTTTGAGTCCAAGACCCACCTCACATTGAGAAACAACATCTGCGTACCTCCTGTGGACCTCGGTCTGTGCGTGTTTTCTGCAGGTGGACTCCCATTGAGACCAAAGAACTGCTCTGGACTTCCATCCCTAATGAATGAACTTACCGTCAGTGTTCAGTGGTATTACCAGCTGCCAGGTACACATGCTGAATTTGAGTTAACCCTTTAAATCCCAGGTCTAGGGAGATTCTGTCCTGACATCTTTGGGAGTAACGCATCACTGTAAAAACCTTAGTAAAAACAGGTTACACTCGTCAAAACTGATCCTAAGTCAACCATTTTTCTAAAATGATCAGTTTTTAAGATGTGCGTACAAGTCATTTCAGTAACACTTTAGTATAGGGACCAATTCTCATTATGGTTGCTTATTAGCATGCCTATTATTAAGATACTGGCTGTTTATTAGTACTTATAAAGCACATATTCTGCATGACCATATTCAACATTGTAAACACCTCAATCAATCCAATTAACTGAATTTCATTCTGTTTGATAGGACTGGATTCTTTTGGATTGGTGCAAATTAGGAGTAGATTTAAAATGTCAAATACATTACAGTAGAAAATAATCCAAATATGCAATTTAAAAGACTGATAAGATGAGCCCAATTTGTGATTCTAATGGAACATTCTGGAGAACATCTTAAGCAAATGCCAGCAAAAGCAGGGACTCTCTGTGAAAAAACGGGAACATCTGGGTCACAATAACAGAAATCTACATGTGCCATGAACCTAGAAGACCCTGCTTTTTAACATATACAACAAATACCCATTTTATTACAATAGTACTGGTTCAGCTTTTACAAGTTCAATAACAGCCATATAGCTGTTCACCTTATTTATGTAAACAACTCCTAGTATAGCCTACATGATAATTAATCATCCCTTTCTAGATGCATTTATCCTTTGCTTGATCCTTTGGTCTTTTCTTTGGCCTGTCTGGAGACTGTTTTCTAATGTGGCTTTTATTGGTGTTTTTGTGGAAGCATTAATTGTAAACAGGATGTGTTTTGTGTGGTCTTTAAGAAAAAGTGTTTCATATTCCTGCTTGGACATTCTTCAAAACAGCCTCTTGTAACTTACAAATTACTTATGCTTGAAGTGCTGAATGAGCCACATGTGACAATTATAGAAATAGTCACTCTGGGTTTGTCTGGTAAAGATGTGCTGCAAGATCACACAAGTAGATTCAGCTATAGCTAATGCAATGCAATGCAACTGTTCAACCGCAATGCATCATTAGCAAGGAAAACAGCAGCTACAAGGCATATGATTTATGTTTCCCCACTAACCCACCTGCAAATAAAATCTCACTTTCGTAGTTTTGCATGAGTAGGAGGCTCACAGAGCGTTGCATATAAGTAGAAGCAAGCGAAACAATGTGAACAATGATTTACACAGGCACTGCAGAGAGCGTCTGTCAAACGCAGCCCTCAGGAAGCGTTCACAGAGAAGAGGGATAAAGGAGAGGCAGCAGGCCAGAGGTTTGAATGATCACAGTTCTTGACCTTTTGGCATTAGAAGTCTTGTAAGTTCAAACCTCAGCTATTACCAAGCTGAGCTTATCTGAAGTGGCTATACAGACACAGACTGGAGCCTCAACAACAGGTTCCTATACATGAATGCCTTTGGATGCTAGACAAGACAAATACCATAAACATGTCTGTACAATTTTCATTTAATGGTTTAAGTACAATATATTTAGCACTGTGTAAATGTCATGTTAAAGCCACTGAAAAATTAAGATTTATTAATATATTTCATTTCAGTGTGCCAGGATATACCAGTTTATATTTCCAAAAAATCATATTGCCAGTAATTGTAATAATCCAGTGAGTTTTTTTATATGCATTACCAGTCCAACAGCAGATGATATGGTTATGACTACCATTATTATGTGCTTGGGATTGCATGGAGAAAAAATAAATGAGGCAAACTAAATGCATAAGAACTGTTACAAAATCTCCAGGACACTAAAAATACCTTTAAATCTAATGCAAATGTAGTCTGAAAAGTTTTAAGAACTCTTCACAAATGCTGTAGTGTTCCGACCACCGTTTTTAAAACAGCTTTTGCACACAATGCATATTTCTCCAGGTAGATTTGGCTAAATAAAGAAAAGAAAAGAAAAGAATTTGGAAAACATCCTTGGAACATAAGAATAAGAAGAATGCAATGCAATTACACTGAAAGGGGTCCATTTCGAGTTTCAAAAGCAATGCAAAAGCACCAAAAGTCTAAATAAAAGTTTGGGTTAATTTGGTGTATTTTTCATTTGAGAATGTCGTGGCTTCATATGTCATGTCATGGAGTTTGACAGCCCAAGTCCTCATTCATTACTGTATATTTAAAACAGTGAGCACAACTGACATGAAGCATGAATAGGAAGGAATCACAACAGCACATTGGATTACGTTTTGACTGGGGACACGGATGGGGCATATAATCACCAGCATTAAACTACTAGAACTGTTTTTCTTTCTGAAAAGCATATGCAACAAGAAACCAGCAGGTTATGTGGGCTGAGCTGTCATATTCTGTCACAGAGCTCATCATCTGGAAAGCATTGCATTCTAACTATTGTGTACAAACATCTGATGAACATCTTTGGAAAAATACAGATGAAACAGCAGATGGGCAAATGGTCTGAAAATGCCAGATGAACGTCTAGGAAATGTATGCTTCTGAGAGGTGATAAGCTATTCTATGGAATAAGACTCTTTCCAGTGAGGGGAAATAAATAAATAAATTATGAGGACACAATTGTAATTTGAATGCTTTTTTAATATGTAAAAACCTCTAGATTGAGTATTCATATTCAAACAAGTTTCCACTGAAAGTCTCAGAGCCTAAAAAAAAAGAGAGATACTGATTGACATTGATTTCAAATGGCATAAAGTTAATTATTGTACATTCTTTGGCCATTTTTCCTATTTTTCTCTCTCTCGAAGAATGTTTACTTCAGCGTTTCCAGTTTATAACTTCCACAAAATCATTACATTTCTCTAACAGCCTGTAATATGTATGAATTTATAAAAATGTGGAAAACATATGCAGGAATCTGCCCCCTGAACAACAAAACACATAAAATTGCATCTTTTGCGCCCTTGTAAAAATCACTTCTTATACAGTATGCTCACATATGCCAATTTTTAGGGGGGAAAAGGAAAAAAAAAAACAGGTTGCCAGTTTGGTGCACAACAGAATAGCATTTCCCCCTAAGGCTATGTGCCTCCACAGATGTTTCATTCAGCCTTTGCAGCATTTGGCCACTCTAAAAGTGCTTCAGCCACTGCATTCCCTCCCATTGTACTGTGAAGGAGAGAGAGAGCGAGTGAGGGAATGACAGGGACAGGCTGTTTACCACCACCCCCTCTTTTCTCCCTGTGTTAGCTTGGGGGTTGGGGGACATTGGGGCGGCAGCACAATTACGAAGGGTCCAGCTTGGAGCTCCGGGCGGCACAGAGGGTCATAGAAAGGAGCTGCACGTCTGGGCCTCCCGAATTCTGAATCCGCTGGGTGGGTGGTCTCCTCTCTCCACACCCATTCTCTCTCTCTCTAATTCACTCACCCGCTCTCTCGTTCCTCTGCTATCCCAACACCTCCAAGAGAAACCATTAGCTCATCCACTCTGGCCAGCACTTGAGCTCTGATGTGGCAGTCAGTGGCTCATTCAGAGCTAGATTAGAGAGCCTCATGGGCGAGCTGCGTGGCCAGGCCCACAGAGGGGGCCGCTGCCTCTGCTGCTGTGCAGTTCTGCTGGTGGGCTCTTTGCACTGGCACTACTAACTGGGTGGCAGTTAGCACTAATCCTGTCACTGATTACCTCTGGCATGAGGAAATAAACAGTAATAATGAATATACAACCTCTTTCCATCAACACGCACAAAAACTTTCAAACATTTACAGACCTGTGCTTCTTTTTCCCTCATCCCCACACGTCTAGATTACACACACACACATTTCATTTGGTCCCCACAATGTAGACAACACACTCATTTATTACCAAATCTGACACTTGTTGTATATTCATTACAACACTTCCCAAATAGCACAATAAACTCCATACACAAACATACACTACCGTTCAAAAGTTTGGAGGTTTTTTTAAAGCACTTTTTTAAATGTATCTAAATGTTTCTGAAAAATATAAATAGCATCTCTACTGTCACTTTTGATAAATTGAATGCATTTAATGTGTGTGTAATATACTGTTCACACAAACACACACACACACACACACATACATTTAAGAAATTAAAACATAGTTTTGAAACTCTAGTTTACATTCATTTTAGTGAAACAATACACATTTTGTTTACAAGCATTTCATTTGTCATTACGATCATTTTCTGGCACAACATACAATATTTTTAAAATAAAAAATACTAAATTATATTGTTTTACATTAAAAATAAGAAAATACAGTATATAGCAGAAGCATATATAATGTTGTAGTTGTTTTTCTTTTGTTTTGTTTTTTTAATGTATGTATATTTTAATATAAAGTTGTTGGATACTACAAGAGATGATATCTACATCAAAACACCACTTATTATTACAACAATTATTAATTGTGTTACTAAACAGAATTCTTTTTGTAACACATCTGCTTTCTCATACCTACAGTGACACCTTGTGTCTATATGTGGTCTTACATGGTCCCAGCAGGGTTTACTGTTAGCCTGGTGTCCCTAAAGTGATACTCCACCCCAAAATGAAAATTTTGTCATTAATCACGTACCCCCATGTCGTTCCAAATCCGTAAATGCTTTGTTTGGGTTCAGAACACAATGTCAGATATTTTGGATGAAAAATGGGAAGCTTGCCATAGACTGCCAAGTAAAATACACTGTCAAGGTCCAGAAAAGTATGAAAAGCATCATCAGACAACAATTCTTTTTGTATGCGAAGAAATCAAAAATAACCTTGACAGTGTAATTTACCTGGCAGTCTATGGGACAGACACAAGCATCCTAGTTTTCATCCAGACTATCTTAAATTATGTTACGAAGACGAACAAATCTGTTACGGGTTTGGAACCTTTTCAAAAGTTACTTCAAAAGGATTTCGATGCTTGTTTTTGGATCACTGTCCTGATAGAAGACAACTCTGGTCCATTACGCAAGTCCATGATGCCATGTATCTGAACATGTATCCAGGACCTGAATCCAATGGATGTATCCAGCCCACAACATGAAAGATCCAGCAGTATATCTGGGCATGGGGTCCCTGTGACATCCCTGTTTATCCTTTTAAAGCCATTATGTGAACTCCATAAAGCTCTTTTTTATTTACCTATTTTCTTACAGCCAATCTTCTGCTGCACATCACAACTATATTCTTTGGTTGTACTTATATTGAAGTATGGTTAAGGGAATTTGGCCTTTGTGTTACCTCATGTCTGTAGTCACCCTGGTGGGCTAAAAATGGAAATATGAATGGAAATGTACTTTGTAGATTTTTTATCCATAAGCATTTCTAGCGGTGCTAATTATCATGGCTAATGAATGAATGGAAGATCAAAAGGATAAAAAGTGCAGAATTATTTTCATAGCCTTCTTTGCTCAAATTTACCAAGGGGGCTAATAATTCTGTATCATTTGTGTACTATTATGTCTGTATGAGTCACAAATATGCACCCTTAAAGGGTTAAATAAGGTACAAAGCTTACATTTTAAAAAGGTACCACCCCAGTGACATCTTATTTCCCTTTTATTTCTGAGAAATTCTGAAAAACTACACTTATACATACAACATAACTTATAAAGTGATAATATCTTAAATGAAATAAATTGTGATTGTACGTTTAATGCACTAAATACTGTATGTTCCTCTACATCTGTATTTCCCCGTTTTCCTTTAATGCAAACAAAAATTGTACACAACCTGTTTATTTTAATTAGTTGTATTAATCAAATGCAGCAAACAGGGCTTTACAAAAGAGCACAAGTTCCTTATATGCCTTTTTTGGGTAACTAACTGCTGCATCCTGTGGTGGTCATAGAAGTGGAAGTTATGCGGTTTCAAACTGAGCACTTGCTGTCCTGAGGAAGGAACACATTTGACTAGACCGTATCTTCTGTAAAGATGTGCTGCACATCAATTCATCTCCTCATTGGTATGTTTAAAGTTGTTATTTTTATTGTTGTTGTTTTTGTTGTTTAAAATTTGCCTAACTGCTAAGCATCGAGCAAATAGCTAATAATAATAATGAAAAAATATCATAGAGCGGAATTAAGATTTAAATCAGTCTCTAAACGAATTGTATATCTTCCACTGTACATTTGTTAAGTAAGGGCTTTCCATGGGTCATTAAGCCATTTTTGTAGATGTAGTTATAATTTACAGAATTAGTAATTTGTAGATTGTAGTAACAACATGTTCCCCATGACCTGACATGACCTTTATCTTGTACAATTCAGGTGCCTTACTTGTCTTTGCTGTTGAAAATGAGGCGACAGCCATGAACGTCACAGAAAATGCCACAGCTCCAGTTTCAGTGAATACGAACAAGACCAGCCAGTTCAAAATGGACTCTACCACTCCAAGCTTCAATTCCAAGGTGCCAAACCAGGTGGATGTGAATACCACATCAGGTAGCTTTTTCATTTTGCTTGATCATGTGTCATTCAAGTGTCCACACTTTATGCAGCAAAATGGTACAATTGCTAGGAACACTGTAAGCCAGTTTATATGACAGCTGCTTGCATCAACCAAAGTATGTTACATCTGGTGATTTTTTATTTTTTATTTTTTTGGCCAACAGGATCGCCTACTCCACCGCCCCAAGAACATCCGCAGACCAAGAATTACACCACATACAATTCTCTGAAGAACGTTTCACAATCAAGCCCAAATAATATGAGCAGAAACGCAACTACTAGCAAAACAACCAGTAAGAGAAACAATACCATGCAAGCAGAATAATCATGGATTGTGCCTTTCATAATAAAATGTACACATTTTATTTATTTAAATGATATTTAATGATAATTTTATTTTTACACAAAAGAGCAATGTGGAAATTCAGTTTTAACTTTTAACTTTAATCATAAAGACTGAGTCATTCTCACACAGGAAGGAAGTATGTACCTACAGTGACACACTCTTAAAACTCATCATAAGCCGAAATAAATTATTTTTACTAACCACCTATAAATCTAGTAAGAAAAAAGGTAGAGCATAAATTTGCTAATCACCTAAATATGTAATTATTTCTTATATAAAAAAGGTATTTTTACAATTTTTTTCTCTAGCAGTGCAAACCGTCAAAACGAGTGGGCCAAGTGAGTGATTTTTCCTAACCACCTATAAATACATTTTTGAAAAAAGTAAATTAGAGCATAAATTTGCTAATCACCTAAATGTCTTTGTTTTTTTCTACATCAACTTCTACAGCGTCATCTACCAAAAGCAAGGGTACAAGTTTTTTCCTTATTGTCAGTGTTTATTCATGTTTAGTTCAGTTTTCTCTATATATACATTTATTTATTTTATTTTTCTACAGCAGCTTCTGCAGCACCATCTGACAAAGGCCAGGGGAAAAGTGAGTGATTTTGTTTCTTTATTGTCAGTGTTTATTCATGTTTAGTTCAGTTTTCTTAAATATATACTGATATATATATATATTTATTTATTTTATTTTTCTACAGCAACTTCTGCAGCACCATCTGAGAAAGGCCAGGGGTCAAGTGAGTGATTTTGTTTCCTTATTGTCAGTGTTTATTCATGTTTATTTCAGTTATCTTGTTTATTTTGAATTGTCAGATACTAATATATGGTAACACTTAAGTACAGGGACTAATTCACACTATTAACTAGTTGTTTCTTAGCATGCCTATTATTAACATATTAGCTGTTTATTACTACTTATAAAACCCATATTCTGCACAACCATGTTCTACATCCCTAATATCTAAACTTAACAACTACCTTACTATTAATAAGCAGCAAATTAAGAGTTTATTGATTCATAGTTAATGTTTTGTTTATAGTGAGAATTGGACCTTAAAATAAAGTGTGACCAAAGTTAATTATTCTTACGGTTTGTTTTTACTCTCAGCAACTTATGCAGTTATCTTTATTATTGCTCTTCTGGTTCTCGCTGGGGTAATAGTTTATTGCTGCCTTACAAAGAAATCCAGGGTAAGCCATTTTTAGTAAATTATTACTAATTGTGAATGCTGATCTTTACAATGGATATATAAACTACATACTGATAATGTTTATCTAATGCAGAAGTACTCTGTGGAGTTACATCCCAAACACGAAGATGCTCAGATCCCTCTCAGCACAGTGGATGCAGAGGTGTTTGACACCACATCAGTCAAAGGTACCAGACATTCTTAACTTTCTACCACCACGGGCATTTCTCTGCTTACACTGAGCTTGTGTTCTACACTTGTGCCCAAAGATATGCAAACGTTCTCTCCTGTCGAGTCCACCGAGCCGCTTAAGGACCCTGCGCCTGAATCTGAGAAGCCTGAGGAAGAGAAAGGTAGCCTATGTGACAAGCAGCTGCTTTCTGTCAAATACTCTACATTTACATTCAGTCATTTAGCTTTTATCTGAAGCGACTTAGAAATGAGGACAATGGAAACAATCAAAATCAACAAAAGAGCAATGATATGCGAGTGCTATAACAAGTCTCAGTTAGCTTAACGCAGTACACATAGCAGAAAAACAATAGAGCAAGCTAGTGTTAGAGGAGTTAAAAGTCAGTGTTAATGTTAAATACCCTATGACAATTACTTCATCTTCAGAAATGCATTACACTCCAAGTTAATTTTAACACAATCATATGTCTTCATAAATGTGTGAAGACGTATAAAGAACTAAGGAAGAAGAAGCAATCATATGAAACGCCTGAGAAGTCTGTGTTTGTAAGAAAGCTGCCGATTCTAAACCCAATACAAAAATTAATATGGATAGCTGTTATTAAAAACTGAAAAAATAAAAAAATAAAAAATAACAATAATACAATTTATATAATTCAATAAAATTTAAACTATCATTCAAAAGTTTGGGGTCAGTTATATTTCTAACGGAAATAATATACCGACCCTAAACTTTGAAACTGTGCTAGAAGTTCCTAAACTACTGTATTAAACTCTACAGTACTGAAATGAAATACACTTTCGACTAGAACAAAACTGATCCGTCTATGATCCAAAAGCCTGTGATTCAAACCAGTGACTAGAACCCTGCTGCTGAACTAGCTGCAATAACAGAGAGCTCCACTGGATGGACTTCTAAGACAAGAGTATGTAGCTCTCAGTAAAGAGTATGTAGAGTGTGTCTCTCAGTAAAGAATCCTACATTTTACAAAACTGATAAATCTGTGCTAACAATATATATATATATATATATATATATATATATAAATATATATATATATATATATATATATACTGTAGAAACTAGATCAGCACTAAATTTGAGACTGTATCTGTTTTATATATATATATATATATATATAAATTTAGTGCTGATCTAGTTTCTACAGTAAACTCGTTTATGGAACCCCAAGATTAAAAGTGCAATATTCAAGAATCTTCAGCTTCAATACTGACAATAATAATAAGAAAAAAACACCACCAACAACTCAATACTGAGAAAAAATTTAATCTTGTGCTGATATTGTTGGTCTCTGCCACAAACCATTATCTGAACTGAGCCTGCATGGACATGATTCAATGTTTCAATGCCTACAGCATTTAGGAAATAGCCACTTTTGACCAGAAGCATCTGGTCTTTGTGTCTGATCCTTTCCATCTGGAAGACCCATAACAGAAATAAAGATGCCTTTGGCTGTCTGGGTTTGCAGGTAGTGGTTTTATTTATCTATTCATTTAAGAGACACTGCTCAGAGTTGAGCTCGTAGTGCTTTTTATTTATTTGGGATAGTATCAACAATCCCAACACTAATGAAAACAGTGAATATAAAATATTCGAGTGACTTCAGTGCACTGGAAATAATGAATACATGTTTCACCCTCACAGCTTTTGCAACAGGATATTACACTATTTGCCTACAGTCTAGCAGTTTGAGGAACTTCAGAAGTTCCCTTATTAACAACATTGTCATTTTTCAGCAGTGCAAGATTATTTATTCACACAATATCACAGACAGAATCAGAACTTAGAGATTAGAATATATATATATATATATATATATATATATATATATATATATATATATATATATATATATATATATATATATATATATATTGCATGCATTTCTCAAAAGTGCTTCTGACCTTTATTAATGTCACTTTCATATTTCTCACAGGATAGAAATAATTCAAATAGTAATTTATATTAGTACATAAAAAAAAAAAAAAAAAAAAAAAAAAAAAAACAGATGATATTAAGACTTTTGGCCTGTTGGACTGAATTCATGTTAAAGTAGTCCAGATCCTAGTATTAATAGGACAGTTCACACAAAAATGAAAATTATTTAATCATTTCTATATCCTCATGTCATCTCAAACATGATTTCTTCAGTCACACTTTATTTTAAGGTCCAACTCTCACCATTAATAAACCATTAACTATGATTTTTGTCTCAATAAACTACCAATTTGCTGCTTATTAATAGTTACGTAGTAAGGTAATTGTTAAGTTTAGATATTGAGTATATTATTAGGGATATAGAATATGATCATGCAGAATATGTGCTTTATAAGTACTAATAAACAATCAATATGTTATTAATAGCAATTGGTCCCTAGGGTGTTACAATTTATTTTGCTACAGAACACAAAAGATTATTTATTTATGTATTTTGCCCATACAGTGCACTTGTGTTGATGGATTGGGCTGTGAAGACCTTGTAAAAGTAACAAACGTGACTAACTTAAGGGAATAGTGGGGTTGTTTGCCTGCAGCAAGTGGTGCAATGGTTTAACAGCACAGAATGACTTCCTATGATCTCAGTTTCTCTTCATGCTCCCTGTAATCACACAGGATGGTTCTTTTTCCCACCAAAATCTGCTGCCTGTCATTGACAAGCTCCACAGATTCCTCTTAGGAGCTAATGGGTCTCAATGAGTTTCTTAGCTTCAGTGGCTTTACTTACTGCAAACGCCTCCAGGTCTAAATCAACCACATGGTGGGAGAGAGTGAGTAACAATGAGAGAGAGAAAGAAAATGACCATGGAGGGAAAAACAAAACAGAAGTGTGCATTGCAATGACATAGTGGCTAATGGTTTTACGATGCCTCTTTATCCTGTAAGTGCTGACTTTCCCGTCACAAGCTGTTTCTACCACCTGCTCATTCGGTTTTACCACACAGAAAATAATAGGAAGCTTGAGACATCCTCAGGTTTGAGACCACTGAGGACAGGCGTTTTGTGTGCAGTTGTGTTTTTAAGAGTCGTTAGACTTGTCGGGAAAAAGCATAAATAGTGAAGTTTAAATTATGAAGAGTGTTTAATTTGTTTGTTGATTAACAGTAGCTATTATACTAAAGCAAAAGCCGCAAGAAGCTGTGGTTTCGCATCATAACTATAACCATGGCTTCACACGGTTTAATGCTTTTATAAAACGGTTATCCCGTTATACATAGTGAGGTTTTACAGAATAAAAGAGAGCAAATAAAGTGTAATGATATAAAATACAAACAGTATTCTTCCACCAAACAATGTAGTTCCTCAGAAACAGTTGTGGTTGAAACAAAGTGGTTGTCGAGCAACCCACAGCAAAACAAGTAAACAAAACACAAGTAAACAAAGGTGTATGTTTTTACAACAGGTTCGAACAAGTCTTAACCAATCAGAATCAAGGACCGGAATTATACATTTTATAAAGTGAATTTTGGATTTGATTTAGTTTGATGAACATTTGTTTGGTTTTGGTGCGAATACATGTTCATTTAAATTTAGTTATAAACAGAAATATCTACTTTTTTATTTTTATTTTTATTTTGAACTGAACTTCATGCTCTTGTAGTGCGTGACTATTAGGGATGCACCGGTTGACTGGCCATAAATCGGAACCGACCGGTTTTTGCTTAAAAAACGCAATAGACAATTGGCCGGTTTTTGGTCTTTTTTCGGCCGATTTTTTCCGGAAGTGCGCCTGCGTGCACAGACTAAATTGTAATCATTTGCTATCATGTAATTTGTGTGGAAGTATTTCGAAATCTGCACGCAGGACAGAAAGTGCAGAGCTACATGTCTGAAGCACAGATAGCAGGAAGCAATCAGCCGTTGGTGTACTGGCGTACAAAATATGAGTCCCTTTCCTGCGCTCACTGAAGCTGCGTGAGCGTACTGTACCTGACCTGTCCCTGCACAAGCGGAGACAGTGAAGGGATGTTCAGCGTGTTGGATGAGAAATGAAACAAAATGGACTAAACTGTGACAAAACTGAAATGTTTTTTTTTTTTTTTTTTAAGTAGAACTTGCATACATGTTTGAAAAGCCAGAAGTAAACGTCAGTTCTGGATAGGATGAATATTTTTATTTTACCTTAAGATTACATCTACTTAATTTGATTTAGAAATCAACTGCTGTAGCACACTGAAAAAAAGGTGTTTCATATATTCAATTAAAAAAGGGTAAAAAAATAAAAAAAAGGGTGATGATTCACATCTACATTTTTTTTACTTGAGACAATAGTTATTTCTTTTTCATTAGCTCAAGCAAAAAAATATGTGAATCATTACCCTAATTTTTTTTTTTTTTATTGGATAAATGAAACACTTTTTTATTGGACCCAATTCAAAAACTAAAGCTAAATGCTGATGCCTGTATCATCTATGTTTGTATTGAAGGCTACTTACTGTGCAGATACTGCCGTTAATTTCAGATGGTTATGGTTATTGTTTTCAATAGCCAAAAGCCAGTTTGGCCTATTTAATACCAAATAAACTTTTTATTTATGCACACTTTCCTTCTTTCTTGTTTGTTGCTTAAAGAGATATAAAAAAATAAATAAATAAAAAATCGGTACAGGAATCGGCCAGTTTGCTTGTAAAAAATCAGTATCGGAATCGCCGTGAAAAATCATGATCCTAGTGACTATATTCTTTACATTTATTTATACTATGGGGCCATTTAATGCTTGAATCTGATTGGCTGACAAATGTTCTGAGGTGTGCAATTATTTTCTGTGAAATGCACGGGGAACATAGTTCAAGGCAGCTCTCTTGACCGCATTACAGTTCAATATCACTTCGCATAGTAAAACTGTTATAACGGTCACGCAGTTTGCACAAAAAGGTGTTGTCAGCGATGCCCTGACGATTTTATCAGTTAGCCTATATATAGTGTAGCAACTTAAAGGCTACACGTGACATTTCTCACTAGCAAGGTAATTACAGCACTGTTAGAGACGCTGCAGCAGAAGAGTGAATAGAGACACACAGAGGTACGTTAGCCTAATTCACACAAGCTCTCTCTCTCTCTTTCTCTCTCTCTCTTTCTGTGTGTGTGTCTCTGTCGCTCTCGCTCTCTTGGAAAATAACTTCATTAATAACTGCATTAGAATGCTATCAATGACTCAGGCCTCCATTACCAGCTTTAAAATTATGTTTTGGAACTAGCAAAAGAGGCATTGAATGAGATGCAGAAGAAATAATCCTACTCACAATAACTACAAAAACCGGACAAATCCCTTTAAATATATCATCTGATCAATGTCTTGAGGTGTGGTAACTATAGTATAAGCGGAATAATTGACTCTGGGCCATTGGATTATTAGAAAAAATAATGCACACCCGAGGTTTTGTATATTTTGTAAGCTTGTATATTTTATATAATGTAAAAATAATGGTCTATGATTTTTACTATGTTACACTTCTTTGTGTGATCCATTATAATACAAACAAATTCTTAAACATATTGCCTACAGAATCGACTGATGTTAAACAAGAAAACCAACAGAAATTATCCAGCTCCCAGGCCCCAGAGAACCCAAAGGATAAAATGGAGGGGCTGACCGTAGTGGATCTTACTGATGGAGAGCCGACGATCTCCACCAAAACCTCAATGGAATCCCTAGATGATGTTCTCAATGAAAACAACAGCAACAATACAAGGGTTGAAGGTTAGTGAGACTGAGAGAATATATATTTTTTTAATTGAATTATTTAGTTAGACTTTAATACCATTTCTCTCTAATAACCATTTCTTCTTTTTGTTTCAGTCAAGGGCAATGGGCATGATTTCACTGAAATCTCTATTGATGCTTAATTTCTAAAATTAATCAGGTTCTTCCCAGCATTTTACAATGGTAAGTGTTTTCCAGCAATCCATGCAAATACATTCTTTACATACAGTGCTGTGCTCCATTAGAGATGTACTCAATTAAAGGGTGAAAAAACAGCATACATGTATGCGTATTGTAACTAAAAGTTGCATAATAGGGCATAAATCACACATTCATATTATGATTCACATTGGTCACTCCAAGCAAATTTCACTTTTTACTCGTACAGATGTGGTAGAGGGCATTCCATCTCTCATCACATCATAACCACAGATGCCGCTTCAGGTCTCATGTCATCAGACACTTGAGAGATATAACACAGCTTTAATTCTCTCTGTCAGGGTGTTTTCTGCACACCTGTGCCCCAGCAGGTTAAGGCTTTATTTCTGTTTGCAGCTCCCAGTGAAATGTGTTCCTCTGTTAACAGCTGATGAGAGACCTTCATCAGCATTTCAGTACATGATGCCCCACGGTATGGACAATGGAATGCTCCATTCAGGGCTCGACATTAACGCTTGTCAACTTGTCCGGGACAAGTGAATGTTTTGGATGGGCAAGTGAAGGAGAAATTTACAAATTTGAGATATTTTGGGACATTCAAGTCATCCTTTATCATACGTATAAGTATCTTGTGTCAATTTAGTTCTTTTTCTGAGAAAATAATGGGTCGTCTCAACTGTAAATTAAAAAACCAATGGAGAAACCAAGGCAGAAAACTGTAGTGTATATTATCAGTTACCACTCTTTCACTTTGTTTGGAATGCTCAAATTGAGTTACGGCATTCTGACTTTGTTTAGCCATGCGTCAATATGAAGTTACAGTGCCAGTTTGGAGTTATACAGTGTTCTGCCTTTTTTAACTGTCCTTTAAAGTCTGCCACATTTTAATTATGGTGTAGACAAACGAATTAGATAGATCACCATCTACCAAATAGCTCCATATAACCAAATAGTTTCATCTAACAAAGCACTTTATACCTTGCCAGCAATACGTAATCGTGAATAACCTTTAAAGATTTTTTTTTTTCTTTTTGTAATGCAGATTGTTCATCAGGCTGTTATTTCTAGTTGGATGGGTGTGGACTCGAATGCCGTAACTAGCATGATCAATCATAACATCAGTAGCCTACTAAGAGTTCGCAATTAAATCAATATCCTACCATTTCTTGTAACCTGATCAAATAAATCCATGGTAATGAACATCTTTGGAGATGTTTAATCCATAAGCATTCTGAGCATTACCTATTCCCATTTATTGGCGTTCACGTCAATCCACAAGTCGTTCTTTTGGGTTAGGTTATTTCGTACAAATCAATATAAAAGCAATAATGCTATGTCTAGCATTATTTGACGTTACTGAGCATAGCAAATAAATTGGTATCCAAGGTATCCACTCATGTTCAACTTTTAGTCTGCTTGTTGCCATAATTATTATTATTTTTTAATAAATACATAAAATAACTTAATACAGTCACATTACTATTTGCAATATCCTATATTAGACAGCAGATGATCACTAGGTGTTACTATAACGAATTTGTAAATGTTTATCAGCAACCAGACATTGATAATGTGAAAGTTACTGTCTTTTGCCTTTGTGTGACTTCTCACATTTTGCAGACAATGCAAAGGCAGAGTACATTAACTTAAAAATAGGGGTAAAAACAAGTTTGAGCTCACAATTCTTTTTTATGTAGATAATTTTCATTACTAAAACATATAACTGTTAAATTTCCAGTGTCCTACCTATAATTAATTTGGCTGGACAAGTAAAAAACTTTAAAGTCATTTTTCTCAGTTTCACACTATAGCGAGTTAAGGACTTTTGCCTTTGTAGGGTAGAATAATAACTGCCTTAATTTGTAATATAGTCTTTGTTGGGGGTGTGTGATATATTTGCTTTGTGATATATTTCCTTTGTGATAATATTGGAATTGTTGTTTTAACGATGTGCGATTTGACATTATCAAGTATATTGCAAAAATCAAACAAAACACACCTACAGAGTGCATGCATAAATTAGGCCTACTTAAAGTAGTCTAGTAGGTTAGACTAGTGCACATGTACCTTCTTTCACTGCATGATTCAGTATTAAAATACATGAATAATGTTTAGAAAATTCAAAGTATGGAGGCAGAAAATTTATATATTTATATCATTTCATATAGTTTAACAATATCACACAAAGATAGAGCGCCATTTTTTGCTCTAACAATCGGCATGGCAAATGTGATTTTATTCAACAGTTCAACAAAAAAGAAGTTAATATCAAGAGACTTACGTTTAAGACACCAGATTGCCTGTTTTTGTTCTATTTCGCCAACAGATATAATTCCAAACACAGCCACAGCACTGTTTTGGGTCTCTGAGCAACATGGCAGTGTTTCGTTCTTGAATGAATCAACTATTTAAATAATTTGGTTCAATTGCAATCACTTGCTTATTAACTTTAACTTGATGCCACCTACTGGCAGTTTTAATATCATTGACATTTCACTGATTAACATTTAAAGTATATATTTTTTTTTAAATATAATTTCAAATATCAGTATTCAGTGTTTTATTTATCAAAACATTATTCATTTGTAACTGCAGGTTAAAGCATCCGATGTCCCTCAGAGCTGCATTAAAAAGTGGATAAATATATCTATTCCACTACAGATGCAGCTTCTGCATTTTCTCTGCATTGCTAAGATTAATTTTGTTGATAATTATTTCATCTTATTATTTTGCTTATTATATATATATAATAGTAAGGATGTTGTTAAGTTTAGGTACTGGATTAGGAATGTAGAATATGGTCATGCAGAATATGTGCTACATGAGTACTAGTAAATAGCCAATATGTTACTAATGGGCATGCTGATAAAAACATAGTTAATAGTGAGAATTGCTCCCTACACTAAAGTGTTACCAAAATACTTATACAGACTAATACTATACACAGACAAACTATAATTAGTTGAAACTAAGGAAAAGTCCACCCATTCTAAAAACCATAGACAGTTAAGGAATCAAAGGGAGGAAACAGAGAGAAAACCTCTCATTCATGCCAGCTGGTTTGGAACTGAAGGACAGGTTGGAGACATGAACTTGAAAGAGGTCATGTTCTCCCACCCCCATAGATAACAACTAATGACCACGACTGCTCATAAAGCAGTATAATTAGCTAGAGCCCAAGGGACTATTATATAGGGTATTATTTTCCAATAAGGGTATGCTTTCATGTGCTCTCCGGTCATTGTCAGGGGCTCCGTTTCCAGGTTTTGGGAGTTGATAGGGCTCTCATAAATGCTTTAGTTGTACCTATACACATTCACTTTAAAGTGTTTAGTCTACTCAACAGAGAGAAACAAAAACTAGACAGCAGTGTTCTATCAGACAAACAGCAGTTTTCGGATACGTGGATCTAAGTTCGTGGACACTAAGTTCATTGACAGGACACATAATCTAAAAAAGTTTCGTAATGGCATCTACATTGTTGGCCAATGGTGCTCTCTCTGCTCTAACAGCACTGATACAATTCTTTTAGTTTTAATGACTAAATATTGGAATGACAAATGGTTAGTATCTGTCCATGACATTAATAAATTCCATATTAAAACAACAAAGAGAAAGATCTGAAACTCGGGAACCTTGAATCCAGGTTTTTTTTTTTTTTTTTTTTTTTTTTTTTTTTTAGGAGTGGCCTGCCCAATACCATCTAATGACAAAGCAGCCAAGTCAATGCTAGATTTACAATAAGAATCTGACACTCGCCCAGGCCTGAACAGTATTACACACCGTGCTTTGGTGTGAAACTAATGTGTGTTTGCACATGGACACATGCAGTTATTGACTACTAGCGTTTTGATGTGGTTATTGTCTCACCTGGCCAGGTGTAACTTCGGAAAGAAGGAGTGGGAAAGAGAGAAACTCAGTACCAGGTGGTGCCTTCTGGTTTAAGTTGAAACCTGCAAACTTCAGTGTAAGCTTTTCCTGTATGCTGTGTGTAACTTTACTTAACAATTGCAACATAAACATTTCCCCATATCAGAAAGAATCGATGAGGTAATTGTGTTAGGTGGAAGAAGCATACTACAACAGCTCAGTTTAGTTCTCTTCGATGGTAGTAACTGTTAGCTATTTGTTACGTTTCCATGGTTCCATTGATATATTGTGGTTTTATTTATAAGATTAACCACACGTTGACTAAGTGGGATGTTAGTGTTTGTATGAACACAAACACTGATGATGACTGTATTTGGTGGAAAGAGAAAAGGCCATATTTGGGCAGTTTTGTGAATGTGGCAAACAGTGTTCTTAAAGACTTCACACTTCAAACAGTTTATAAGGAATAGTTCACCCTATTTACTCAACCAATTTTTTTTGTTTGTTTTATGCAGAAGACAAAAGATATTTGAAGAATGCTTTTATAAATACAAGAAAAGTCTTTTGGTAAAAGATCAAAGCTGTGTAAAGCTGTGTAAAAGTAATCCAAACAATTCCACTGGTGTAATCAAAGTCTTCTTCGTCATCATCTTCAGTTTTATAACCAATATTATTCTTTGTTTGATGAATAGAGTGAAATACAAATAGCTATTCACTTTCAAATCAAAATAGTGACCCGTCAGCAATATCATACCTTATTGGTTCTTGTGCCATGAAGTCAAGTCACATGGCACACAAGAACCAATGAGGATTGACATTACTTTTAAAATATCTTTTTTTGTGTTCTTCAGGAGAAATTAACCTTACGTGTGTGGGTGAGGACTTCATTTTTGGATGACCTATTATATTAAATGTGTGCAAAACCTGTTTCTGTAGAAACTGCTACATCTTGCTATAAAAGACACTCAATGACATGTGTCGTAAACATTAAAGTGCTGAACATTCAAGGCCAATAAGCAATAAGACTTAGAAAATTTGGGTTTAGGTTGTTGGGAGTGTGTGTTCATATATTTAGCTACTTTATCCCCTCTCATATTTCTAAAGCGTCTCCGATTCACTCTCAGTGAGAAGTCATGAAAGGATTTTTTTGTTGTTGGGACCACACCCATGTACTGTAGGTCTATCCCACCACAGTGACCCTGCGAGCCTACGTTTGATTCACGTGGGGAACATCCATCAATGTCCCTATAGATCTCCCTGCAAATCCTCACACCTTCCTTGATTGCGGCTATTTTTACAGAACGGGATAAAAGATATTTAATAGCACTCTGAGTCGAGCCAGTGACTATTCTTCAACAGTTGTGAGGCAGAAAACTCCGAGCTCGTTCTCACCCACCTGTTCAAAGACCATGCAACATTCCTTTTTCTTTTTTTTAAACCAGTTACATTTTCATTGTTTTTCTCCTTTTATTTACTGCTGTTTGCAAACCTGAGGCTGGAGAAAAATGTAAGAAAAAAAAAGAAAGCATGATTTCCCTTACTGCGTTGTTGTCATACAGTGGCCGTCAGACTCAAAGTTCATCTATATTTTGTCCTTCTCCAGCTGTCCTTTCGCTTAGGCTTTTTTTATCCATCCTGTGCTACTCGTACTTTTAATGATGGCCGCTTTCAGTGAGGATACATTTCTCGGGTGACTTTACAAGCAGTGAAGTCATTTAAGTGGGGTGATAATTAGTTCATGGCAAACATTCTTTATATTTCAAACTTCCTGCGAGTTTCTTGGAACTTCTGTGTGTAACTTTACACATTGTATTTCATTCTTGGATTTAATTTAATTTTAGTAGTTTATGTTGCTACTACTAGTTTTGTGAAAAAAAGCCTGAAACTAACAGTTGAACAATTTATACTCCTAATTGTTTGTTGGTTTTTCTAATGTATAATTACAAAGAAAAAAAGTCAATTTCCTTTCCGGAACTTCTTGACTGCCTCGTTGTGTGTTCACACTAGTGAAAACATTGTTTTGGTTTACGAGGTAGGAAGGATATCTTTTCTTACATGAACAAGGCTGAAATTCTTTAACACACTGTATGCAATAAAAAAAAACCTCCCAGCTGTTCTGAACAACCGACACAAGTTAGACCACCACTGAAGAATAGTACGGTCTTGTTTGACCAGACAAACAGAAGTGCCCAGAAGGGAATATTTCATGGCATCTAAGTTCCATATGTGGACTTTTAATATTCCCAAAGTAAAATGATCAGTGTGATTGTTGGTCCATGTATTCTTAACTACCATCATTAAGACAATTAGCACACATCTTGTTTTCTAGATGCATTCGAGAATCAACTTCCAAGAAATTAACTGAACACATTTGCATGCACGCCACGAAAATCTACAAAAATCAACATGCATTTAATAAAGATGCATTTAATAAAGTTTTCTTCATTTGTTTGAGATGTGGTTCGTTTGGTGGGAACTTAATGAAAGGACAAAGGTCAAGCAATTCTAATTAGAGAGCAGACTGTCAGTGAGCTCATGGTCATTTTTCAGACACAACATTCCAGTAGTTTCACTGAAGTCTATACAGACTGCAGTGCTCCATAATTCAAAAGACTACAATAATAATAATAAATAAAAATAAAAATAAAATTGAAATCATGACATGGCTTAGTGAGACTACCAACCTGCAAAGGCTGTGATTAACATGAATAAATAAATAAATATTTGCACTGCATGAAATGAGTATTATAATTAGTTAAATAATTTTTTTTTTCATAAATGCATAAAAGAGGTTCAAAGTAGACATAAAAAGTTGTGTAATCCAAACAATTCCATCAGTTTAATTAGTCTTATTCATCTTCTTCTTCAGTTTTATAACCAATATTATTATTTGTTTGATGAATAGAGTGAAATGCAAATAGTTATTCACTTTCAAATCAAATCATTTATTAAGCCCAAATCAAAATGGCGACCCATCAGTAATATCTAGTGTCCCACAAATCAAAAGACTACAATGACAGAAAAGTGGCTGCAAAATAAATTAAAATAAATGTAAATTGTGATATGACTTAGTGACATTACCAACCTATAAAGGCTGTGATTTACATAAATAAATAAATATTTTCACTGCATGAAATTAGTATTATAATTATTTAGGGAAAGTTATAATACTTATTGTTATTAGTTATTATTCTATCTTAAATACTTGATTTTTATTTATTATTATTATTATTAGTTTTAGGTTTTTACAGTGAAATATGGTGATGGTAAATTAATTTAAATTAAATTAAATTATATTTATGCATTTAGCAGACACTTTTATCCAAAGCAACTTACAGTGCATTCAGGCTAACATTTTTTTTACCTAAACATATAATATTTTTTTTATATTTCAGTTATATTTCTTATTTGTTAATATTTGAAAATAAAAATAATAAAAAAAAAAAAATTCCAATTGACTTCATTTATATGAGTGACAGAGTTCAACAGTTTGTGTTAAAAATCTTTGTTTGGATGCCCTGGGGGTAAGCAGATCAACATAAGATTTTCATCTTTGGGTGAACTATTCCTTTAATTAAAGGAATAGTCCATCCCAAAAATGAAAACTCTCTCAATTCACCTTTTTCCTGAATGTGGAAGTCTTATATGACTCATAACAGAAAGATTTTTTGCATTTCCGATTTCTAGTGTTTCTAGCCAAATAAATGAAAAACTTAAGCCTTCACACATTTTTTATGCTTAGCTATATATATATAAATAATAAAATGAGTTAAATAAACTTTTTTACATGGATTTCTGTGGAGACCAGAACATGAGAGCATCCAACCAGAAGGTGGATAGTTTGAATCTAAAGATAATTTACTTTTAAACATACAGTATATTGGTTTGTGATTATATAAATAAAAAAAGCTTATTCATTATAGTCTGTGACATCTTGTCCCCTTTTTATTATTATTAATAAACACAGCTGACCTTCCACACACACAGTTTCATCCACATGTTTGACTGATGGGTCTCTGTAAATTCACAGGAAGGGCATTCGATAGCACATTCTCTCTCTTCCAGCTTTCTATTCTAGTGTCCCAGAGCAGCGGCTTCACAGGCCTGGCTGTGATCAGGCCGCTGCTGAAAGATAGATACCTTCACCTGCCTGTATCTGCCCTGGGCATCACAGCCACATTCCTTAGAGTGGGATTGACAGGACACCCCTCCACCAACACAGACTCTTTTCACAAGGCAGCTTTGGCATGATTGCTGGAAGTACAATCTTACGTCATGTTAACTTTTTAACATTTATTTGAATATCCTGTGATTCTGTCATTTGAAGAAGCTTTCGTAGTTATTTATTCTCAGCTGAATCCGCTGTCGAGAATAGTCTGTAAACCATTCCTGACCCAAAGTAAAAATTAAAAATGTAATTGTGAAATTGTAAAGTGTTGGTTACAATTAGCAATAACAAAACATAAAGTGGCAATTATGCAAGACAAAGTTGCAATTGTAAAATCTAAAATCACACTGATGTAGAAAGTCACAATTCCAATTATTCCGATTATTCATGTTTCAAGATTTTCCAAGTTACTGGAGAAAGGGCTTTTAATTGTTGATTTGTTAGTCTGTCAGAAGAGATTTTTGCAGATAAAACTCAGTAACGAATCTCTAAGCAGTAGGTTTTGTGTAAGAGGTAACACTACTTTCACAAACTCATCCCTTCAGGATGTGTCCTTCTTGGATTATGGGATACACAAATCACACTTTTCACACCTGGAACCAGACATATGAGGTTTTAAGAAAGACACTTGAAGTGTAACCTAAGTCTCAGGTCTGGACTCCACTGGAAGCAGATACGAGAACTAAATGATTTACTTTCATCGCAAAAGTGGACCCCAAAGATAAAAATACATGAAAATATGGCTTCTGTGACCTTAAAACTGAATACAAATGATATGTGTGTATCTCAATTAAGAAACTGCAACAACTGCTTTACACTCTATCTGTTACATTTAGTTTAGTTAGGCTAGTTAGGCATCTTAAGCTTAAATCTAGGACGAGAAAGGACAAAAAGGTATTGAGATGCAAATTTAAATTGACTCTACAAACCTGCCCTAACAACTCTGATATAATTAGAGGTTCCACTTCAGTTTAACAGATTGGAGCTCTTAGATTCGTCCTCTGGTTCTGTCTTGATAAATCCTTAAAGGAATGTCCAGTCTTTCGGCTACCTGCTTTCCTCTCTCTATTTAAGGGGGGGTTGGGAGATTGTTATCTCAGGCTCAGTTTACTATGCACCCCAGCTCAGCCTAACGAGTCTATTCTGATGTGTACGGTCCACTCGTGCCTTTGTGTAAGCCTGCGAAGAAAGTATTCGGGTTAAATTGGATAACAAGCAGCTTTTCTGTTGATAATTGAGTGGCCATTTGTAAATTTTAATACAGATGTCATTTCGCGCCATTGTGTGAACAAGCCTACAGGTTTAACAAAACATGAAGCTTATCAGTGTTCAACGAACGTGAGCATGTCCATGAATGTCTCACACATTTGTTGTGAAATATACAAATTCTCTGCCTTTATATCCGTATATGCATTATATGCATTTACTGTATATCAGCATGTCATGCTTTTTCACGAATGCCATCAATATATTTGAAGTGCTCTTCTTTTGTCAAACAGATGTTTTAGCTTGAGGTAAGTGGTCATGTCAAAGGTCATGTAGGAGGTTATTAGCTGGAGCCTATTTTCTTTTCTCAGCAAGATAATAGTCCCATAATTGTATTCTGATGTACTGAATAACTGTGAAAAAATTACTATAATTAAAAACCATATCAACTCTCTATTTTACAGCTCTCTGAACCTGACTGATGGATTGTACTGGAACTGAAAGTAACATCTGAACTCAATTGTAAATGATGTGAGTCATTGTTAGAACGCTTAAAGTGCTTAGAAAAGCAGAAAAGCGATATATAAATGTAATGAATTATTATTATTATTATTATTATTATTATCATTATTATTATTATTAGAACAGTGTTGTTTGAGTATACATATAGCACTAAGAAAAGTCTGTAAAAACAGGGCTCAGTGTGAATTTTATAGTGAATTTTCTGTATACATTTTCAAAATCAATTACTCATATTTTAAAATACATTTTGTGGTTTTATGGTTAAAGGAAATATACATAAACATAATGGAAAACGTAATGGAGTTTCTGTTTTTCTGCAGATTTTTGTTCCTACATGGTATTGCAATTAGCATAATAGATTTTAATATTTTAACTTGTTAATTATAATTTTGTTGATAATTTTGTAAATGTTGCAGCTTTTTATTGTTGTTGGCTGCATGTAAATGAACAATGTTTACTTTTTCTATGTTATTGCACCCAGATATCACAATGTATTTTCCAAGCAAAAGGATGCTTGGAAAATAACCAAATAATGAAAAACATGTCATTGTTAACAGCTCCAGGCTTTTTAATAAAACTACAGATTGGTCCCCCTCCCCAACCCCCATTGGGAGTATGTATATCAATATATTACATTGTTGAGTGTGGACTTTTATGACAAAATGTACATTTTAACATTTGTATATTTTAATTAAAAAATCAGGATGTAAGTAAAGGAAATCTTACCAGTGTTATAGAGCTCACAGTTCCTCCATTGTATGTACAGTATATGTATGTTTTAATGCCTATAGCTGTTAAATGTTAAACATATGCATCCACATAATGCATCATTTCTTTCTTTCTCTATGTAATGCTTTCATTGTTGTAAACTTCCATTTGACTTTATGTTTCGGGTTAAAGCCTAGTTTTATTAATTTGTATTAAGGTTTGTTTTCTTAAACTGCTGTAAACAACACAGTCTAAGAAATATACAGTATAAGCCTACTGTTGTTTCTCCCTCTATTAATTCATACAATAAAAATTGATCTTGATCATACATGTCATTTAATATTACTTGTAGTTTACTTACATCTTTTTCTTGAAAACAAGAAAAGTTGTGGTTTTTAAATAAAAATTGACTTTAAGTTAAAGACTTTGTCTTCTATAGCAAATTGTAGTTTGTGATGTTAAGTCGTGTTCTGGCTGCCCATTTTACTTATTACTGCAGCTACAGTTCAACATTAACCACAAAAGCAATTTGTCAGGTGGATGTTCTGTATTTAATAAAGCAAGTTATATTGTATGAGAACTGTATTAGAAACTGCTTTCAGTAACCAAGCAGATGCAAGCAGATGCAAGCATAGATGGTTCATTAACCATAACTGTAATAAAAGTTTTATTTCTGGTTTCAAGTAGTTAAGATTGCATTTATGAGTTGCCTCCTTCTACAAACTTTGATACCAGAATAGAGACCATGCATCAGCTATTTCATGACACTTAAAACAACATCATGCTCAACAATATTACAATAAATTATAATAAAATGTTTTACTCAGCTGAAATGTGTTGGGACTAACAAAGCATCTTATTTAATTTTTTTTCTATTATTTACTGAACTTTTTGTATTGCCTCCAGTTGCAAATTTCCAGGTGCACACTGAAACACCTCAAACCATGTGTGCTGTGTGATAAAAGACAGGAATTGGTTGTCACTTCAGAAAATCATACACCTGAACATCAGAAGTCCTTGAACCGACATGTTTATAAAAACAAGAGGAAGAGGAATGTGAGGAAGTAGTAGGTGATGTATAGTGAGGGCATCTATGCTGCCTTAAGGATAATACCTTCTTAGAGAGACTTTCACATTATTTAAATCAAAATCATGACTAGAACATAATAGAATAATTGACAATGGGTCTTTGCATTGTGTGTAATCTCTGGTGTGTATTATTTTCTAATTCATAACAGAGTCTATTTTTCTATTAATACTTCAGTTACAGTACCAGACATCAAGACATTGTTCATACATCAGATTTCAAGACATTTGTCAGGTTTAAAATATTCATATGTGTATGTCTAATTTCTTACACATCTCATGTAATTTCATAGCCAATTCCAAAATATCATTTTAGACAAGGAGGTTTGAGTCGTGATAGCAGACTTATAAAGTTATTCATGTAAAGAGAATACAGTTAGGTTATTTGCTTCAAAAACAGTGCTGTTATAATCTTGCTAGTGACAAATATATTGTAGCTTTTAAGATGCTAGATTATTTTACTGCTAAAATCATCATAGCAACGCCGACAACACATTTCTGTGCAAGCATGTGCCCATACTGTACATGTGCGCACTCTTAAAGGAGAGCGCGCAGGAGAAAAAGAAAATGTGCTTTCAGTACATAAAATAAATTTTGAGTTATTGTTATTTTTGTCCGATTGCTCACTATATTTATATGGTTGGTCAGTGTCATTGTTGATCTTAGCTCTTTTGCTGTTGTTTTCTGTAACGACCTTTTAAGTAACTGAAATAATTTGGAAAAGTAATAATGAATTGTAATGAAGTCAATACCTGCCTGAAACTACTTTAGACATGCGTTTCCCTGAAACTAATTGGACATTTTAGAACTTTTGTCTAAAATAAAAAATAAAATAAAATAAAAAATTCTATAAAATAATCTTGTATATTATGAAATAGAAAAAAAATAATAATAATAATGAAGAGAAGACCCAACAGAGACTGACAAGTCTGCAGCACACCCACGTTACAGTACTTGTGGTCAGCTGATGGACACAGTGGTGTGTGATCGGGAGAAAGGGAGGAGACTGAGGAAAGGTATCGCAAGAATGCTGACGTGACCACAGCACAACAGGAATGGTGCCACTGTGCAGGCCAGGCAAAAAGCCACCCCTCTCCCAGCTCACCCTGTGCTTGATCCAGAGGAGTAAATTATCCTAGGATCCTCTATTTATACAGTGTGTATATTTACAGCGGTGAATGATTGGGATGCTGCAATGTGCGAAAGCAATGTGAAAACGTTGCCGTCCTTTCTGGGAAAGAGTTATTCTGAGGCAGAGAAAGTTTTGGCTGATGCTGGCAAAGCTGAAAAGCATAACTACCATGACTTTGAGGGCTTGGTCATCTGAACCTGCCCTGAACTAACCCAAGAAAAGTTTTGGATGAAAAGTCCATTTTTATTTCAGAAAGCTGATCCTAATAGTATTACATTACTCTTCTCTGATGAATTTTCCATTAATCAACCTGTCCTCCAACCAATACACTCATATAGGTCATTTGTCCAAATCCCTGAAATACGACCCATTATTGTATACTACAATTGCGCCCCTATCGGTAAAAGGTCATTTTCATATTAACGTTTGTACTCTTTTATTTGCACTCTGATTTGCATTTCATGTAGCTCAGTTGGTAGATTATTGCATTATACCTTGATATGTAATCATGCTATCATGGGTTCGATCCCAGAGAACAGCCGTGCATGTAAATTGTATATCCTCAATAAATCATAATTTAGCATGATTTCTGTGAGGGTTAGGTTTAGGGGTGGGGTTAGGTGTGTTCATTCGAACGAATAAGCCACCTAGTAAAATATGTACAAATTACTGTGAGATCGATGTAAAAAGTCCACACATTGCATTTACATAAACGCGCATTTTGATTGGTAATGATGTTATATGTCATTTCATTGACGACAGACGCAACGCGATACTGTCATAATTTTTACGCCTGCTACAGGCCGCTAAACCTGTTAACTGTCACTCACGTTTTTGAAGATAGACATGAATGTGCATGATACAAACCTAAATTTTTATAATTCATGACTGAAAACATTTTGTAACATGATTTTGATGTGCCATTTACATGGTAATGCAATATCTGATTTTAAAATGGGTTTTGAAGGATTTTTGAGATTTTATGAATTTTGAGATTTTATGTTTTCAAGTGATATATAACTTCTGATGATTTCTAAAATGTGATAGAGAAAAAGGCAACGAGGAAGTCTTTTTTTAAACAAAGGTCAAAGCTCCTTTTGTAATGTAGATATTTGAGGGTGCACTCTTGTCATAAATTCATCTATTACTTTTCCTACATAATTTTTAACAAAAAATATTGGTAAAATATATATTTGGAAGTCTTAGACCTTTCCAACGATATATAGTTTGTCAAGATTAGATTAGATTTGATTGTAATATAGTATAGTCAACGTAGGTGTCCCGTTTACGGGACGGGGTGACAATTAACAGGTTAACTTTAAAATGGAAATATAGGTCGTAATAAGGTGCTTGCACAAACAACCTATATGGTCATTTTTTTTTTGTTGGAGGACAGGCTCGTATTAATATAATAACACAATGCACAGAAAATCCTGACATTCCCTCAGGATCCCAATTATAAAAGACGTCCTAAAGGTTGCCTGCTTTGCTTTAAAGTGACAGAATTTATATGCAAGTGCTGACTGATTAGCATGTGGCTGTTGACATACTTGTTGACAATATTTTCACTTTATTGAGGGACATGTAGAGGCACCCTTCCTGTGCCCAACCACGACTGTATTGACATAGTACATAGTAGCGTGTTGTCTGTTAGCATTCTTGACCTATACTATAGCTGAAAATGTGAAGGGTTGAGCGCTGGTAGCGGCGTTCGTCTGTAATCTATGTATCCTGAGACAGTGATGCATGGTCACATCTGCTGTGTATAGCTGGATACAGACATATGTTAACACGGCTATATGTCAGATTTAAGGCTGGAAGATGTTCAACTAAAATAAGAATACTGGACCTGCGAATGGTACTGTCAGTAATAACTAATGTGACTTTTTTTCTAAACAAATGATGTTTTTATGTAGTCTAGTGGATATATGTATATGGTTCACTTTTTCTGTGTGGAGATGTCGGGTTTCTAACAAATTTTTGGTAAATTGCTTTTCAGAAAGTGGTGTTTTATAGCCCTAGATCAGTAGGTTCTTTATTCTTTTGACGTCAGAAAACTGACTGGTAGGAACAACAGTTCATACATTTAACTTAATCTGACAAAGTTTACATTAATAGCTAGTACTGTTCTGGTTGGCTTCCATATATCAACTGGTACTACACTAACTGTCCACTTTAGGTGCTTGAATGTGCATTGGTTATAAGTGCACCAAAAGTTATTTTAGCAAAGTAACAAAATAGAAACAGACTCATCAAGCACCCGTGGCATGCTGGTTATTCGGCAAATGCTAACAGGAGTTTTTCACAAGCGTTGCTAAGAGTGGCATATTGTTGTCCCAAATACGTATCCGAATAAACAGAGTGCCCTTTATTTTTGGTTCATTTTATTAAAGGCATCAAACAATCCATTAGTGGAACGCTAGTTCAATTTGCATTGTTCAATTCTGTGTATATTTACTCACCATGAAGATTTACGACCTTTGCATTCTCCAAAGAATTTCTGGTTCACAATGTGCTGAAAGGTCTGGATCACAGTAAATTTAAACTCATAAATTCAAGCTTTGGTAGTATTTTAGAAAACTTCTATCCATCTGAACCAAGTGAGGGTGACTGGTGCAGAGGAAAATCTAAAGGCTAATTCTATTCATCTCAAGCCAAACAAGATGTTAAAGTTTCAGTATTAGTAAACTCTAAACATGAAATATGATAAAATAAGTCATTATTATTTATATAAAGTGTTTAGAAACTCAAAATATTAAATTTTAGATCTACCAATACAATCATGAATTACATTAACCTTGATTAATAAATGTAAAAAGTATTGTTCGTTGTTAGTTCATAATACATAATGCATGAACAAACAAACTGAATCTTATTATAAAGTGTTAACCAGTTCAATTATTTTGGAAACTGCGATAAACTGTATCTTGGGACATAATTAACCATCAAAACATGTGCATATGTTCAGTAATGTGATGCTTTATGTAAAGGACTCTTGTTGAGTTTACATGAATGTGAGTTAATTAGTTGTAATGAACTAGGAAATGTCAGTTATCTGAGAAAATGATGACCAAAACAAAAATATTATTGGTCATTTAATCGGATATGTGAGGTGGTATCAGTTCCCATATATCCGTTTGAAACACTGCTCCATAAATGGAAAGAGGGTATTTATATCTAGATGGGACCACAAGGTTTCCATACACAGTATGTATTCTCAAGTATCTACCCTGATTCTCACTTCAGCTTGGTCATGTTAAGCTGAAGTCGCAACAAAAACACGAACAAAATAAAGCAGTTAAGTATAAAAAAATGCTGATCATCTCATTTTTAAAGAATGAAAGATATTTCTTCTTTTTTTTGCAACTGATGCTGAGCACTTGTATTGGTGCCCAAGATCATGTGTCACATTAAGGGATAAACTCTATGTACTCCTGACAGCCATGGGGGATTTCCATCATCATCATCCGGTGGACGCATTTAAAATCCCATCCCCAGTGACTGCAACCACAAAAGATATATTTGGACTCTCTAGAAATAAAATTATATGAGAGGATTTTTAGGAAGGCAGCAGGACATCACGCCCGTTAGGATCACAGTGCTTCAAGCCATAGGTCAAACTACGCTTATGGTTGGCAAAAAAAAAGAGTCATTAGGAAATATACCTAAATATACCTTTCAACAGCCTAGCACTGCTGATTATTTACATGGATGCTTGAGTAACTGGAAGAACTAAGGAAAATAAATTAGGGGAAAAAAAAAGCTTTTGTTAAAGTTCAAGAGTTTAGAACTTTATGTTTATGTTTAGAGATATGTTAATATGTTTAGAGAGCAACCCTTGTTTTATTATTTTAGTACAATAAAAGGGCCTCTGTCCACCTGTTTAACCAACTGGAATGAGTATTGTGTGTCTTGACCTTTCAACTGCCCCATGAGGTAACCCCCCCAAGTTACAAGCACATGAGTCACTCAATAAACACATAATTTCATTCAAACATAGCATGAATTTATTGACTGAAAACAAAAAGTCTGTGAAGTGTTATTAGAAAAATAAAATAAAATACAGAAGTACCAAAGAGTACCACATCAATTAATAATAATTGATTTAAACATACATAAATGTTTAAATCAATTATGGAAACATATAACATTACATTTTTTTGTTAACATTTTTTATAATATATTAATATATTTTTTGAGATGCCAAATTGCCAATCTTACCATTTTTTGGTCTCTATCACTCCAACAGAAGGCGCTGTTGCTACTATTCAGCTTTATCTGTAGTTATTTTGGCAAGGTAAACTAAAATAATACTTTTTAAAAAAGACATGTTCACAAATAAAAAGTTGAACATCCGCTGTCCTGACTAATTTTTCCTAAACAATAAAGGGAAAAAATCCTGAGCAACCACATATTCCTTGAAACATTTGTCACGTATATCACAAATCAGTGGCCACATCAATAGGGACCTCAGAATTTCACAAAAGTCATGTCATGGTTTATATCTTTCCTTTTTAGTTTTATTGTAAAACTATTGGTCACACTTTATTTTAAGGTCTAATTCTCACTATAAAGAAACTGTTAACTTTGGTTTTTAACTCATAATTAAACTCATAATTTGCTGCTTATTAATAGTTAGTAAGGTTGTTGTTAAGTTTAGGTATTGAGTAGGATTGGGGATGTAGAATATGCTCATTCAGAATATGTGCTTTATAAGGACTAACAAACAGCCAATATGTTAATAATATGTATGCTAATAAGCAACTAGTTAACAGTGAGCATTGGTCAATATACTAAAGTGTTACCAAATTATTTCCTTTCTGGTCTTAATGTGAATTGTTTTGCCTTCAGTGGGTAAGAAAGGAGAAAAAGAGAGGGAGGGCTAGAGTGAATCCAACACTTTGGGGGGATGTCCAATGTGCTGCCTTAAATTAGCCGTGGGAGAGGTTGGACTAAGGGTGGAGCTTTGTTCTGTCACTATCTCCCTTGTTAAGTATTACCTGCAGTGCTTCAGTAGGTTAGCTGCTCTTGTGCTGTGTGTAAGGACAGAGAAGGGGAAACGTAGCAGTGAGATCAAAACCAAGCCTTGAGAAAACAAGGGAATCATCCTAAATCTTGCTTTGACACTGCAGTGAATCTATTTTTACAAGTTCATGCAGTGCAACTAGCTTTAAAAATATGGCTGGTTGTCTGCAAAGAGGAAGGCTAAGTGCAGCAGGAGCAACTATAAAGTGCCTGTTCATATTGATTTCAATAGGATGTTGTCTCTCTAAAGTGGATGCAGACCCTTTCGACGCGCCTTTCCGCCATAGGCACCAACCTGGACCTACTGCTGAGACAATATTGGTAGCCAACAATGGGATTAGAGTTCCCTTTGGACGCTCTGTTTATCTGGACCCTATCAATGACCTTGTGACTGAAGTGCATGCAGGAGACCGCTGTCACATTACAGTCCTGGACAATGACCCACTGGCCCAGAGACCTGGAATGCTTACACCCAAGAAGTTCCCCTGCGTCTTTGGAACAGAAGAGGTAAAATATACTCACTTTGGTTCCCGGAGTCCAAGCAAAGACCACATAAAACTGCAGCTGAGGTATGACTCCCACACAGACACAGTGGTGGTTCCTTTCATTCTTGAAGTAGAAGTGGTCTTTCAGCAACTGGAGGTTGTCACCCGCAACATGCCACTGGTTGTGGACAAGCTAAATGGGCTAAGCAACCCAATTGACAAGAAAACGTTGGAGTTTGCTTTTGAAGATGGTGTCACTACATGTAAGGTGACAACGCTGGTTGGTGCAGGCAAACTTCCCAGGTATGGTAGTCTTACTGATAACTCCGTTAATGGTCAGATGTTTAATTGCGATGATTTTGTCAAGAAGGGAATTCAATATCAACACACTGCAACTACTAACTCTCCGAACAGAGACTATATTCCAATGTTAGTGGAAGTACAAGATAATGATGGCAATACTATTCAACAGGAACATTTCCAGATAATGGTTAGAATCAAAGAGGGCACTGAAAATACACCACCAAAGCCTAGCTTTATTTCTATGATGATGATGGAGATTGACCAATTTGTGATGACAGCCATTACTTCAGATATGCTGGCTGGAGAGGATATTGAAACAGATTCTGATGATTTAATCTTTAACATAACATCTCCCCTGGGCTATCAGCAGGGCTATATTATAAGCACAGATGATCAAAACCAGCCGATCACATCTTTCCATCAGAGAGATGTAAAAGACCTGAAAATTGCTTACAAGCCTCCCTCTGAGGATTCAGATGTAGAAAGAATTTTCCAGATTGAATTCGAAATTGTTGACACTGATGGTGCTGTTTCTGATACTTTTGCATTCATGATTGTTGTGAAGCCAATGAATACTTTAGCTCCAGTGGTAACCAAAAACACAGGACAGCTGCTTTTTGAGGGCCAATCAAGAGCACTGTCCAGCTTACACAATCTAGAGATAAGTGACGAGGATAATCTTGATGATGTGAAGATTACAGTTGTTGATGGCTTAAAACATGGAGAGCTGACAGTGTTAGGGTCTAAGAGAAAATTTTTCACACCAGCTGATCTAGACGTTGGCATTGTTGTGTACCAGCATGATGGAAGTGACACCTACAGTGACAATATCATATTCAGAATGACTGATGGCAGTAACGAAGTAGAGTTTTTATTCCCCATCACAATTGCCCCCACTGATGATGAACCCCCCGTTATAAATGCAAACACTGGTATTGTGCTTTTCAAGAATGAAGTAATGCAAATCTCCCCCTTTATCCTGAGTGCCACAGACATTGACTCAGAGGATTCAACAATTAAATTCATACTAGAAGCACCATACTCAGACATAGGTGAGCTACTACTCAAGCAGGTGGAGCCTCCTCCAGATCCATCTGCATGGAAATTTAGTGCAACAGATGAGATGTTTGAACAGGTGGTGACAGAATGGTCTCAGCAGGATATTTTGGATGGGAAGCTGTTCTATCGTCACAAAGGACCTCATAGTACCACAACTGTGTTTGACCAGTTTGTCTTTAGAGTCCAGGATGACAATGACCCACCAAATCAATCAGGAGAGCACACATTCACCATTAAAATACATCCAGTGGATGATATTCCTCCAGAACTTTACCCTGGCACCACATTACACATGGAAGTCAAGGAATACGAGCTGACATTTTTCAAGAAAAAATATTTACGATACACAGATCTGGACTGCGATGACAGGGATCTTAAGTACACCATCATCAAACCTCCTACTGACACAGATGAAAACAACCCTGTTCCTCTTGGTGCCATTGTGCTGACTGATAGCCCTGACATCACAATCAGTGAGTTTACGCAAGCTCAGGTCAACCACCACAAAGTGGCATACAAACCCCCGGACCAAGAGCTTGGTATTACTCCCAAAGTGGTCCAGTTTACATTCAGCGTGGAGGACACTGCTAGTAATTCAGTTGATGGATTGTTTACAATCTTTTTACAGCCTGTTGACAACAAACCCCCTGTAATTACTAACACTGGTTTCACTGTTCTGGAGCGAAATACTTATATAATAACCAAAAATGAACTGGATGCCTCTGACCAGGACACTGAGGATGAAAACATTAAATTTACAGTGACCCAGATTCCCAGGTTTGGGCAGCTGCAGTATTTAGGAATCGACATGTCTAATGGTCAATCATTTGTGTTGGAGGACATTGAAAACAGCCAATTGGCCTACATTCACAGTGGTGAAGAATCTCTTTATGATGTCATTAAGCTGGACATTAGTGATGGCTTCCATGAAGTCCCCATTGTTGTAAAGATCAGCATCAAGCCGGTGGACGATGAAACTCCAAAGATTATGTTACCAGCTGGTTTGTTAGGTGCGTCCATTGATGTACTTGAAAATGGCGCAACAGAAATCACCAGTAATGTCATCCAGGGTCGTGATGAAGACACAGATGACCTCATGCTGACTTTCATAGTTGAGGAGCCTCCTAGGCTAGGAGAAATAATGGTGAATGGAGCTCAAGCCGAGCGCTTCACTCAGCAAGACATAATCAATGGTGTGGTCATCTATGTTCACACTAGTGGTGAAATTGGTCCCATCAAAGAGCATGATTCCTTCAATCTTACCATATCTGATATGTCAGATGAATGGGTTGTTGGTGGCAACAAAGTCCAAGGAGTCCGTGTTCATGTCACCATTCTCCCTGTAGACAGCATTCCACCTATAGTTAATGTTGGCAGCCAGTTTGTAGTAGTTGAGGGTGAGAAAAATGTTATTACATTAGAGCACATTCAAGCTGAGGACATTGACACTGATAATGATGATATATTGTGTACCATTATCGTTCAGTCCACTTCTGGCTATGTGGAGAACATCTCCCCAGCTCCTGGTTCTGAAAAATCCAGAGCAGGCACTGCCATCACCGCATTCACCATTAGAGATGTTGGTCTAGGTCACATCTACTATGTCCAAAGCATTCACAAGGGTGTGGAGCCAGTGGAGGACAGATTCACTTTTCGCTGTTCCGATGGTATTAACTTTTCAGAAAGGCACTTTTTCCCCATTGTCATCATCCCAGCGAATGACGAAAAGCCAGAGATTTTCATTCGTGAGTTTGTTGTCATGGAGGGGATGAGCTTGGTTATTGACACTCCTATTTTGAATGCTGCTGATGCAGACATCCCAAATGATGAATTATTTTTTGAAATACTTAAAAACCCAAAACATGGAAACATAGTTCAGCAGTTGAGCACTGGAACACTTCCAGTGGTGAAATTTACCTTAGAGCAGATCAAGGAGGCTTCCAATATTGTTTATGAACATGATGACTCTGAAACCAAGGAAGACAGTTTTGAAATTCGACTCACTGATGGGAAGCACACTGTTGAGGAGAAAGTCATTATAATGGTCATTCCTGTTGATGATGAAACCCCGAGAATGGCCATCAATGATGGCCTGGAAGTAGAAATTGGAGAAACCAAAGTAATAAGTAATAGTGTCCTGAAGGCCACAGATCTGGATTCTGAAGACAAAGAGCTTACTTACATTGTCCGCTACGGCCCTGGCCAAGGTTATCTTCAGAGAATAACCAAACATGGACTTGTCATTGGTAATATTAGTATTGGAATGAATTTCACTCAAGATGAACTTGACAAACAGTTGATTCAGTATGTTCACACAGGCCAGGAGGGTGTTCGTGACCTGCTTAAGTTTGATATAACCGATGGAATCAATCCCCTCATTGATCGTTACTTCTACATTAATATTGGAAGCATGGATATGGTCTTTCCTGATGTTATCAACAAGGGTGTTACACTCAAAGAGGGAGGTAGGGTCACCTTGACCACAGACCTTCTCAGCACAACTGACATCAACAGCCCAGATGAATATCTAAGTTTCAGCATCACCCGTGCTCCTAGCAGGGGCCATCTTGAAAGTACCGATCTGCCAGGGGTGCCCATCTCCACCTTCACTCAGCTGCAACTAGCTGGCAACAAGATCTACTATATCCATACATCTGATGATGAAGTGAAGATGGACAGCTTTGAGTTTGAGGTGACAGATGGCTACAACCCTGTCTTCCGCACCTTCCGTGTATCCATTACAGATGTGGACAACAAGAAACCAGTTTTGACGATCAACAAGTTGGTGTTGGGGGAGGGAGAAACCAAGCTGATCACACCATTTGAATTGACAGTGGAGGACCGTGACACACCAGACAACCTGCTGAGATTTATAGTGACTCAAGTGCCAGTTCATGGTCAGCTTCTGTTCAATGGAACACAAGTCATTTCATCATTTACCAAGCAGGACCTTAATGAAAACCTTATAACTTACAGGCATGATAGCACAGAGACAAATGAAGACAGCTTTTCTTTCACAGTTACTGATGGGACTCACACTGAATTTTATGTTTTCCCTGATACTGTATATGAAACTCGTAAACCTCAGGTGATGACCATTCATATCACCACAGTGGACAATGGAGTGCCTCAAATCGTTGTAAACAAAGCAGCACCCACTCTGAGGGCTCTTCATACTGGGCACCTTGGATTTTTGATTACCAGCAAAGCTCTAAAGGCTGAGGACAGAGACAGCCCAAACAAAGTGCTTAAGTATGTTGTAACGGAGACCCCTCTTCATGGCTTTATCATGAATTATGCTTTGGGCAATGATAGCATCAAGTCCTTTTCACAGGGTAAGTTATTCTAATTTACCCTTTTGTTTCTGAAATATATTATGCAAAACCTTTCACTGTTATTTAAGATTTAATAATCTCAAACTTCTCATACTCCATCCTTTCTCCTTATTAGCTGATATTGATGACATGAAGATTTGCTATGTGCTTCTTGATGGATCCAATGCCACAAGTGACATATTCTACTTCACAGTGGAAGACAATGGTAAGAAAGTCTCTTCCTTGCCCCTCTTATTAACTGGAAGTGTCATGTGTCACTAAAGCTGCTGTAGGAATTTCAAAGCTTTCAGTTGTTCATTTAAATACATTTTGCTGAAGGGGACTTTTCTAGGTTGGTTTATAATTAGCAGAGTATTTCTTTGTCAGAGTCAGTAATAACCAATGTTTAATGCTTCAGTGCTTCTTCATTTTATGTGTTCAAAATGCCAACACTTTCTGAGTTTAGCTGTCAGGCTTGGAAATCAGACTGTATTTCACCTCGTCATGACAACAAGAAACACTCATTCAGACATTAAAAAAGGAAACAATGATTATTCAAAGAATCTTTTTCAACTTGGATGAGCCTGGACAAGTTGGTAGAGCTTTGGTGTGAGTAAATAATAGCATTTGTCTAATGTGGAGTGAGGATCTTAACTGAATGTCAAAGCATTTCCTAATAACCTTAAGCAACCCTAGTGAAAAATAAATATACTTAATTGTATTTAAAATGTATTTAATGATAAGTACACTAAAATAGATTGGCATGTCTCTACTAGCTGAAAATACTGATCTAAATGTAGTTATTAAACTTAGCGCACTACAAATTAATTTGTAAAATACTATTAAAAAAATTATTCTATAATAAATTCTATATTTTACATACAGATAAAAACTAACTGGACAGAATCTTTGAAAGAGGACGGTACTTAATAACCCCAATAACATGTCCATGCTCACTCAGCCCAACAACTAGTGTCGATAATAGATGAATGAATCAACTCATCTTATGATCCTTTAGCTGTATGAAGGCCATATAAGGTACCGTATGTCTATGGGGATTGTTTTTATTGTATGTTGTCATATCATTTAAGTAAACAAGGCCCATGTATGAGTTCTCATCACATTCTGTGTATTGATATTTGTTTGTTCCTTCATCCCTTAAAAGTGTCTTAAGTATTTTAATAATGTGATTTTAACATTGGCCTAAATATAGGCTACGGTATGGTCAGTGAAGGGAGCTTGATAAGTCAGTCTCTCCTAACTTTATACTTTCAATATTGGGAATCCCTGTTGCACATTTGTAATTCGAGCTGTCATTGATGAACAAACCCAAAAACTGTTTACTTATAGTATTAAAACTGGTAAAGCCACTGCATGTGTGTGGCAGTGACCTGGGTTCAAATCCAGTCCACCGTGTTTCCTTCAGACATTGTTCAAATGTCTGTGTCCAATGTTCCACTGATGTTCTCTGGATAATTGAGCTGACTTGTGCACTGGGCATGTTAGTAAAAGGCAATTCCTTAAGCTGTGCATTTATTTATAAAAGTAAATTTATTGCATTAGAAGCACACAATCATTTTGCCATTAGCACATTTCAAGTTTACTTGTTAAATGTTATTGCAATTAATTTGAAAGTCACTAGTATGACCTCAGTTTGTTATTGGTATAATACTAATGCATGTTCAAAACTCTTACAGTGTAATTTAATTGCAATTGTAATGTCACCAAAATACATTTTGGACCCTATTTTAACGATCTAAATGCAAAGTGTAAAGCGGACAGTGCAGGTGAACTCAGGGCGTGTCCAAATCCACTTTTGCTATTTTACAGATGGAAAAATGGTTTGCACGCCCGGGCGCATGGTCTAAACGGGTTGTCCCTATTCTCTTAATGAGCAATGGGCGTAACGTGCAATAAACCAATCAGAGTATCATCTTCCTTTCCCTTTAAGAGCCAGTTGAGCTCGTGCCAGCATAACGGATTTGCTATTTACGCGGCGGAATTTGGCAAACACAAAGACAGAATGCATCTCCGAGATGAAACAGAGCTGCTTGTGTGTGAGAAAATAGATATATAATAGATATAAATAGCCTAATTCTGAAATATGTGATGACTATCCATTAGGACATGTAGGCATTTATATATAAATATATATATGGTCTATGGAGCAGTCTATTCTCAGCTCCTTAATAGCAATGTGCCAGCAATGCACCTGAACACACCTCTTTTTAGACCAGCACACCCATGGGCGCAAAAATGAGCGCAAATGCATTTGCTAATTAAACGGCGTGGCACTGGACGGGAAAATGCGAATGGCGCTGGACTGAAACTAGCAAACACACTTACACTGCGCCTTGCATTGCATTGTGCCGGGTGTATGATAAGGCCCTTGAAGTTTATGCTGAATGAATTCTGCATTTCAAAAATTAAATAAAAGAGTTTATTTTAATTGTACTTAAGTATACTTGGAATAGTTCCACTTTAGCACAAACAAGTACATTTCATACAACTTTAGTTGAACTTCAGCATTGCTTCTCTACAACTAAAATGAATTTAGTACAAAATAAGTTGTTCCAATTTAGCAGGCTTTAAGTATACCATTTTATAGTGTGCCATAAATATATAGTTTTACTAAAGTACGTACAAATAAATCATACTTAAGTATACAATTTTATTTTCACTAAGAAAGGCTGTATTTATTAATTATTTCCAGGACTTAATTTTTACTTATATCCTATGTTAATTCATATGATCAGCACAAACTTGGTTGTGCATCTTTATGAAAATCCTTAATTGTAAACTTAAAAAGGAGCAGACATTTGCTTCTTAGTAGTTTAACTAATGGCACAGGAACTGGAGCATGCACTAGGGCTGACACTGCATCTCTTTGGCAACATTTCAGATAGTGGCAGTAACTGCTATAAGAGCCAAGAAAGATACACATTTTCAGAGAGCTAGCCAAGATAATAGAAACAATACCATTTAGACATGGACCCTAAAGAATCTAGTACTTACAAACAGTATTCATTTTTGAGTACATTTTGCAACCCTCAGATTGACACTATGATGTCTAAACTTCATATAGATTTAAAGTAACTAATGGATAGGAATGGAACAGGTTTACATCCTTGCTGTGGGGCATTACATACAGTATACATTTCTCAAAGTAACTCTCACCCACTGTTAAAACTGAGTTTACAATCTTTATTTGTGGGGTTCCAGAGTATCTAAAGCTATAAATAAATAACAGTAATTTTAAAATTGACCTACTGTCCCCTATCTAATTATTTGTCATGGTTTACGTCAGAGAAACCATCAAAAACATGTTTGCACACCAAACTGAGTTATTCACAGACACAATAGCTTGCATGCTACAAGGATACACTAATACGCATCTATGTATAGATCAGAGTTTCTAAGGCCAGAAGGAGTGAAGATGAGGTGTTAAAAGGGAATTGGTGTTGTGGATACAAGCAAAATGCTAGCCATAATACGAGAGTTGCCCATCCACCATTTTAAGTAAAGCTTATGTATCTATATGATTTTTAAACAATCCCTATTATCTACTTGCTGTTTAACTGTAATAAGATCAGAATGAATTTCAAACAGTCTACAGGTTTCAACTGAATGGATATACTTTTAATTCACCAGGCTTTGTATAATTAGTTACTGGCAAGTTGCCAACCATATAACTCATGTATTAGCCTATGAACAAAGTTAATAGTTTAACTTCTATCTGCTGTCAGTGTTCACATAAAACATACTTCAATAAAGTACAAGCTTAGGTTTCATAACAGAAATAACGTTGTTCGTATTAGGGACATAAAGCAATGTTATATGATCACTTGTTAGATGGTGGAATGCATTTCCCCTGAGAATTGTGGCACCAGCTACACTGACCCGAGTGTAGAAGTCATTGCAGAAAGGGATTTGTGTGTCAAGGAGCAAAGATCTGCTAACAGATCTCCTTTCAAAGATCTCTCTCTGCCTGGCCGAAACTCAAAGCCATTACAAGATATGCTGAAAACCCTGGGGCTCCCCCTTGCCTAGTTCATCTTTAGAGCTGTAGAAGATGGAGAAGATCAGTCTGCTAGCTTGGGTTTGGATTTTCTTCCAGCAATTACTCAGGATAATCAAACATGAGTATTGGTGGAAAGCCAGGGAGAAAGGCTCAGTTGCAAAACCTAGTGAGGCATCATAGGTGCTCTGCTGGCCAAATTCTAAAGAGGCATAACATGTACAGTATCAGGTCTACAATGTCTCTCTCGAGTTTTGTGGTTTCTTTTTCATAGACGTCTGCATCTAATCTGTGTGTCGGACCTGTAAACACCAAAAGGATTTACTGCTCTTTGGTGCCAGTTTCTGCCACAGCTGCACTGAACACCTCTCCATTACTCTATTTCCTCCTTGCAACTCTCATATTTGCTAGAGGATATGATGTATGTAACTGGGGTTATTCTTATCTCTCACAGATGGCAGAGTTTTTTCTGTGATCTGAGCCTTGAGATCACCATATGGTGCCTTTCCTTTCTAAGAGTATTTTCTCTTGATCTCTCTTCCTCTGCCTGCCATAGACAACTTAGGCGACTGGTGTCAAAAGGGATGTGGCTGGTCTACCATGCCATAATTCATCACCCTGCAGTTTGGCGATCAGGTGCCTGACTTACACAGATGTCACGTGGACAAGTACAGTACCTGCCAGTGTCCAGTTGTCAAATATTCCCTCTGTGGAATGCCTGGAATTACACGAGGCGCCTAACATAGACTTCCAAGCTTGGTGCTTGTGAGACGCCATTATTAGATGCAGAGGAAATGGCCAAAGCTTCTCAGGTCAGAAAGATGTGACCCATATTCGTATCAGATGGAAAACAGATGGGTCTAATCTGAAGCATGGTACATTTCATGTACATTTCATTTCATTTCATGCATACATTTTCATGTTTGGGATACTTAACATGGCCCTGGTTCGTGTAAGTATAAAAGGATATGGATGTGCTAGGCCAGTTTAGTCTTGCAATATGCCTCTGGCAGTGAATGTAGATATCCTCCCATCATTCTCTCCCATGCCCGAGGCTCTATACATCTATTGACCTGTGGCACTGAGAACTATAAGAACTATCCACTGCAACTTTATACTTACCATTAAATGTAACACAATCTTTCTACAAGCAAAACCCATTTTGATCCATCATCTGGTGGGCCTAATTCCTAAAAAAAAGTAACTATATAAAAATGTTATGTAATAGAAATAAAACAAATTACTTCAGTGGGGAATTATTACTGCCAACTTGAAACAAAGATTGGTAAAAGGATAGTTCCCCCAAAAATGAAAAGTATGTCATTAATTACTCTCCCTCATGTTGTTCCAAACCCATAAGACCTTTGTTCATCTTTGAAAGACAAATTAAGATATTTTTGATAAAATCACAGAGCTTTCTGACCCTGCATAGACAGCAACCCAACTGACACATTCAAGGCCCAGATAGATAGTAAGGACATTGTTTAAATAGTCCATGTGACACCAGTGGTTCAACCTTAATACTCTCGTGAATGCATGGCTGAGATGGACATGGAAGAGAAGAATTGTTGAAAAAAGTCATTATTTTTGTTTTCTTAGTGCACAAAATTATACTTGTGAGTCGTTAAGTCAAGGTTAATTTTATTTTAAGGTCCAATTCTGGCTATTAACAAACAATGAACTATGATTTTGCCTCATTCAACTCATAATTGCCTGCTTATTAATAGTTAATATGAATGTTGTTAAATTTAGATATTGGGTAGAATTAGGGATGTAGAATATGGTCATGCAGAATATGTGCTTTTAAATTACTAATAAACAGAAAGTATGCTAGTAATATGCATGCTAATAAGCATATAATAATGGGAATTGGTCCCTATACTAAAGTGTTACCATCAGATATGTATTTATTTTATTAATTTATTTTTCTGAAGCCATGAGTGTTAGCTTTAATTATTCTGGATTCAGGTCTTCTTAACTTTTTTTTCTTTTTCTTTTTTTTCTGGAATATCAAAGGCTGTTGGTGACTTGAATAAGTGTGACTGTGACCATTACTTGGCCCTGCATTCTTTCTATGTATTATTGCAGTCATAAATACCTCAAGAGCATTAAATGAGTTAGCACCACTCAGTAATGCTTTACTGCCTCTCCAGCTTACATCAGAAACCCTTAATTTAAATACTTTGTAACACCAAAAAACTGCTATTGTACTGCTCCAATTCTCATGACATATACTGAACTAAAAACAACACTCATGAGAAAACATTCTGCCTTTAAGGAAGACACTTTTGTGTTGTTTGTTCATTGTAGACACAAATCCCCCTAGAGTGTAGAAAGAAGCAGAAAGAACCACAGGAGTGGGTTTGGGCCACCCAGACAGTGCCTGCTGTCTGCCTCAGTTGTTGCTCCCATGCTCAGATAAAAGCTGACAAAGGGGGTGAACAAGGGAGGGAATAAATGCAGGGAGTGAGGATACAGCTGTCACTTCCCACTCTTGGAATCTGAAAACCACTAGAAAATTGTGTGAGAAAGAGAAAATGTGCACAGTCAGAAAACTCAGGTGGGCTCCACAGTCCCTGTTAAAACATCAGTTGCCTTCCAAACATAGCAATAAAACTATTTAGGAAAATGCCCCAGGTGACTTTCAACTCTGATGGCTGAATTCAATCTGGAAATAACAGTGCATTAGTGATAGTGGATCAGAACATCAGTTGCAAATGCATCTGTTTAGACTGCATGGTTATAAATCTCTGATCTGAAACCCAGTAAACAACACAGGAAGTGACTAATACAAGCCCCTTTCACATTGCGATTCCGGCAAATACCTGGGTAATGTGTCCCGGCAATTGTTCCCGGATCGCTAGATTTTGCACTTTCTTCAAAACACCTGGTAAAAGAGTCGCATGATCTGACTTTTGTTCACACAGCGCTCGTTCCGGGACTGAACCCGGCAATGTTACTAGGTCTAACATCAGTATGGTTTTAGCACAATAACAAATAACATATATTTTAAAGCTGCAGTAGGTAACTTTTGACGCTCTAGCGGTTAAAAAAAACAGAACTGCTTGCATTGTTGCATTGTAGCCGGAACTACTTCTCCCTGTTTATGTCTATGAAGAATCACAAAGGTACTGGGTTACTTCGCCGCGGTACTCCCGAAGCAATCTAAAATAGTCCGAATATAAACACTTATTATAGGTGTACCCTAGTGATTCAGGACAAGCCAAAAACACGGTTTGGAAAATGGATTCATGGTGTACTCGCTTATTATATACATTTTTCTACATTTTGAACACAAACAAAGTTACGGACCGCAGCTCTGATTGGTTGTTTCTTACCGGGAGCGATGTATTTCTGCAAATGGCAATAGGACCACTGGGAGGAGCCAGAGGAGCTTGATTTTTTTCACAGATTATCTGTCTCATATTCTATTGTCAGGACATAATGACAGGTTTAATAAATATGTAAAAAATATATTTTTACAAAAGTTACCTACTGCAGCTTTAATTTCTTTTATTTAATAAACAATGAATACAATTTTGATCATTTATTAAACAATTTAAGGTAGCTTTATAATATCACACACTCACAAACTGGACTTTAAAAATGTCTTTGTTTTGGCAAAACCCCCAAAATGAAAACCCCTTAAGTACTATTACATTCAAAATTAATACTCACTCTTTATGAGTATTGTGCTTGTGATTGTCTCATTATTTTATCTTACAGTACCTATTAACTTTATTAGATATTTTTTTATATAGAATAATTGTGACAAAATTATGGCTATGCATGGAAATTATAGAATAGAGGGACATTGTCTCCATTGCAAGTGAAACTATTTTCCATAATCTTGTAGACAAAGTGCCCTTATCCAGGGCCAGAGAAATGTCATAAGGCCTCCGCGTCTCACAGGTGACTGCTGTTTTCTTAACTGAAAGAGAGCCTTCAGTCTGCATGTTGTCCGTTTGATAATCCTCTGATACAGCCTCACTAAGCTCAATATCAGTTCATACTCAAACTGGGCATTATGCCTGGGAAATTTGTCTCCTGAAGAAAGAGACACTTGGCTGAGCTACTATACGGTTCCCCTTCCATTAAGCCTTTGAAAACGGGCTTCAGTTTCTTCTCATTGTGCCTTTGCGGGATGTTTAATAATCAGCTTGTTTTTAATACTTGTTAATGTGTTCAGCAATGCAGTTAGATCTTAGTTGGTGCATCTGTAATGTGCCACTATATTCACACTCCTGTGAAAGCTTAACAAGAGATAAAACATCTCATTTAAATGAGGCTCCCCCACATCTTCTATGTCAATCAGCTTCGACTCTTCAGAAATCTAGGGCAGAGATAAAAATGATAAATGAGTTCTATATTTTTAGGCAGAGCTGTCTGACACCTGAGCTTGGTCAAGGCCAATGCTGTCATGCCAATCTGAGCCATTTCCTAAACTGAGAAGAGGATGGTAAAGAAGAAAGCCAATGTACGACATAATGATGCAGTTTTATTGATTACTAAAAATTAATCTTGTGATTTGAACTACAATATTGCTTCTGCATATGCTCACATCAAAAGAGCAGCTATGTAATAACTACAAAATGGCAAGCAGTTTTTTTTTTTTCACAAACTGCTGGAAATAAAGAGTTCACATTTAAAACTGCTATTTTTATTCAGTTATGCACCAACCATCCAACATTTTTGACATCTACAGTGATGTATCGGGGACTACGAAATTACTTACTAAATACAACATCTTAACAAACTGAGCCAAGAAATAGTGTCTAAGAATGTAACATACCGTTTGTCTTTAAAGATAATCAGAGTCATGGGGGTAGCATGGATTATGTCAAAATGGGATGGAGAATACTTTCAAAGTCATTACAGCTCCTTATCCTACTTCAGTCACTCAAGACTCAAGATCCTCACTGCTTAAATCATTTAGTCCATGGAGAGAGTCTAATCCGATTACACTTTAAACTGATTACTCAAAGTGATAATTAGCCACTGAGGTGTGTATGATTTGATGGAAAAGAGCTGGAATCATTCTAAAATGTATAAAATATTTCCATATCTCGATCTATTAAAAATAAAATAAAAGTTAAATACCAGGACACAATCTATTTTGTTAATCTTGGATCTGGAGGTGGCACATAAGTGCAGCACATACAGTATGCAAGTCTTGGAGACAAAAGACCAGACTGTCTTTTTTATGATTCCTGCAGCCATTTTCATCTCTTTCAACCTTCCATCTTTTGTGTTAATTTGCACCAACCACAATTTTCCACAACTGCCTTCTTTACACTGTCATGGTATGGACTTTCGGCATTAACCTGACACCTCATTGGACTCATTCTTCTTGAACCTCATTCAGCTACCAACAAAAGTAGTAAAAAAACGAAGGCAGTGTGAACATACTGAGTATTGATTTTACAGTAGTAATGAGGGAAAGACAAAAATGGGTGGAGAATGTCAAAAGAAAATTAAACAACCACGGGACATGTACAAGCAGTACACAGGATCAGGTTTTGGCCCCTCTTTCTTTTTACATATCTGAACTTGAAAGAGATGAATCATTAGCAAACTGCATGGGGAAGTTGTGGCCTAGTGGTTAGAGGGTTTGACTTTTAGCCCCAGGGTTGTGGGTTTGAATCTCTGGCAGGCAATACCACGACTTCAGTGCGCAAGGCACTGAACCCCCAACTGCTCCCAGGGCACCGCAGCATAAATGGCTGCCCACTGCTCCCGGTGTCTGTTCATGGTGTGTGTCTTCACTGCTGTGTGTGTGCACTTTGGATGGGTTAAATGCAGAGCATGAATTCTGAGTATGGGTCACCATCCTTGGCTGTATGTCACATCACATGTTCTCAAGGGCTCAAACATACACTTTGTCTTTTTTGAAAAGGGGGCAACAAACTGAAACCACAACCATTCCGTCTAAACTGGGCCTGGATATCTCTAGAAAGGGAATACTACATTGTGGATGAGGACGCAAAGTTTCTGGAGGTCACCCTCAAACGCCGGGGATACTTGGGAGAGACATCATTTGTCAGTAAGTATTTATCAAAGTGATGGTGTTACCCAACAAGTCAAAATCTTTATCACCAGTTTTCTGTTACAAAATATTTGTTTAGGCCTATATGTTAAAATGACATATGACAACAAAACTGAACCTCCCTCATTGTCATGTCCGTATATATTTAGAGATAGTAAACAATGTTTATTTGCAGCTGTTACAAGTTGGTCTCTGTGTGTTCGGTATTTTCACACCCCTTTTAACTATGACTTGCAATGTCTTAAATTGTACCACAGTTTTTTTATTGTTCCTTGAAGTATATAGTTATAAAGTAGTCAGCAGATATCATGAACTGTTCACTCATTATGTTTGTAGTTTAAGGTCTAAATAGTGTTTTCAATTTAAAGGCATTGCCACCAAAGATGGTACAGCAAAACAGGACAAAGACTTCCGTGGCAAAGCCCAGAAACAGGTCCAGTTTAATCCCGGCCAGACTTCAGCCACCTGGAGGGTGAAGATATTCACAGACCAAGAGTTTGAAACTTCAGAGATGTTCGAAATCCAGCTTTCAGAGCCAGTGATGGCTGTTCTTGAATACCCTGATACAGCTACTGTGGAGATTGTAGATCCTGGTGATGGTAATTATGCCATGTTTAATGATTTCCTACTTCGTCTACGTACTATTAAACCCTGCTTCCAGAGTGTGTGCACCACAATGGAATATTCACTTTTAAGCACTGGAATTTCTCTCTTTCCAGAGTCCACAGTGTTCTTCCCTCAAGCAGAATATCGTATAGAAGAGGATATAGGAGAACTATTAGTCCCAGTAAGAAGATCAGGAGACGTCAGCCAAGAACTAATGGTTATTTGTTACACACAACAAGGTAAGATCTAAAAAATGATCACACTGTACTTCTGGTGTATATTCTGCAGTACTTGTAAGTTTGTTCATCTAATAAAAGAAATCCTTCTATACAGGCAGTGCAACCGGAACTACCCCCAGCACAGTACTCTCCTATTCAGACTTCATCACAAGACCCGAGGACCACACCAGCATCCTGCGTTTTGATAAGGATGAGCGGGAGAAGTCGTGTCGCATCATAATCATTGATGACTCCCTCTTTGAGGAAGAGGAGAGCTTCAACGTGTCCCTCAGTATGCCTATGGGTGGCCAAGTGGGAGCCAAGTTCCCCAGTGCCAAAGTGGTAATCTTGGCTGATAGTGATGATGGTGAGTGGGCTAGAACTACATAAATAATGTTATTCAATTACATTTTTATTTTTATTTTTTCCAGTTTTTAAGTCTTCAGTGTCACATGATCATTTCTAGTTCATGCTCAATTATTTCTTATCACAGTTGAAAAAAAAAATCAGGAATCTTTGATAAATAGACATTTTAAAAGAACAGCATTTATTTGAAATATATATTTTTTGTAACAATATACACACTAGTCTAGAGTATTTGGAACTGAGCCTATATATATATATATATATATATATATATATATATATATATATATATATATATATATATATATATATATATATATATATATATATATATATATATATATATAATAGTGCAAGCCAGACTAACTATGCATTTTATTTTTCTTAACCACAAAGTACTTTCATGATTGATATTGGAGTTTAAAAACAACTTACTCATCCTCAAAGACACAACACATTCTCCTCCATGTTCTGTGGTTATCTTACCTGTTTCTTTATAGTTGCTCTTTTATTACACATGCTTTGAAACCATTGTTAGTCACAGAACAATCCATCTTTACTTTTTGGTCATACTACTGTTGTCCTTGGCAGCATGGTAACACGATAACCCAAAACAAGTTGAAGAAGCACAAATGAGGCCCCTATGACCCTAGTAACGACCCATAAACCTCAGCGAGGAACCTGAAAGAGCTTTGTGAACACCCCATCCATGTAGGATTTAGGATTTATATGCATTACTCAAAGGAACCACAGTCCAAACAAGTCATCTTTGAATTTAGTACGTTCAAAGATTAATTCAGGAATTCACCATTTAAAGCACAGCCTTTTTATCTTTTCATTTTCAATAAATCCTCAGTGTTTTCTTCACTCATAAAAACAATCTAATAGTTGCAATCAGCACCATCAATAACAGTCCCCTCCTCCACAATTTGGGAAATTACCCCAACATATATTTATGCGTAAATAATGTATGTACATGCCTAGACTAAAGAAATGAAGATTAATGTGTATATTGTAGTAGTCCAGCGTCTTGGTGGGTCTGGAAGGCCCCGGTATTTGTAGGGGGGATGGGGACTTGGATAGACTTGTGGTCTGGATGCCAGCCAGGGTTGGAATCTTTTTGTTTTGTCTCTGACTTGTTGTCTATGGAGGTGTCACTACTCTCTTTTTCTTTGTACGACCCCTCAAACTTACGGCCTCTTCCCCCACCCTGGAAAGCCCTCTCCCCTCTACATTCATTTATCCTGAGCTGATGCAGATATCGCTCTGGGAAACTCTCAGACCTCCCAAACACACACACACACACTCACCCAAGTGCATCTTGACAGGAGAAGACTCAGACAGGACGTAGGAAATAATGGTAGGTTTCCTGTGCTGTCATGGGGGTGATGGCAGATCCAGATCTTTGTCTGAAGCACTAATGGGTCAAAACATCTCTGTGAAAGATGAAACACAACTTAACAATTCTGGGAACAATGGCTTTAAATGTCATTTTAGTTGCTGGAAAGAGCACCTCCTCTTGGCTTCTGTTTTGCTGAAGGTACTACAGGGTCAAAAGTCTGGGACTACATTGAAAATCTCAGATTCTAATATATATATGTATGTATGTGTATATATATATATATATATATATATATATATATATATATATATATATATATATATAATTATATAAACGAGGAAAATATCAAGAGTTAAAATTTTTCAAAATAAAATCAGTGGAGATTGACAGATATTTCCTCTCGGTACAGAGCCATCTTTCTATTTTGGAGAGACTGAATACATGGTGGATGAGAGTGATGGTTATGTGGAGGTGAAAGTGTGGAGAACTGGAACTGACCTTTCAAAGACAGCCACCGTCACAGTCCGTTCCAGAAAGAGTGACCCTGTTTCAGCAGAAGGTAAAGAGTGTCAGTCAAAAACAACAGTTGCTGATATATGATTTTTACCTAATAAAATTGCAAAAAAAAACATGCATATGATGTTTCTCCCCCACCCTTTTCTCTTCCTCCCAGCGGGTCTAGATTATGTGGGAATCAGCCGTAACTTGGACTTTGCTCCAGGTGTGACCATGCAAACGTTTCGTGTGACTATTCTTGATGATCTTGGCCAGCCAGAGCTGGAGGGACCAGAGACGTTTGAGTTGGTGCTGCGTATGCCCATGAACGCAGTTCTTGGAGAACCTAGCAAAACCGTCATCACCATCAATGACACTCTCACTGACTGTGAGTAAAGGAAAACAAATGAACCAATAAATACAACCATTTTTTGTTTGTTTGTTGTAGAAGATATCAAACTGCAGATAAAATGTGCATTAGTTCCAATGAATAATTCTAAATACAGTCATCTTAGTTGAGTGATACTGGTTAATGAATCAATGCTGGGATCTTCTGCAGTGCCCAAAGTCCAGTTTAGAGAGGCAGAGTATAAGGTAGATGAGGCTGATGGAGAGGTGAAGGCAATGGTGTACCGCAGTGGTGACATCAATCAGAGGTCCACAGTCCGCTGTTACACACGCCAGGGATCTGCCCAGGTCATGATGGACTATGATGAACGACCCAATACTGACGCATCTATCATTGTGTTCCTACCAGGTCTGTTACTTTTTTTCAACCCGTTCCTCATCCTTTCATCCAGCTATAATTTTATGATTCGCTCATCTTTTGTATATGCATGTTTACAGGAGAGATTGAGAAGCCATGTGTAGTAACTTTAGTAGATGACACGATTCATGAAGAGGATGAGGAGTTCCGCTTGGTTTTGGGCACACCTAAGAGCAAATCACTATATGGAGCTGCTGTAGGAGAACAAAAAGAAGCTCTGGTCACCATCACTGATCATAAAGATAGTAAGTATTGACAAATATCTGCTTAAAGGTCTTGATGAGCTTCTCTCACAGCAAACAAAACTCATTTTCCACTGCAGAATCCATCATCAGGTTTGCTGAGATCAAATACAGTGTAAGAGAGCCACAACTTCCTGGAGAGATTGCTGTAGTGAAGATTCCTGTCCTGCGTCGGGGCGACACCTCCAAGGTCTCTGTGGTGAGAATTCACACCAAGGATGGCTCTGCAACGTCAGGAGAGGACTACAATCCCCTTTCTCAAGGTCAGCAGAAGACCCATGAAGGCTACTAAATACAAATCCCATAAGATGCCGTACTATTATCAGAAATTATTTCACCATGCTCAACAAAACATGCAACATCCAGGAGTGTTATCTATTTCCTTTCTGTATATATATATCTGTTTGCATGTCCTCACAGATGTGGAGTTTAAAGAGGGTGAGACAGAGCATGTGGTGGAGATCCAGGTTCTCTACGATGGACAAAGAGAGATTCGTGAGGCTTTCACAGTTCACATGAAGCCTGACGAGTATATGGTGGCTGAGACACAGGTCAGAGACCATCATCTCTAAAAATACCCCCAGAGACGCCACATCGCATACTCGCAAAGACACACGCTAATGTGACTCTCTTGCTAAAATAGCCATGTGGCAGCTGCCTCTGTCAGCAGGAGCCAATCGCTGTCTCCAGTCTCTTTCAGAGGATTCTGTATGATGTAAATGGGCCTCAATAGACACAGTGACCTATAAGCAGAGTTATCCACTGAACATGTACAAAACCCTTTACAGTCAAGGCCTTAGAGCCATTATGGGGGGCTTATTGCTATCTTATTGACAGTGAGAGTCTCCTGCACATAAACGTCACAAGTCTCTGACTGGACATTTCAAATGTGTTTGGAGCTTTACAACTTATACCACTACTGTATATTGAACGTTTTAAGATTTTAAGAAGTTAAAAAATATTACAAAGTAGCATTCTTGACAAAAAATTCAAGAAGTTTTCAAATATATTTTTAAGAACATAGTACTTTTTTCTTTAGAACATGACAGGCTTTGTGGTGTTATTTCACTGTGCCGAATATTTGCTGATCAACTCATTGAAAAATACTTTAAATGCCATTTTGTTGTATTGCTTACATTTTTTTAAAGAGCCTGTCTCAAGCTGGTGGGGTCTTTCATTTACACTCTCTGTTTACTGTTTAATGTCCCTTCAGAGCATGCATGCACATCTAGTAATTGTAATAGCCAGTGATCTAATGCTGACATATTTTAAACAACCCAATAAATTAATAAAAGTTGTTTTAAAGAATACAAATTATTCTCAACTTTTGTTAATTTTATTCTTAAAATATTTTGTGAAACAAATATGTCAAGTGCTTACTTGGGGAAAAAAAGGTTCACAGATTGTCTGTTTATTGCTGCTTATGCTATTGTAGGATTGACCACACTCTGTTTTCCCTAATATGAGATCGGTAGCCTAAATAGTTGTTTTTTTCCTCTCTTCATTTTTGTAGATGAATAAGGCTATTGTGTACATTGAAGAGATGAATAGCGTTGCTGATGTCACATTCCCAGCAGTTCCTCAGGTGGTGTCCTTGCTGCTGTATGATGATACAGTTAGGTCCAAGGACAATCCCCACCCTCCAACCGGCTATCCTCTTGTGTGCGTTACGGTGAGTGACACCATAGATGTCAGTTAATTCCAATTAATCCATTTTTTTTATTAATTAATAAAAAAAATTACACACACACACACACACACACACACACACACACACATATATATATATATATGAATGTATAGTTGTGACATCTTGCAAATGGAGAAGGTGAGGTGACCTGTTTTCTTGTGTCCATGTTCTGTCAGTCCTGCAACCCCAAATACTTTGACTTTGACAAGACCGGCTCCATTTGCTCGGTGGAGAACATCAATGACACAATGACTCAGTACCGCTGGATGGTTAGTGCCCCTAGTGGACCGGATGGAGTCACCAGCCCCATGCGAGAAGTGGACACCAACACCTTCTTCACAAACACCAAGTCCATCACATTGGACTCCATCTACTTCCAGGCTGGCTCCCGTGTACAATGTGCTGCCCGAGCCTTCAACGCCAATGGAGATGCTGGGCTGGAGCTCAGTTCCCCTATCGTGGTCATCAGCCGAGAGGAGGGTGAGGCTCTTGCTTCTCATTTCTTACTAATTCAACAAAGCACAGGGTTTCGTTTGTTTTTTGGGGGATTCTAGGAAAATGAATGTGATTAGAAGTTAATGAAGTTGTCTGCCATCCTTAGGCCTGTGTCAGCCTCGTATACCTGGCACAGTTGGTGCTGAACCGTTCTCTGCTAAAATCCGTTACACCGGCCCAGATGACCCTGACTACCCCAATTTGATCAAACTCACTGTTACTATGCCTCACATGGATGGTAAGTGACCACCTCTATCACAAACAATGCACTACTAAGTAAGCAAATGTCAGCTGAAATGTCCAAAAAGTCCAGGATATTAATCTCCACACTTTTTGCTTAGGCATGCTGCCCGTTATCTCCACACGTCCCCTTTCCAACTTTGAGCTAACCCTTAGTCCAGATGGCACACGAGTAGGTAACCACCGCTGCTCTAACCTCTTGGATTTCAACGAGATCCAAACGGCACACGGTTTCATCACCGACGCCACAAAGAACCCAGAAATTATTGGCGAGACTTTACCGTACCAGTACAGCGTGGCCATCCGTAGCACCAATTCCCTCCGATTCTACCGCAATCTTAACCTGGAGGCATGTCTGTGGGAGTTCAGTAGCTACTACGACATGTCAGAGCTGCTGAATGACTGTGGAGGATCCATTGGCACAGATGGACAGGTAAGGATTTCGAGAATCTGTGTCATTCAGTGCTATGTTTAATTCATATTTGAAGCCAATGGCAAAGGCAAAGCTGAATTTTCAGCATTATTACTCCAGTCTTCACAGTCACAATGATCCTTCAGAAATCATTCTGATATACTGATTTGCTGCTTTTGTGTCCAAACGGTCTCCTTTTTTTCAGTATTTTTTGATGACCAAAAAGTCCAAGAGACGAGCATTTATTTGAAATGGAAATCTTTTCACATTTCGTTTACATGTAAATTTTTTTCAATGTGTCTTTCTCTGTTCCTGTGTCTGTAGGTGTTGAATCTTGTTCAGTCCTATGTAACCCTGCGGGTGCCTCTGTTTGTGTCTTATGTCTTCCACTCACCCGTTGCGGTTGGCGGCTGGCAACATTTTGACCTACGGTCTGAGCTGCGGCTCACCTTTGTGTATGACACTGCCATCTTATGGCAGGACGGTATTGGAAGCCCACCAGAGGCTGAACTGCAAGGTAGTACTTTTACTTCAAGAGATGGAGCATAAACTCAGAGTAATTGAAATGATGAAATTAAATAGACATGAATATAGATTAATGCAGGTTTTAAAACATCAGCATATATCAAAATTCTTCTCCACCTAAAACTTCAATGAAAATCACTATAACCTGTCTGATGTTGTTATTTGTGTATAGGTGCCATGTATCCCACCAGCATGAGAATAAATGATGAAGGCCGTCTTGTTGTCAATTTCAAGACTGAGGCTCGATTCAGGGGACAGTTTGTGATGTCTCATCCAGGTAACCCCAAAACACTGACACAGGTGCAGATGAACACAGACACACACTCATATCAGCAGACAAGCTCTCACTGTGCTGTACAAAATATAAAATACAGTGCAAGTACAGTACAGTAGCTACAGTACTATGTGCCCCCTACTGACAGTAAAAGTCCTGTCACTAACCTCCTGACAGAAACCTTCACTGCCCTCTACTGGAATTGACATTATATATATATATATATATATATATATATATATATATATTATTATTTTTTTTTTTTTTATCATTCTCACTTAAGGGGTCACAATAATGCGCTATGTTAGCAATATAGTTATGCTAATAATAAATTGTATGGCCTGATTTAAACATTTTTTTAATTAGCCTTTGCTAACGCAGTGAATGGACACCATGTAACGTTAGGTCTTTGGAAATTATACAATATCTCTCCGTCTTGAGTCTGAGCTCAGCTCATTTCGCTTGTGTATGTAAACATGATTCGTTTTGGACCGGGTTTGTTTTGGCGCACTTTTGTCTCCATTTATTCCTCATGTGGCGCCTTGTTGGAAATAGCGTTACTCTTTCTAAAAATTACCTCACTTCGATGCATTCACGTTTGTGTCCTCACGTCTTTCAAACTACAGATGGTAAATTCATCCTCAACAGTCAGTGCAAACGGGCGTAACTTCCGTATTCATTTCCCTTGGATATCTCTCTTCTCAGCTTCACGCGGTGATAACTTTATCGATGCGTGGCCTCTGATTGGTTGGTCGATCAGTACACTGGCTGGCATAACTGAGAATCTTTTTGTTATTTTATTTATTTTTATTGATAAAATAAACTGCACAATTTCTAAACAATAGTAATAATAATACATTGTATCATTTTCTAAATGTGTTAAAATATTATCAAATATTATTTGAGTTAAATAGGCTATTATTAAACTAGGCTAAGTCATGTTCTTAAGTCATGTTTAATTGGAATTTTAAATGTCTGGTGTTTGTATTGGCTTTCAGGAACCACTTTGTCCTCCATGGTAATGTCAGCGGACCACTCTGGACTCACGTTCACTCTCTCCCTGATCAGAACTGAGCCCACTTACAATCAGCCCATGCAACAGTGGAGCTTCGTTTCTGACTTTGCTGTAAGTTCAAGTCCAGTTTTCTACCTTTTGTTTCTTTTAGGTACTGTCAGTCATGGCATACATACAGTAAATGCAGGTTATAGATTGTATAAATATTAAAAAGGTAAACTGATCACGTGTGTGTGTAGGTGAGGGACTATTCCGGCACCTATACTGTGAAGCTGATTCCATGCATTGCTTCACCTAACGGAGAGTTCAGCATACCCCCTGTGTGTCACCCAAGGGAGCCCCTCACCTTCGACATGGACATCCGCTTCCAGCAGGTTGGTTTGTCTTTTTTCAATCTGAAAATTTGGTATTGATCTTTGGTTCAACTATATACTTACTTAGAGTGTGTTCATCTAATCCTACAAGTCACAATGAATATTTAAGCATGATGCTTGTTATTTTGTGCTGTTTCTCAGGTGAGTGACCCTGTAGCAGCAGAGTTCAGTTTGAACACACAGATGTTCCTGCTGTCGAAGAAGGAGATGTGGCTGTCTGATGGCTCCATGGGCTTTGGAGAGGGCACGGACACTGCCTTCATGGAAGGTACCACAATCCAAAAGCAATATAATATAATTATTTAAATGTTAGTTTAGGTGAAAATTACTGAACCACTAATTAATTCAGTTCCTGCATTGAGCGTGAAACTTTGTTCCAATTGGTTCCGCTGTAGGTTCGAACATCTATGGTCGAGTGATGGTGGACCCGGTGCAGAACCTGGGTGACTCTTTCTCCTGCAGCATAGAGAAAGTGTTCCTTTGTACTGGTACAGACGGCTACGTGCCAAAGTACAACCCTACTAATAAAGAGTATGGATGCCTGGCTGACGCTCCATCCTTGCTGTACAGACTCAAGATCCTGGTATGTAATTACCTCATACCATCTTGCTTTACTGTACCTTTCGTACAAATGTTAATTATGAATGTAGACTATGTTACCACTATGTTAATCTTTTTTTGAGCAGAGAAATATTAAAATATCAGTGACATAAAAATGTCAAAGTTTTTATTAATGCAGTTTAAAATAATAAAAATCATGTGGTTTCATGTGATCTTTATAAAAAAAAAAAAAGTTAAAAATGTCTAAGAATGCTATGTGGTTTAAAAAAAGTTGTGACTTGTCATGAAGAGGTCAGAATATATTTCATATATATTTTGTATTTTAGCCACACACATTGATTTGGCAGACAAAAGTTTTTTTCAAATATCAATAAACAATGGTGAAGTTTTGTTACCACCCTCTCCTCCAGTTATTAAAATATCATTGTATTAAAAATGTTTTTAAGGATTTGTCATTTTAAGCCTTTGTTTTTGTTCTAAAGCTTTTAGAACAGTTTTTTCACTTAGACATTTTTTTATTTTATATCCCCCAAAAATATCAAAGTTGATTTTAATACAGAAATGCAATTTTTTTGAGTCATTGTACAGTATGTAACTTCATGTTAATTGAATATATTTATTGTGCTCACTGAATGCATGAACTTCCTGGTCTTTGAACTTTAGGACAAAGCTCAGCCAGAAACCCAAGCCACCGTCTTCGGAAATGTCAATTTCGATGCCAGCCTTGCTGTGGATACCCCTGGAGCCCTGCCTTTAGTCCAACAACCTGGATCAGATGGTTTCACCCTGTCATCATCTCCACTCTTCCAGGTCAGAGACTCACCATGTTTTATAACCATAAACCCAATTTGAAACAGAATCTTGAGCAGTCTTTATGTTTAATTCACTAGGTAACTGCTGGCCGTGAATGGTTCATCCACACTATCTACACACTCCGTTCTAAAGAGAACGCCAGCCGTGGTAAAAGAAGCCTTGGGTACCACCACGCTATATCCTCCATTTCTGACTCTGGCACCCAATCCCGAAGTCGACGTGCAGTACCTGACCCAGAAGCTTTCGAGATCGGTACTGAGAATAATCGAGGAACCAACATTCAGCACATCGCCCTGGATCGTTCAAACCGTCTTCGGGTGAGTCAGCCATGGGGTCGGGAAACCTACCTGGAGCCCCCTCTGGTGGAGGGGAGCCTGGGCAAAGGGCCTGGTTCAGATTCCTCTCTTCCCGCTGGCATGTCCACATTGCTGGGGGTGGCTGGGCTCATCCTGCTGGTATGCCTGGTTGTAGTTCTGGTGGTTCTCTTGATGCGACGCAAGAGGAAAGATAAAAAGTACCCAGCTTATTCCACTTCGTCCTGCACAGCGTACAACCGCGAGCCCATGCGACACAATGTGGACAGCTCTGAGGTTTAAACAGCCCTTGTTCCCCTGATCACAACTAACTCTCACCACGGTGCTCTTCTTTTCAAAGAAGCAGCTGAAGTTGAGACAGAAAGATTCTGAGATCTCACTCCTCAGTTCAACTGACACCATCCAATATGTGGCTCTTTTGGAGGTTTCCGCAGCTTCAGTGAAGACATCTCAACTCCAAGACTGTTCATATTACTTGGTCAAATTAAAGGAAGTTGCTTGTTGCCTTTATCTTAAGATTAAGTTTGAGCTTCATAGTACTAATGTAATTTTAGCGCGCTTCCATCAGTAGTTCTGTGAACCAGAATTGGCCACAGTGATCCTGCTCAGACAAACAGAGCGAATCTGTGCTTCAGCTTGTGTCAAACTGTAATTGAGTTATAGATATATTATTCGTTCATTCATTATAGATAAATCTGGTTGCAATTTATTTTACAGTACGTGTACTTACATGTACTTATAGTGTACTTACAGTGTATTTATCTAAGAAAGTTCTGGTAATACAAGGTAACTACATGGGTTAGGGTTAGGTTTAGGGTTAGTACCTAGTTATTACATAGTTACATAGTTAAGTACATAGTATGTACATGGGTAATAGGACTGTAAAATAAAGTGCTACCATAAATCTACTTCATTTTTCCCCAAAGTTAAAAAAAGTTTCATTGTAAACAAGAATAAAAGGTACATTTACTTTGGCATGAAAGTGTATGTTGGACATCAAAAGCCTTATTAAACTATCCAGACAATTTAAACTTGTTCAAGATCATTGGACATTTTTTTTTTTAATTAGTCCTTTCAATTTTTATTCAAATTTTCATAACAGTTCTTCTGAGTGTGTGTGTTAGATTTAAGCAAACTGAGAGATACAAGAACTGGCTTCTTCGAGCAGTGTTGTAATAAATGTATCTATTTTTATATGTTCCATAACATGAAATGCTGTGTACAAGAGCACAGGTCAGCGATCCCTCATGACCGATGTGTTGCTATGCAAAGGGAGCGTGATGTTTAATATTATTAATGTACTTATTTTTATACCTTTTCAGGATGTTAGAATATGGTTCAGCATAACACAATAATTCTGTGTGTGTACACAGCCGCCTGTTAAATATCTGGTGTTAAAAAGTGAGACTGGTGTTGTCAAAAAAAAAAAAAAAACCTTCAAACTGTGTGAACAAAGCACATTTTTCAATCAAAAACCAATACATATTTACACAATTAAAGCAATAATGTATTTGTAGTTTCCCAATTGATATTCCTTTCAATTTATTGTTTAATGTTGGTTTTTGTTCAATGTGCTAAAATTGAATCTTGAGACACAAACCAAGATTTTGCAACCTATATTTTGTAATTTATATCTCTCCCTGTATTATAAAAATGACTAAATATCAAATAACTCCAGGACACAAGTTTTAAACCCGACAGATTTAAAGAAGTCTGTGTCGGAGAACACACCATTAGCCTTGTGGTTGAAAACTGCAGTTTTATTAACTGTATATGTTTTTGAGAATTATTTTCTTTTTTTGCTGATGAAAAGAACTCTGTTAAGATACCTGGATACTTGTTTCATTATAAAGTGCCTGTTAAGATAAATGCCTACTTCTATACCCTGTGACTAGTTGAATTTCTATCATTTCAGCTATCATAAGATAATCAAACGTGCATGATGATACCCTTGATATGTAACATACTCCAAGCAGTAAGGAGTAAACTACAGAAAAATCTAATTTCTATCAGGACACCATTTATGAGTTCACCTCTCGTGAATGTGCGGAACAGAAGAACTTGTTGAAAGAAGTCATTATTTTTGTTTCTTTGCAGACAAAAAGTATTCTCGTAGCTTCATAAAACATGGTAGTTGCACTGCTGTCTATGCAGGGTCAGAGAGCTCTCGGATTTCATCAAAAATATCTTAATTTGTGTTTCCAAGATGAACATAGGTCTTACAGGTTTGGAAAGACACGAGGATGAGTAATTAATGACAGAATTTCATTTTTGGGTGAACGATCCCTTTAATATCAACCCATAATGTTCCATGTAATTGAAATTGCAGTTTTGAAAACAGTTAAAAATCATCACAGATTCCATTAGTTGCAATGCCAGCAGTAATCTCCTGGAGTATCATTTTTATTGAGTTTATTTTAAAATGTACATTTCTTACAGATTCATTAAAAAAAGATATAAAGCATCAGGGTCTGAGGACTCAAAGAAAACAATTTGAGTAGAAGGGAACCAATATAGGCACAGCTTTGAATCAAAAGACATGCTTGAAAAGCCTGTATGGAAATATATACAGCAGAAGCCACCAATGGTGTTGCAACACATCAACAGTGTCTTCTTGGCTTAAGAATGGTAGTTAGTAGAGCTATTTTATTTTACACACACAAGTAAAGTTTTATGCCAATGTATTCTGAATAGATGTATTCTGACATGAGCTAAAATCACTGAAGGGATCATATTTACAACATTCAAAAAAAGTTGCAATGGTAAGGCAATTAGTCTCCAAGAGCGGCGGAACTCCATCTGAAATAAATTATCGAAGTAGCAATGAAATGCATTGATAGACCAGTCACACAGAGAATGAAGAAACATAATAAAATTCCTGAAACTACTTGACCGCCTTTTCCTTCCCTCCAATCTAGGCGTCTCATACTTAGTAATATCTTGCATCATAAGCAATTTCAAAAGGTTTCTATGAGAACATACGATCTGCAACACTAAAGACGTCATCTATAGCTGCAAAATAAAATAAATGAAATCTATTAAACCTTTCAGTGAGTACCTGACCTCGGCGCTTTTGTAAATTGATACCTTGCTTTGAAAGAAATTTAAAAGAGAATAAAACCAAAAACACAAAACACACAAGAATTCAGAGAAAGCTCTTCTCTGTTAAAAACTATCACAGTTCCTGATTCCACCATTAACATTTCATAGTTTCTGATACCATCTCAGACCGTGTGGACTTCTATCCTGCAGAATCCACACCTTAGCCTTAACATACTAGATATTAGATACAAATAAAGGACACTTTTATTCATGTACATAACACTTTATACAGTCTGCCTGCTGTCTTAAATGCAAATGCAAACGATAATCATTTTCAAACAAACTAACCCACCTTAGCAGATTTGCGGCTCAAGCAACTCAAAACCTTTTGATTGCACTACTGAATTACAACTGAGGCCCAAAAAAAAAAAAAAAAAGATGTGTAAAAGTTTCAGATTTTCATGGAACTATACACACACACAAAAAAAACGTTGTTTTAGGCTTGTAAAATGCATTCTAAAAACTCACCTTGGCAGTTTTGTGAACAGGGAACGTTTATAAAAAACAAAAACAAAAAAAAAAAACCTTGAGGACAGACAAATGCATCAGACCTGATGCTCCCCAAGCCCATGGAATAATGTGCTTTAACACCACGATGTGGGAAAAACAATATCCAAAAATCTGAAACTGTCTGAGTTGGGGGCAGTGTGTATCCATGTAGTATGAATAATGCTGCTGTTAGCGTATTTTTCACTTGGCTTTCAGCCGAAAAGGCTCGGCAAGTCCTTCAGCCCCTATGCAGAGTGCGGTCCATCCTACTTGGAGTCTGTCAGCTTATACATGAGGATCCCTCGGGTCAGCTCTCCCCTGCATGGGTGCTGTCGTCTAGCAGGAAGCAGTGTAAACTAGCTGATCTGGGAGCTGTGACCTAGGCGCTGTCACACAGCTGTATCTAAAATCAAACGTGGTGGCCTGATAGGAGGTTCAGAGCGTGTGCAGTGTCCTCCATTTCCCTGGCCTCCCACGAGTCATGACCGTTTAGGAAAGAGGAAAGAGATGGGTGTCATTTGGTCCCTTTGTTGGGGGGATCTTGCTCCGTCGACTGCCGTTCATCACTCCAGGCCTCACGTGTGCTCTTCAGTGCTTGTGTTCGCTGCTGATCCACCACCACATAGTCTACCCGCTCGTCTGATGCTGAAATACCAGTCCCGTTACTCTTCTTCTGCAAGGTCAAGATATGAATGGCAGTCAAAACAGGAGAGAGGGATGCCAAAAGTACAGATATTTGGGTAAAAGGTTTCTACGGTATTAGTAGTATATAAAACAGTCTTTTTTTGGATTCATTATATCAAATAATTATTTTAAAAGTTGAATAAATGTTTCCTTTAGGTATGCACAATGTAACGGTACAATATCGGTTATTGGATGATAATAGATATTTATGTGAGAAACAGTCAAAACAGGAGAGATGCCAAAAAGTACCGATATCTGGGTAAAAAGTTGATACTAAAAACTGCAACAACACTTTTCTATGGTATTAGTAGTATATAAAATAGACTTAAAAAAAATCTTGTTTATTAAATAAGTTTTTGAAAAGTTGAATAAATATTTATTTTAGGGATGCCCATTGTATTGATACAATATCGGTTATCGGATGATAAAAGTTATTTCATTGTAACTGCTAAACAACCGTATTTTACCCTTTGCCATTATGTAACATTCATATAAAGCTAATCTTTAAAAATACAAATAATTGAATAACACTGTTAAATGTGATATTTAGAAAATGTTGTGATTCCTAAATTCCCTTGTACCATTAAAACTACTTTCAGTTATTAATGTTTTACTCTGACATCTGCATTATATTTTTGCATTAAATTAATTTTTCTAATAAAATTGTACTTTATAAGTATTATAAGAATTGGCTTATGGCTATCAGACCGAATTCTGGATCAGTGTATCGCTAGTTTACCTAAAAGTACTTGTACTTTACATGTCATTGTTTTAATTTAATGTGAATATTAATATTAAACTTATTAAATAATGGTAAAATGAGTAATTCCATTATTTAAAAAGCTAAATATTAAAAGACAGAGACTTTTGGCAACGTAAGTAAAGTCTCAGGAACCAGGAATTGGATCAGCTGCAATTAACTACAGTCTCTTGTCTACGGGAAGCCTTTTTCCGCCACTGAATAATAATAATAATAATAATAAAAAAAAGCATCAATTGCTCCTTTTTATCTCACAGTTATGATTTTGACTATGAAGTTAGTTTTTTATGACTCAATTCAGAGAAAAAATTGTGAAATAAAAAAAGCCCCAATTGCCGTTTTTTTTTTTTTATTCAGTGGTGGAAACATGCTTCCATACTTATCTGCAAACAATGATGGGAAAAATAATAATACTCAACTGATGTACAGGCAAAAAGCACTGTTAATGAGACGGGCCATAGAATGACTATTCCATCAACATGAGACAAAAGCAGATTTCAATCCTTTTAATTAATGGCAAAAAGGCTATAACAGGTGTATACAGTAATCAGAGCCTAAGAATAAGAACACTGGGATCAACATGTATTATGCCTCCACTGTAACGCTTGTCCGACACCTGATGATAAAAAAACCTCACCCAAACACATCCAAACATAACATTTTATTTGACAATTTGTTTAATTCTGCTTTATTATTACTCATATCTTACCTTCCGAGGAGGAGTTGATTTCCCAGGGTCCAAATCGAGGTCCAGGTACTCCACCTGCTTGTCTCCTTTGGGCTTCACCATGGGACTGCCACCTCCATCAGCATTCATTGGTGCTGCTAGCTTCACGTTCTGAGAAAAAAAAATAAAAAATAAAAAAATAACTCACAACAAAAAGGTTGCATACATAGAGATAATAGTCAATGCTGTAGTCAGAATTAGTTACTAAAATATTTATGCTACGGATATATTAATCTACTATAATGATACTAGATGATGTAAGTGAAGAGTCTGAATTTTTTACAAATACTTAATCTAATCTACCTATCTTTCAGTGACATGCGATCGTTCACCCAACACTCATTCAAATGATTAAATTGGTAATGTGTCTATCTTGCTTATTATGCCGAAATAGGTGTTTGTAAACTCTTATATATTGATCAGACAGCTTTATAATTCCTTACTGATCTTATGACGCAAGTAATTCAAAATAATGCTCTATTAGTTCTAGAGGATTCTGCAGGAGAAGTAACCTCTGCAGATGTCTATCCAACCTCTAAAAGTGTCACATGCAGGATTATTTCCATGTATTTTCATGGTATGAGTCATAAATGTAATAATTATGTACTGTATAAATGTATTTTTTCTTTTCATGTTTCAAAATATATTGAGCCTTATTTCATGCTGCATTATTTAGTAACTCAATACAAATCCAATCATCAAGTGACTGTCTGGGGAACAATGCTACAATGTAATGCATAGTGTATACAACTGATACAATAATACAATCATGTATAGCTATGATTATCTTGAAAAATCTGGAATGTAAGACTGCATAAAACTCTATGCAAGTAATTTAGGTTCCACTCATGTTGAAATGAACAGGATTTTTTTTTTTTTTCACAAAGAAAAAATAGGAAAAAAATCAAACGACACACATACACTACTGTTTTAAACCTTTTTTTCCCCCATGGATTCAAAAGATGTCTCTTATGCTCACCGAGGTTGCATTTATTTGATCAAAAATACAATAAAACTGCAATATTGTAAAATATGATTACAACACTATTCATAAACACTACAATTTACACACACATATATACATATACACACACACACATATATATATATATATATATACATACATACATACATACATACATATATATATATATATATATATATATATATATATATATATATATATATATATATATATATATATATATATATATACACACACACACACACACACACACACACATATTCACACAAACAGTAATTGTGTCTTTCAGGTGTTTTCCCTAAGTTTTCCTAAGTTTTGTCAAAGGGATAGTTCACCTAAAATGAAAATTCTGTCATTTTTTACTCGACCTCCAGTTGTTCCAAACCTGTATGAATTTCTTTCTTCTGCTGAACACAAAAGAAGAAATTTTGAAACCGCTAATGGTCACCCATCGACTTTCATAGTACTTGTAGATTTTCTGTAGGATGAGTAAAATAGGACAGAATTTTCTTTGATAGAATTCATTATCCCTTGAAAACACACATCCAGAGTGTTGTTCAGTCCACCTTCACAACCCTGCTCACCTCATCCTGGTGGTCTAGATCTGACACCTCTCTCTTTATAGGAGTGATGGGAACTGTACAGTAGAATGACTCTTCTCTAAAGAATGGAGGAACAGGGAGGAGAAGAGGAGTAGAAAAATCAAAGAGTAAACAGAAGGCCCGCAGAGAAACTAGAAATGAAAAATGCTAATACAGATGAGGCAGACAAGAGGATCCACAAAAGAAGGCAAGGAATAGAGAGTTGAAAATAAGAAGCAGAAAAGAGGCAGAGAAAATCTCTTCCAAATCAGTGCAACAAAAGCCATACAGTGCAGTGTTATCAACACCTTTACTGCTGCATGCTAACATGTTAGCAAACAAAACAAGCCATGCACAAAAAGCTCCTTATTACCCTAGTAAAAAAGTAATTTTTAAAATACATTTATTTTATACTAGGTATAGTTCAAATCTATTAACATATTTACAAACATTTTCGATATTTTACTGATATAAAAATGAGGTTACACTTTTATGAAGCCCATATTTATAATGCATTATAAAAGTAGTCTTAAAGCATTATAATGAATACATAATGGATAGCTTTTAAGAATATGATCATTTATAACTTAAGTTACAATCGATTATATTGTAGACAGTTGCTAAGTAACTCTGCAACTACATGTCAACTAGCAGTCAGTGGAGTATTAGTAGCATGTCTGCTAAATATATGCTAACACTTTATTTTGATGGTTCCCCAAAAGATAAACTCACTATAAAAAGCTTTGTAGGTACGTCAAGCTTAAGCTAAGCCAACTAATACTCTGAGAGTTAGTTGACATGTAGTTGCAAAGTTGCTTATAGTCAACAGACTAGGGGCACCATCAAAATAAAATGTAACCTAACATATAAACATTTAATTTTTTTCAGTTGAAATTATTAACCAGCTCACATCAAAATTAATATTAGCCTCACAGAGAACACTCCACACCTAACCACTTACACGATGTAGTAATATACTGCGCAGATCTTAAATAAACTGTCAATTATAAATGCAAAAGTAGATTTCATATGGTTTTTATTGTGTATTATAAATAATCATAATCTTCAAAGTTATAACCACAAATGTGTAAGCATGATGATGCATTATATTTGTTGTTAGGATTATTTATAAGATGATACAACACATTAAAGTTTTATATATTTCATTATAATGCCTTGAGAATACCCCTTATAATGTATTATAAATATGGGCTTCATAGAAAGTGTTACCAAAAATCATTATTAAACTTTATTTGGAGTACTACTTGTGCATAATGCACATTTCTTAATATTGCTGAGGATTGTATGATCTTTGAATAATATTGTTCTTTAAATTCAAGATTTTCAAAGTGTATCTGAAGTATACTTGCAATAGTTCTACTTTAGCACGTAGAAATATACTTCAGTATATCTTTAGTTGGATTCCATTTCTACTTCCGTGCAATTAAAATAAATTAAATACAAAATTAGTTGTTCCAATTTAGCAGACTTGTTTAGTTTACCGAAAGTACAATTGTATGGTATTTTTATTAAGTAAATAAATATGTAAAAACATTTTAGTGTATTTAATGTTCCCTAGGGTATGCATTAAATTTAAGAAAAAATAAATAAATTAACACAAACATGGAGCAACAAAGAAGAAAGGACCTCCAGGTGAAGACACAACAGAAATAGAAGAAATTCTTGAGAAAAAAGAAAAGTAAAGGTAGGAAAAACTGTGAGGGGTACTTCTATCCAGTCAGTTGAAAGACCACCAAACACCAACAAATTTCTGGGAACCTGCGATTTTATTCTCACTCACTTTTATGGCTATTTAAGTTATATAATATATATGGAAAGAAAATTGTGGAATCAAGACCATGTTTATTTCAATCAAATCTGCAGATAATAATATTGTAGTAAACTTAACTCTAATCCCTTAATGTTGCTAACATATTTTAAAAAATAAATAAAGTCAACTTTATACATTTACCTTACCATTTAAAAGTTTGAGATCAGACTTTTGAGATGTTTTTATTTTAATAAATACTTTTATTTAGCAAGGATGCTTTAAAGTGATCAAAAATATTTGAAAATATGAAATAACGTTAATATAAAATAAAATATTAACGTTATACAAAAAAATGTTAAAAAAAATTAAAAGTTCCAACAAAAATATTAGGTAGCACAACTGTTTTTAACATTGATGATAATAAGACATGTTTCTTGAGCACCAGCATTTTAAAATGATTTCTTAAGGAACATGTGACACTCAAGATTGAAACAAAATTATATATAAAAATATACATATAGTCACAATATTACTGTTTTTTTTTTTTTTTTACTATATCAAATAAATGCTGCCTTGATAAGCATAAGAGACTTTTTTCTAAAATACTACAAACGTCCAATTGTTAATGTATGTGTATATAAATTACTTCTGTAATTTATACCGGTTAATCTAATTAACTTTATATACATATATACACATATTCCAATTATGAATGCATGAATTATTTATAATTGAGTGGAACAGTAGCTGTGGTGTTTTTTACATACTGGTTCATCTGTAGACATATTAGCGTGTTGCATGGCTACATAATTCTCATCACAGTCGTCGGAGTCGCTGCTGGAGGCAGTGCTATGCCCCGAGGACGGTCTGGGGGCTGCGGTACACCTAGAGGGGCTGAGCAGCAGGACAAGATTTACACTGCCGCTCACACACACACAAACACACACACACACAAAGAACAGCAACACAAACTCTCTCTGTCTGGATTAATGCAAGATCTGAGCTGGACGACTTTGGCTGATAATGTGGAACACACTGGCAGTCAAAAAGACCTTCAGTGACACTGATTCACACACACTTCCAGCGTTCCAGACACATGAGCCACATGGCACCTACATCAAGGTATTAAATCAATAAATAATTCAAGAACACAATTCATGCCTTCATCGCACTGTCATCACTACCCCTTTTGTTATTATGTGGTGTTAGGTAGTGATGACAGTCCAATCACTTATAATCACAATCAAATAATGGCGACATTTTACTCTCATCACTACCATTTTACTATTATGGGATGTTAGGACAAGACTACGGGAATGCATGAATGATTAGTTGTTTAGCCTGTGGAGTCTGTGGTGTGGAGGACATGCAGAACCATGCTTAAATACTGATCTGTTCTAAACTGACACTTACTCCCTCGTGAAGGACCTGGTCACGGGGGAACGGACCGGTGCCGTATACTCCTCCCACTCAGCTAGAGGCTTGATCTCCAAAGGGGCCGGCTTAACTGCAAAAAAACCCCAGCAGTTTAATGCAGAAAAATGTTCCGAATGACACAGTACCACCCAATGGTTTGGCCTAATACATGGTTATCATCAACAAGACAAGTAATAATCTTTATATATAAATTACAATTAAATTGCGTGTAAATTGTGTGTATTAAAACATTTATACAAAAACTGTTAAACTGCTAAAAACTTAACTATTATTAGGATTTATAAATATTTACAACAAAAATGTGTATGTAATTTCGATGGTGGTTCTCTACTTTTAGCCAGTAGAGGGCGATGTCTGCTATTTGAAAGAAATAATGGTAGTCAGACTCAGAAGTAAATTAGGAACATTTCTTCAGTGAGAAAAGTTTGTTATACTTATTTTAATTTTTTCCACCACTTAAGAATGTACTCGAATCAAATACAGGACCAAATCATGAGAACTGAAATCATTCCTGAGGGAAAACTGGAAAGGTTAAAAGGCCACTGCCAACGGTCAAGACTGAGTGATAAACACACATATCCTCCCTCTTCCTCTTTTCACATATAAACAGTGTCTGATTTAGTTATTGCAGCTGGCCCAAAACTCTGCTGAGTTGAGATTCACCCAATCTGGCAACTGAGAAGTAGCTGTAGCTGGCTGAAACGCACACCAGCTGGTGCCAGTGTGTGAGGGAAGAAGCACAGATGGATATGCATTTTAGGGCCCTAACTGAACTTTTTGGGCACAAAACATTCGCTTGGCTTGAGTGAGTTTCTACTAAATAATATTGTAATATATTGAATTGTGAAAAACTGCATCACAAAATGAATTTTTATTTTTGATATGTCCATTTATTTGATTTATTTTCCAGCCATCTGTGTTCTGCTCTGATAGGAACAAAGAAGTCAAAAGAGTTGATAAACCACTTGTAATGGCTTTTGTTGTTAATTTTTTTGTTCTGCTGTTTGGACTATCATTCAGACGGCACTTACTCACTGCAGACAATCCACAGGTGAGCAAGTTATGTAGCACTAATTTTTATTTTTTTTGTTTATTTGGTATTCGGACACACTGATGGGAGATACACTACTGTTTAACAGTTTCGGGTCAGTGTTTTTTTTTTTTTTTTTTTTAAATAATACTTTTATTAAGCAAATATGCATTAAACTGTTAGTATTAAAAACACAAAGAGTCCTGATATAATTAAGTTGCAGTAGGATTTCAACACTGATAATTATTTGTTTATTTGTTTTTGTTTTTGAGCAGCAAATCAGCATACTGGAATGATTTCTAAAGCATCTTGTGACGCTAAAGTCTGGAACCACGCTGAAAGTTCAGGATTTTAAAATATGCTAAAATAGAAAACCGTTATTAAAAAATTTTTGTGTGTGTTTTTGATCAAAAAAATGTAGCCTTGGTGCGAATAAGCCTTGGTTCTGTGACTTCTCCCCCCAAAAACATAAAAATAATCTTACCGACCCCAAACTTTTGAACAGCAGTGTATCTTTGGACTTCCTGATGGCAGGTATATCCTGATGCCATCAAACAAAGCAGCATCAGAAAGCTCCCAAGACTGCATCCAGACACCTGGATTGCTCCTCACACTGTTAGTCATAATACGATTCATCCGCCCACTTTCTGCTCTTGTCAATATGACTCAAAAATGCGTATGCAAGTGTGTTAGTTAAGTGTTTAAAATGTTTATGACTCGTGGGGCAGTGAGCAGTCTGACAGTGAAAGGTGTTTGTAGAGTCAAATGTTAATCAGTTAGTTTTACAGTAGCTGCGATATCAAGTGTGCTAGCTTCCCTTCACCAGTTAAGCACAAGCATCACTCTACCAGAACCTTAAAACCTCATTTATCACAAATTCATTAGCTTAATAACCAGCTGACCAACACATTTAAGAAATAAATCCAACCGCCTTCTCTAGGACAGCAATCTGTGCACACTACAGACAAAGCAATGTATAGGCAACTGCATCAGTGACTTGATCATTACAATATTTGAGTGGAAAGCCAAGTTCCTCCACACACTGCAGACAGTCAATGTCTGTATGATAGGCTACGTTCACACAGTCAGTGTTTGGGCCGGGAAATCATATTTACAATTATTATATATATATTATATACAGTTATAATTAGAGAGAGAGCCTATGGAAACATCAATGATCAAAATAATATACCGTATTTTTCAGACTATAAGTCGCATCAGTCCAAAAAATACGTCATGATGAGGAAAAAAACATATATAAGTCACACTGGACTATGTGTCGCATTCATTTAGAACCAAGAGAAAACATTACCGTCTACAGCCGCGAGAGGGCGCTCTATGTGTTCAGTGATAGACTACAGGAGAACTGAGCTGCATAGAGCGCCCTCTCGTGGTTGTAGACGGTAATGTTTTCTCTTGGTTCATGTCAAATTAATTTTGGTCGCAGGACCAGCCAAACTATCCAAAAAAAGTGCGACTTATAGTCTGGAAAATACGGTACTTTTAAATCTACTGCTAAAATTAAAAATTAAATATAAAAATATTTAAAGCAGCTACTTCATATATATTCGAATACAACAGTCATACATTGCGATTAGGACCACTTGTTGAAACCTTCACAAACATACACCTGAGAACTGAGGAGGCAGACAATGAAAGTAGCATTCTGTCGAGGTACGTACCCTTACGCCGTCTTGAGAATTCACCTATGGTTTGGGAGTCGGTTCGCTCAAGACCGACTGCTCTGTTTATTTTAGGGCTCTGACCTGAATTGGTGAGAGAAAACTTCTTTGTTACATGTCTCCTTTGAAAGAAATCGGCCTTGTCTTCTTCTAAACTTCACACCCATGCAATTCAGCACAATCACGGCCACCTCCATCACTCGTGCCTCTTCTCTTTCGCCGAACAATTATGTGTTGGGCTGCTGCCATGGCAACACCTCTTCATGCATTTAAGACATGCGATGAACAAGGCTTCCCCACAAAGACGAACATGCACAGGGTTAAACAGACACACGTGGGTGAGTACAGCATTCGCACCAACCGACGACACGCCAGCATGTGGCTCAGCCAGACAGAAGGGTTCAGTGATGTCTTTGTAATATTAGAAAAATTAAACCAATTTATTTTTTCTGCTGTATGCATATTGCTGCCACAAGTCAAGAGGGATGATGGCCACAATTATACAACCGGCCAAACACAAAAAAAGAGCAGAATATCACAATGATTTCCAAGACTGAAGACTGTTCAGGTAAAAAGTTTGATATAGGAAGACAGAGAAACCAGGCAGAACATAGACTAATATTTAGACTAATACAGGACAGCCAATAAAAGCGTAGACTAGAGAGAGGAGAAACACAATAGAACACAAAGTACCCAGCAACTGCCAGTGAAATGCCACCAAAGCCATTTGAATCACTCCATCAGGGTATATACAGCAATCCTTAAGTTAAATTTACTACTTTTTAATACCTTTTTCACTACCTTCAGAATATTTTTTGAAACCATCACGACACTGAATTGCAAGTGTTAATCAGCGACCTTTCTATTATTTACACAGATTTTGACATATATAACATACAAAAAATAATAGATTTAGAGACTGATGTTGACAGCATATTGCACATTTATTTCACTTAGTAAATAAAAATAAAACAAATACCATAAAATGTGCAATGGAGAAAATGGATAGACCGAACAATAAGCCTGCCTGTTAGTGTTGTCACGGTACCAATATTTCAGTATTCGGCACCGATACCAGTGAAAATCCACGATTCTCGGTACCAATTTCGGTAACAAAGCAAAACACAAAAATTTGGTAATAAAAAAAAAATAACTTTTTAGCACTAAAAATAAAACCAATGCCATTCTTTATACTTATTTAGAATTGTGTTTAAAGTTTTTCTACAAGTTATATAATTATGAAAAACAGTAAACAAGTTTCACCCAAATTTAATTTGTCTTTTAATTTATCAAATTTAAACACATTTTATGTTTGGTAAATAAAGGGGATTTGCTATTAAAATTAAAACATGGGAGAAATATTGAGATTTATTTTTTTTTTAAATAAAGTTTTTTATTTTTTTGCAACAGTGGTAGCAGTATCACATACGTTTTACTAAATAATAGTAATATTTCTAAAACAATGCCCTTACGTAAAAATTTTCTTTTAGGCCTAATGAATGCATATTTGTCATTTTGAAATTTCTATTTGCCCATTAGCTCCGCCCACTACCGGAGAAACCGGTATGTCTTCTGCTTTTTCGAAAGTGAATATGAATAATTCTAAATTAACTCGATTATTTTGACAGGAGAAGACAACAGATGCTGAAATTAATGCAAGCGTCATGCGCTTCAGTCTATGTAGTAAATAAACCTGCACGTCTCTGTCATTCATTAATTCACACAGAGACGCGCAGAACACAGATTCATATTTCAAACAACTTTTGCGGCTTAATACTACAGATACTGGTCCATATGGAGATTTGATTTGATTAATTTATGCTTTCACAAATTCCATGACTGTCCATATTAAAATGTAAGTTTAATTTACATGACTGGATTTTGAGATTCCGTACTCGTTTTCTGCTTCGCGGAAATCATAGCGTTGTATGCGTCAAGAACCGGGTTTGAACGGGACCTCGGTACTACCGGTCGTTAACCCAGCTATTAGAAAAATTGCATTTGTCCAAGAAGACGACGATGGTTGTCCAGTCATTGAAGATATGCCTTGAAGCAAGTCTAAAATAAAACGTAAGCCAGCCACTTCTGTTGAGCGCGCAGTGTTCTGAGATGATGCCGAACGACCACTGAATATGACGTCAGCATGAGACGGAGACGGAAGATCTTTGATTATGTGCCCAGATATGCTAAAGCCCATATAAACGAACTAACACGAACGCAGATAGAATTTCAATCAGAATAAGACACCTGATAGTCTGGAAAAAATAATACCTAATTTGGAAAAAAATAATACCTCTGTGACCACATTTAACACTTTTAATGGCCTTAAATTTGACCATTTTGATTTATCACTTTTTAATACTTTTTAAAACCCCGCGGACACCCTGCTCCATGTTCAGAAAAAGCTTGCAAATACACAACAAATACAATAAGCTGCTGTCTGAAGAACCGCAGAAAGGACGCCTGGCATTTGAGGATGATGTGAAAACAGTTAGCTTTGTGCTTGGCCCATGTTTAGAAAATAGAAAAATTATTTTTAAGAAGACCTATTTCAGTACCCTACATGCACATACTTGGCCAAAATCATGCGGACGCCCGAATGTTACACCATTTATGGATTTATTTATTTGTAAACATGTCATACATGTTTACAAATACATAAACATGTATTTGTTTATATTTTATATTCAAATAATTGATATTATAAATATACTTAAAATATCAACATAACTTGTTTTTCTTAAATATATACATGCATGTGTGTGTATTTATATATACATAATAAATATACACAGTACACACACATATATTATGTATAAAAAACACTTATTTTGGATGAAATAAACTGTTTGATAGCACTAGTTTTTATAGTAATTTATATCTTGCAGAACAACCTTTTATTCTAGTTTACACTTTTTTGTGTTTTTTTTTTTTACACTAAAATGACACAAATAAGTTATGAGAAATACTAATTAGCAACATGCACATTTGGGTTAGGGTTTGTTTGTTTTAATATTTGTTGCTTGTAATTATGTATAATTTAACAGTATCACATATTTGTCTTATGATTACTCATGGGTGTCACTAAAAACCACCAAATAATATGGGGTTCTCACAGTTATGGCCGAGTGGTGCATCTCCTCTGCACGTAACCTGCTGTCTCTTGCATTAACCAGCGCTTTGAAACAGTAACACGTAACTGAAGATACACAATGGTTTCGGATGAGCACAGATAGCTGCTGCTATTAGTGTTTAGATCAATAGTGCTGTCCCAGCTGGCTGCTGATGTTGCGCCAGCTTGTGCAACTTTCAGCACGTCCCCTTTTTCTCTCAGACCAGATTGAAATTCCCCTCGCAGGTCTGGCCATCAAAGAGGTCTTTCACTAAGGCACAATGGGGACAGAGGTGACCGCTCCAGGCTAACGGTGCAGACAGGCTCCCTCATACCCAGGGCTCCGAATCTATAGACAATAGCTTATTTTATGTGTGAGGTCACATGCTAATGATTAAAACGCAAAGGTCACTGTTACAGCAGTGCAGACTAGTTTGCTAAGCGAGTTAAAAAGGTCTGTAATGCGCGTTATAATTGCATGGCAACAAGCAGACGGAGACCTCAATTAAAAGTGGAAGAAATGTTTCATAAGCATGGGCCGGCACCTGTTAGTGAGAAAGCTGGTAATGAGAGTTGCTATGTTGAAGAGATGCAAGCATTGTACACAATCCCACCTTATACACACAAACACCACAAAAGAAACAAACCTCAGGGCTCACCTTTACGGTCAGGTTTGAGGTTGCGGTCTACGGGCGGCGGTTGGCATTCGGGTATATGAACCGGTCTTCGAGGTGGAGTCTTGGGGCTGGAGCGGAAGCCCATGTGGGCTGGAGGGGGCACCTGTTTTCCGAGAGAGGAGAACTCTACTGTGCCTGGTGTCATGGGCACATAGTTGGGCTCTTGGATGGGTTCTGATAGGCTGCCAGAACGCTGATGTGACGAAGAGTGGACGCTCATGGGTACATAGTTCTCGTCCATCTCCTCAGTGGAAACACCTCCTACTGGCACCATGCCTTTATTCTTCTACATGCATCCAAGAACAGGGAAGAAACGGTTTTCTTAAGACATTTTAAAGACAGGGCCTAGTTTTAAAATAGATAAAGTTGATTAATTAGGAAAACTCACAAAATAGTTGTTGAAGCTTTCATTAAAATCAAATGAGCAACTTTTATCTGGGGGGAAGGGACGGGGTATGTCATAGCAGTCTTGGGATCCGTAATCTGTGAAATAAATACAAAATAAATGAATGCAATCAAAAGCAAAAAAAAGCAGAAGAAAAAAAAAAGTCACAGAACCTTCTCTCTTCTGCTCAACAAGGCAACATTTATTTTCATTAATAATATAGTAAAACAGTATTATTATGAAATATTATTAATGTTTTAATGCATTTTAAAATTCTATTTATTCCCGTGTTAACAATACTGAATTTTAAGCAGCAATTACTCCAGTCTTATGTCACATTAGTTTCTTGAGAAAGTTCAGAAGAGCAGCATTTATTTAAAAAATATATTTTTTTTGTAATCTTTATATTTTTACTTTCACTCTTCATCAATTGAATGCACCCTTGCTGATTAAGTCCATTGTGTCATTTTTTTCATCAATTTATTTCAATCCTTGCTGTATCAGTGCATTCATTTATTATATAGCTGTGTATTATTATGAGGGCATGAGTGTACATAAACAATCTCAATACTACAATACCAATACCACCAAACAACACTAGAGGGACCCACTCATAACCCCCATTGCAGAACAAACAGCTTGATGGTACTTATTGAATAAAATTTATTTAATAAAATCAGGATTTAGAATTTCAAAATAAAGATAATATTGACATTAGCATTCATACTGTACCTGCTCATGAACTGTAATCAATGTACAATTGGGTTACATTTTAGTGCTTTTTAGCATACATTTCAAGCATTCTGGCAAACTGTAAGAAAAACAAATAAACAATCTGACAATAAATAAATAAAGGCTAGGTTTTTGCCCAAATTGACTGTGATGCCTTTTCCATTATTCCATGTGAACATTAGTTCTTTGTCTGCTTTGTTACAGACCACTATACAGAATTTGTGCTAACTGTTAAATAGGCAGAATGAACACTTGAAAATCTGTAGAAATTACTATGTCTTACAGTCTCAAATAATTGTAATATAGATAATTATTCTAAACTACCGTTCAGAAATTTGACAGAAAAAAAAGCTGAATTTTCAACAAACATTACTATGGTCTTTAGTCTCACAAGAACCATCAGAAATATTTAAATATGCTTATTTACAGCTGAAAAAACATGTCTTACTATTAATGTTAAAGGGGAATTCTTCTCCTCCACGTCACCCTAGCACCAGACCCTTTTGTGTAGTAAATGCTAGTAAATGCATCTGGGAGCATGTGAAAATACCACATTTAATGTTTGTACTCCAAACTCACTTCATAACGTCAGTCGAGTGTTTGAAATAAATCCTTCTGTAAGGTGATGTGGCTTCTTAAACAGATTAAGGCAGACAATATTCCATTTTATTATAAGCAGTGATAGTGGCTACGTCGATTAGCATTTCATTATAGATATACTTTATTAATTATAATAATAAGAACCCAGATAAACCATATATTGCCATAGTCTTGTGTCTATTAGTCAGGCTGAACCAGTAAAAGCAGTTCAATCTTCTGTTTATTCAGCTGCAGCAATTGGCATTTCCTGGATTTGGATTTTCAGTGCGAGAGCGCCCTCTGACCTTTGGATGGAGATTTACTGCTCATCACAGAACCATGCTTCACTGAAAGATACGCGTGACAATCGGATCTTCTGCCTAATCACAATTTAATTTCAATTAATTGTGCAGTCCTAACCAATAGGGAACTAAGACTCCTAGAGATTTTGAGCTTGTATTGTTACCGAACTTTTTCTCTCACAATGATGGTGAAATAGCAAAGCTGACTTGGATAATTGCTATCCTCCTACCTTTACGTAGACGTGAAGAATCCACTGTACCAATGGTGTTGCTCCTTAGTGCTTTGTTCCCTCCTGTACTAGACGGCACGCAGTAATTCCCATCAGTCTCAGACACTGACCGTGGCACCACATACGTGTCCGTGGGTGACCGCTCAGGTGGGACTGTTCCCGTGGTCAGTAAAGGCTTCGGCGGACGAGGGGGCGGTACCACATCTGTGGCCCCTGAAACAGCCTCCACCCCAGCAGTACGGGGAATCTGGTAGGTGCAGTTACTTCCAGGTGTAGGTGGAATATCATAGCTAACTGACAAGTTCCGCAACTGGGCCTCAAAAGAGGGTTTACGACCAGGCGTGTTAAAGACGTAGAGTTCACCGGGCTCACCGTCAGGACCGAGAGGGGAGGACGCCGACTTCGGCAGTAGCACAGTGTCTTGAGAGTAACTTCGGGGCAGGAGGTAAAGACCCTGCGAGTCGGCCGACAACGACTGCCCGCGCGCAGGAGGAGAATCATAGAGCCCAGGGGCATGCTGGGTAGGAAAGAAACCATTGACCGAGGCGTGCCTGGAGGAGGAGGAGGAGGTGGGTGTGTGGTGGGAAGGGAGGTTGTCATTACAGTCGGGTTCAGAGGAGGTAGACTTGGAGCATTCGCCACGGGCCCTGTAAAGAAACCCATGCATCAGACACAGGCTACGAGCTAATTAACTCCAACAAATGCCAGCTAAATATATTAAAACACACTCTCCTCATCAATACAAAGACACCCTTTCAAAAACACACCATGCTACTTTAGGTCATTATGAAAATCGCAATATGAAATACTCTTTGTATTTTTAATTAACTGGCAAGTAAGACAAAATGTCAGTCAGTCATTGCTGCATAATAACTGAATCCATAATAACTAAAGTGGTTTATATTGCAATATTTACCAGCCAACTACATTATTTTATCATCACTTATTACACAGCAACTTGGCAATTAAAGATGCATTCAGTAGTTTGGTGCAAGGTTAAAAACCATGACTAGCATCAGAGTAATTTACATAAAACCTTTGCAATACGTGATTGTACGTTAAAGTAAATGAATGACAACTATGCTAACTACTGACTGCACCTTTATAAATGAAAGGACGTAAACTATTGATTTGATAGAATATAGAGACAAAACGCTACTGGTTTAATGAGGGACATGTAACTGTGAGAGTTCGGGCAGATTGTTTGCTAGGGACAATGGTCAAATAGAGTTGAACATCATTACACAATATTTGCCCATAGTAGGAAATGAATAACCAAACATTTAAAGTATTCCAGAAAGCTGTGTAATAAGCTTATCGCTATACAACTAGAACTGGCAAGGTTAGTGCCAAACACAACCATGCATGTCATATTTCACACAAGTCCTGTTTCAAACTATGCATACCAACTCTTTTGTTTTTGTTTTTAAGCAACGAAGGCAAGAAAACATACCAACCCATTTTAGACAAACCCCAGAACAATATATATATTTTAGTAAGTTGTTATATTAAGTGTGCAGATTTTCAGGTAAAAATAACAGGCCATATATGTGTGCGTGTTGTTTAGTATTGTATTCTTCACACTGATGCTCTTCACTCACTGACAATCAGGAGGAGCGCTCCTGCTCTCACACTCCTCCAGAAGCAGGTATTCCTGCTCCTCCCCCCCTGGGGCAAGAGGAACCACTGGACTACACCACACACACAAATACATAAAATGAGCCCCATATAGCCAGGTCTGAAATGTCCTGAAGCGTCTTAGCAGGAGTGGGCGGTATTCACATTATATAACGGGTAATTTAAAAACAACAGACTCAAAACAGTAGCAGGCCTACGTTACAAATTATTGGTTGAGCCACACACTAAAATAGCCAGTGTACACATAACCCAAATGTTGTGTCTTACCTGGTAGGCTCAGGTTTCTTGCTCTCACAGTTGAGCAGCCAAAGGTAGTCCTGAGGCTCATCAAGACTGGAGGAGGATCCCAAGGGTCGGATGCTGACAGGCTGGTATGGAGGAGGCAGGTTGGCCAGAGCAGAAGCCCCTAAGGCTCCTCCCGGCCCTCCACTAGGGGCCATATCCACCACCAGACCCCCTGGCACATTTACTTGGTGAGAGTTCTTTGCGGAGTCTGTAGAAAGAAGATGATAGGAGAGAATATCGCTGAGCTTCACACTTTATGAGATCATAAGCTTTAAGATACACTTAAGATCAGATCAAGCTCAGGGCGGCATTGCTTTAATCAAAAGCTTTTACTGAAACCATCCCTGTACAAAACAAATTAGTACTGTGAAAGCCTCTCCGCAGGCTGATATCTGGTAAGCTATGTGAAATGGGTGTAAAAAAAAAAAAAAAAGTGTGAATTGATCAAATGAGAATATATGTGTATGCAAAATAATGTGTGGATGCAAAATATATTGGATCTATCTACTTAAATCATAGCTCTTAGTGCTATGACCTGCTTGATTTAAAGATTGGTTTCACTGTATACATTTTCCAAATTCACCTCTAATGTAAGTGCATTATTATAAACATTTAACCCCTTTTTTTTTTTTTTTTTTTTAAACTAAATGTCAGCGACAGCATGCCACGTAGATCCTGCATGCAGCCAAAAGTGTTCAAAGACCCTGTGAAATTGTTTGGTGAATGCAGTTTTCCTTCCTGTGTTGACGTACTTCCTATTGAAACTTTAATGTTTATGTGTGAAATATTAAAGGGTGCATTCAAATCATTTTTGCAATATTGTAATTATGGCATACATCAATTACATTTACAGTACCTGAATAAAAACAAAGCAAAAACACATTCTTTATTCACAACAGATGACTTGAACACACCTGATGTTGTAACTTTGAATTACTTCCTAAGATGTTTCAACACATCACGTCTTAAAACACACACACATTTGTTTTTGTGAAAAGTGGGTACATCCCATAGGCTTAATGGTTTTTGTATTGTGCTAACCATATTTTCTATAGCCTACACCAAACTTACACCTAACCCTAGCCCTCACAGGAAACTGCACCTTTTTACTTTCTCAAAAAAACTCATTCTGTATGATTTATAAGCCTTTTGAAAAATGGGGACATGGGTTATGTCCTCATAAGTCACCTTCTCCTTTTAATATCTGTGTCATACCCATGTCATTATACAGAGTTGTGTCCTGATAGGTCACAAACACACACACACACACACACACACACACACACACACACACCTTTTAAGCTAAATCACAATTGATTGAGATTTGATGATTTGCTTCTTGTTATTGAGAGAAGAAACAGCTGATTGGACAAAATCACTGAGAGCACAAGATGGCTTGCAAATATTTTTATATTCCAAAAAGAGAGAAACTATCCAAACTATCAAACTACCATGTTACTTTGAGGGAGCGTTAATTATTATTTTTTTGCAAAGCGACTGATCAAGGTTAAGGCCTCCATCCTACACAGTCCGTGTGAAAGTGTAGAACTGTGCAGAGAGGAACCCTGAACACAAGACGCTAATGAAAGTGCCACTAATCCATGACAGAGTCTAGGTTTTTATGTGGCATCTAGGATAGCTTGTAAAGCTTTTTGTCTATGCTCTTTCAAAAGGGTTTTTCTCTTTATCTCTGACTTTATTTTTATTTCCATCTTTCTTTGAACAGCCTACTCTCAAGGTCAGTGGAGTGCGGCTGACGGGGTGGTTGTGCGTGTTTTTGTACAAGTCTCTCTTCAAACTCTGCTTTCAGTTATTCAGTAAAACGTGCACACATCTCTTGTGCGCACACACACTGACACCCACCCACACACACCCACTCACTCACTGGGAGCATCTGACTCTTTCTAAGTGCAGGCAGCTCAAGACTGTCAGGGCCACTTTGTCTCTTTCGGTCTCTTCCCTTTTTTTTCCCTTATTCTTCTCCCCTCCCTGCTCTTGTTTGTCAAGCTTGCTGCTGAATCATCCAAGCCCTGGAAAATCCCCCCTACATATCTGAATTCTCAGTACACCGTTTAGTGCTGGTGGCTAATAGTGGCATGCTTCTGTGTATCAAAATAGACAAAAGTGACAGTTTAAAACCGTTTGGTCCTTTTTTGATATAATGCATAATCAATTCAGCAAAAAAGTGAAAGACAATGTGACGATTCAACATCTGAGGTGTCACTATACCAAATTCAGTAGCAGTACTCGTCAGACGTCATGTATTATTGTCCAATTACTGCAGAGGCATTGATCATGAATATTGATTATTACGTGATGTTCTCCCAGAAGGCTTAACTTTTTAACTAATTAGTTGTCGAGTTGAGAAGTCGCTCATGATTATTCAGTTACTTGTCTGGACGCTCGCTGTAGGTTACCAAACAAAGCATGCATGGCCAAATTAATATTCAAACATTATGCCTAAATTTAAATGTAGTAGCAAAGACAAATTTTATTGACTTGTATATAAAGGAAGTAAAAGCAGGCCAACACAGTCATCTGCACTGTAGAGCCATTAAATAGACTAGATGGATAAAAATAAATAAAACTATTATAACTATTATATATATAATAAACATATTTCCATTTTGCAGAACGGCTTACCCTGACAGTAAGCAAATCTCCTAAATTATGCATCAAAGATATGGAATAAAATAGAATGGAATGGCAATAATTCTGACTAAAATATAAATTTAGCTAATGTATTGCAAAGGTATTGCAAAACACCTCATTTATAACAGCTCACTTCAAACTCATTAAAACAGTGTTTAATTTATTAAAAAAAAAATAAATAAATAAAAAATAAAAAAAATAATAATAATAATAATAATAATAATGATAATAATAATAATAATAATAAAAAGAAGCTAACACTCCTTCTCCTACCTCTCTCTCATACATTTTTTGGGTTTTTTTTTCCCCAACTGTTTCTTTGAAACTGTTTCTCTTAGGGGGACACTTTGGCACTTCGATCTAGTATCTGCATTACATTAAATGACTTATGCCTGAATTCTTATGCAAGAATCCAAACCATAGATGTGTCAATAAAATACTTATTTAAAAAAAATATAAACTATTCAGTTCAGCAAGGATGCATTACATTGATTTTTTTATCTTCTATTGATCAAAGTATCAAAAAAAAGAAGAATTTTCAACATTGACAAATGACAATAACAAGACATGTTTCTTAAGCAGCAAATAAGTATATTATTAGAATGAATTTTGAAGGATCATGGGACACTAAAGACTGGAGTTCTGGCTGCAGATAATTCAGCTTTGTTATCAGAGGAACAAATAAAATGACAATATTCTTATAACATTTCACAATATTTTTCTTCTTTTGTAAAACAACAAGAATGTTTTCTTTCCAACCTCATTTGAATGGCGGTATACACTGGACTAGAATTATTTGATTTCTCTAGGTCTAGGAAACAATTTTTTTTTAATTAAAATAAAATAAACCAAATTATTTGTAGTTGACTTTATCAAATGAGTCTCATTTCTCATGAGATGTCACTGTAGTTACTGACTGGTTGTACATATGACAATGTACTATGCATGTGGATCTCATGATCTCGATGCATAGCCAACGATACGATACGATACGATACATTAAAGATACATATGAAGCAGCTACCGATGCAAAGCCATACGATTCACCCCTATTACGATGCAGTGCGATCTGATTTCCATTCGATTCAATTCCACACAATGCAGTTTAATGCAATATGATGCAATGAAGGAAATATGATCACTTTTAATGCCTCAAGGCCTGTTTTATGAAACAATTCAACCAACTAAGCCAGGCTTATTTCAGTTAGTTTGACTCATTGTCAAATGATTTAGTTCCAAAAAGCAAATTTAACATAGGTCTAGCCTAGATCAAGCTTGGTCACTGTGGCAACTTATGCTGGGAAACTAACCTGGGTTTAAAGCAGGCTAACTGTCAGGCTAAGCTAAGCTCCTCTACTTACCAACAGCAACACAATGATATTAACACTGTCTCACATACTGTTATTAGATTTGTTTGTTTTTTTACAGTTTCTAGCCATACAGCCTTTCATTTTATTACAGCTGTACCTTTTATAGTTTGCAGAACAGATAGCAGAACATTACAATCTAAAATTGCTCTTGAAAGCATTAAAATAACTAACTTAAAAGTTAAAATCACTAAATTAAAAATGAAAATAAAGAAAATGACTACATAAGAAGCTGCTATAAGAAACACACATTAATTAATTTGAGCTTAGTAATTAGTAGCCTACTAGCTTACATTTGATTGACCTATTACTGTTTGTCATGGTGGATAGATTTGATCCATGATTGACATAAAGGTCTGCTTAAGAAGAAGCGTGCACAAATTAGTAAGGTTGTGTGTATTTAATTTGTCGTTAATGGAAACTCTTTAGCCCCGATTTGATTTGTTAGGTTCTTTCAAGTCAGGTTTTGGACTTAATACCCATTTAATTTTCCTCGGGTCTCCGTGGTGTTGTGATGCGTCATATTCACGCAGCAGCAGCGGTGATGAGAGAACGCACTTGAGAAACAATCTACCGTATTTTTCAGACTATAAGTCGCACCTGAGTATAAGTCGCATCAGTCCAAAAATATGTCATGATGAGACATGAAAAAACACACATAAGTCGCACTGGACTATAAGTCGCATTTATTTAAAACCAAGAACCAAGAGAAAACATTACCGTCTACAGCCGCGAGAGGGCGCTCTATGCTGCTTATTGTAGACTACAGGAGAACTGAGCTGCATAGAGCGCCCTCTCATGGCTGTAGACGGTAATGTTTTCTCTTGGTTCATGTCAAATTAATTTTGATAAATAAGTCGCACCCGACTATAAGTCGCAGGACCAGCCAAACTATGAAAAAAAGTGTGACTTATAGTCCGGAAAATACGGTACAAATAAAATATTGGGAAACTTTCTAAATAAAAAAAAGTATAGCTCATCCACTAGTAATTATATATAAATAAATAATTTTTACAGATGCAAATACGTTAGAAATGATGCATCATATAAATGACAACTTGTGGTTGATGCACACTTTTTTAACCGATGCATCGAATCTTTAACGTTTTATGCCGATGCACCGAGCAAATCGGGGAATGTATATATATATATATATATAGTGACCTTTTTTTTTTTTTTTTTGTGATGTGACATTCAGCCAAGTATGGTGATCCATACTCAGAATTTGTGATCAGCATTTAACCCATCCAAAGTGCACACACAACCCTAACCCTAACCTTTCGATTGCCAGTCCGACTCTCTAACCATTAGGCTACGACTTCCCTATATATATATATTATATTAATATATATTATATATATTAATTACATTTAATCTAATCTTGACAAACTATATATCGTTGGAAAGGTCTCAGACTCCCAAATATATATTTTACCAATGTTTTTGTTAAAAATTATGTAGGAAAAGTAATAGATGAATTTATGATAAGAGTGCACCCTAAAGCACCCAAGAGTGCACCCTAAAAAAAAAATCTACATTATAACAGGAGTTCTGACCTTTGTTAAAAAAAAAAAAAAGATATTGTTGCCTTTTTAGGCATCACATTTTAGAAATCATCAGAAATTATTTATCATTATAAAATCAGACATTGCATTACCATGTAAATGGTACATCAATATCATGTTACAAAATGTTTTCATTCATGAATTATAAAAATGTAAGTTTGGAACGTGCACTATAAAGTCTATGTTAAAAAATGTGGGTGACAGTTAAGGGGATTTATATGGCCAGTTAATGGATAGGATTTATGACGGCTCTAAGTGCAGGTGTACATGGTGTGATTTTCACTGCCACATGAGCTCACAAACATAATCCCTTCTTTATCTGTTCTAGATATATGTATTTTCCCATCACTTGGAAATGAAATTGGATTATTGTTCCCATCAAATATTTTCCTCCAAAGTCCTGAAGAATTGTTTAATGAGACTGTCTGAAATCATAATCATTTAATTCCACGGTGTGCATTTGCATGTGACACAATTTACCTTCCGAATCGGTGGGGTTGAAGCCACAGATATCACAGATGCAGCGCACCCACTTGTTCATCTCCTCTTCAGTGTCTGCCACCAGGTAAAAGATCCGGTCGATAGTCTTGATGTCAAAGATGAAGCTGTGCTCCAGGTCCTTCTTGTTGAATGTGAGACCGGCGTCCACCTGCTCACACAGGTTCAGATCGATCACGCGGATGGGCTTCTTGGCATGGTTATTCTTGTAATACTCCAGAATATCTGGGTCTCCTGTCATCCTCCCACTGCGCAGAACAAACCATCGCTTCTTCCATGCCTGAAAGCAGAGAGGAGAACCATATGATTCATACTACAACACTTTTAAAGAATCGCATGACTAAAAAAAAAAAAAAATTATAACTTGAATAATTCTCCTGACCAATTTTGCTAATATGTACCATTGGACAAGTTTCATTGATGGCCATCTTGACAAAGTTTCAGATAAAATTTTCTCTGAAGATGATAATTGTAAATCAAAAAGGTTATATTAACTTCCAAAATGCTTTTCTTTCTTTTTTAATACAAGTGCTCTTCATACTAACTCCGCATGCATCAAACAAATTTACTGTAAAAAAAAAAAAAAAAAATCTAGACTGAACTTACAAATATGTTGACAGCCTACGAAAAGTTCATCAGACTGGCTTCTCTGGAATATTCATGCTGTTATGTAATGTTATTACATGAGAACCGTACCAAATTAACACTGACTAACTGTAGGAAAAGCATTGTGAGATGTGTCAGTCCTACAAAAGTCATTGCAGGGGTTTTTATTACATCTGATCCTATTGATCCAGCCACATGCAGCGGACACTGAGGGCTCAAACAGATACTGGCTAAACCCTTTACAGACTGACTTTAATTTAACCCCATCTCAAAAGCCTGAGAAGCACTCATGCTAAAAGAAGTAACTGACAATTACAGCTCGATTATGCATGCTTTTCTCCCATTTAAAAGAGAGGGAAAATGGAAATGTTGGTTTTGTATAAAAAACAGAGTTCAAAATGTCACGGATTGTGACAAAGTGAAGGGGACAGCAGTTCAACTCTTAGAAAACTAGCCTACCTGAATCTATCAGGTGGGTGGATGTAAAACAGGGTGGGGATCAAATAAAAGAGGGCAATTTGGAAATTAAAAGCATCATACGAATGAAATAATAAATTTATCAGATGGAGGGAAAAAAATATCAATTTACAAAAAGATGGACATAAACTGGATAAATAATGCTGTATGGCATAATGGTCAACCAGAAAGTTATTATTTATATTTATTGTGGTCACACTTTATTTTAAGGACCAATTCCCATTATTAACTAACGATTAACTATGACTTTTGCCTCAAACTCTTAATTTGCTGCTTATTAATAGTTAGTAAAGTAGTGTTAGTAAGGTAGTAGTTCAGTTTGGGTATGGGCTAGGATTAAGGGATCCACAATATGGTCATGCAGAATAAGTTATTAATTTGTGCATTTTAAGCACTAATAAACAGCCAATATGCTAGTTATATGCATGATATTAAGTCATTAGTTTATAGTGAGAACTGGTTTCAGATATTAATAAAATAAGCTATTTTTTTTATCAATTTCAATCAAGTACTTTCAGTCAATTAAACAACTAGTTAAAAATAATGAGTATGACATGCATGTGATATTCATATTTTGTATATTTCACATATTAATTTTCAAAACAAGCTCACATTAAATTAGAACATTCAAAAAAAAAAAAAAATCAAGACTAGACTCTTTTTTTATATGTAGCCTATAATATATTAAAAACATAAAAAATAAAATATTCAAAACAAATGGCATCACATAGTGAGAGTACATTTAATTATTTCCAAAACACTATTCAAAGATTATTTGAAGAGTGTTTTAACTAGTAATTTAAACAATTAGTTGCAGAATGAGTACTTGATTGGTTGGTTACATGTGCACAACACTAGTAGATATTCAAGACCTAAATAGACCAAAATATGTACCTAACACAGTTCCAAACAGGGGAAGAAAACGTTTTTCTTAGATTTGCCCGTATAAGTGTCATGAAACCCTAAAAACACATTTTTTGAGATGTAAACATGTTGCACGTCAGTAAAAACAACTTTAGTACTCATGTCTATTATTAAGGTAAATAATTTTTTTTTTTTTTTCTGAAGCAATTTTATTCTTCTAGTTCAAAAAGCAAAGTTGAGCCTATGTCACGAAAAGTGACATATGTGTGTCAATCTGGAGTGCTGATTGGCTGCCGAGGCTGGAGAGTAGCTTCTGCGTCATCAGTTTTCTGATAATTCAAATCTTATGAAAGAGCATCTGCACTGTCAGTTCATCTCTAAACATGACCGTAACAATATTTAATATGACAACATGTGGAGCATGCAGGTTTCTGCGTGGAATCCCGCAATGAGTTTAATAACACTATATTATAGTAATATCATAGTTCATATCTTGATCGGATCAAGCGTGTTTTGGGTTTATGTGAAAGAACACAGGTCATATTCTCCCTTGCTCCAAACATGAACTAGCACGCACACATATCATGTCTTCTTCACCTCGTCCAATCATGAACACGATGACACAACAGATTGTGATACACAGCAAATGATACAGACCGAAAATTCAAAGAAGAGTAAACAGAAACTAACTGCCTTTATTCTGTCTGCTTTAGATATTTTAATATTCAGTTGTCTGTATAAAGAGTGTGTTATAGGTCTGTGTTCTATTGGCTGTTTTCTCCCCTCTTCCCATTCTACACTCCCACTTTTGAAGTCTTTTTCAGATCCAAGGTGTGAGAGACTCGTGCTCGAACAAGGGGGTTTCGTGACACTTTAAACTTCAACAGACCACTCTGTCTTAAACAAGATTAAGAAAATTAACCCTGAGGAAAAGATCACAGGCTTCTGTAATTAAACCGCCAGACTGCCAGGAATCTCAATCCGTGTTGTTGTTTATTTTTTACCATCAGGTTTGGAGGGGATTAACAATGCCATACTTTACCCCCTCTAACCCCCTCTCAGCTGTTTTTCCATCCACAGGGTTCTCTTTGTTAGACAGCCAAGCTCTGGCCCTCTGGATATCACCCCACCGCATAGCAACACAAGAGGCAACAGCCCCGCCATGCCAAACCAAACACACACACACACACAACATGACGCTCAACAACTGATCAGCATGATAGACCTAATTGTGTGATGCGACCTAAATTTACCAGTGAATACCATCCGAGCATCATTTCACTCGTATGGACGGCTCTACAGTCTCAGGCTGAACATTTCACTCTGCTAACATTCTAATTGCAATATAGACTATAAAATTAAATGATAAGTGGTAAAACACGTCAGTGGGACTGAACAAGTCCTAAAATGAACAGCATTAGCCGTGCTCCTCTACTATGGTTTAACCAACACAGAGGCCTCTTAGATTCTAGCCACCACTTCTAAACAAAGCTTTCGAAGCTCATGTTACACAGATAGTGTGTGCATGTGTATGTTTACTGGCAGGAGAGAGCCCCGGCTAACCTGTCACATGGATCAGCTTACGTGGGTACAACGACACAGACAGAACAAAAGATCATCCGGAGAACTGCTTCAGTCAACCGTGAACATTCAGGAGAACTCACGGCAAGCAAGAAGAATGCTGAAGTTTAAATCAATACAATGGGAAGGAAAAATGTAATAAACTAATCATTTACAATTTTTTTTTATCCAAAATCAATTCATTAAAATAATTATACATTAAACCTAAAACATTCAAGTTATAGATAAAATGGCTAAAATACAACTTTCATTGAGAACGTTTTTATGTTTCTGAAGTTAATGTAGTTTAATTTAGATATAAAAAATAATCAATGTGGCATCAAGAACTGTCCTAATATCGTAATAAAGAAAAACTCATTAAAAGGATGACACATTCGTGAGGGAAAGCTTGAGTTGTTTGGCATATTGTTAGTTTCATTGTTATTAAGTATTAAAAAAATGCATTATAAACATTTAAAAAGCCTTTGTCTGCCAAATCAAGCAACATAATGTGACCAGCCAAATCATGTGGTGCAAACGTGACAGCGAAACATGCAGGAAAAAATGGAAAATTAAATCATAGAGGACCCCTGTAGACCCTCAAGACTGAGTTTAAAAGATAAGAAGTCACTTAAAATTATTTGACATCAGAGTTTAGCAAAGTTACTTCAGGTCGTACAATGTCTAAAGTGGTACAATCTCTAAAAATTGAATTACAGTATTACATTAAAAAATGTTTTTTTATAATAAGATGGTGTATAGGAAATCTTTACAGAATTACATCATATGACATTTTTAAAGTCATTCAATAAAATTAATATTGAAACTATAAAATTAATTTACATTACAAAATTCTAAATTAGATTTGAAACCTACATGAATACAAAGATCTATTTATTTATTTTGTATCTGACCTTCAAACAAGTATACTGTACTGCTTCTGATTTTGGCAGCTGCAGTAGAGAAATCTAAAGGGGATCGAAATGTCAAATTTGTTTCATTTAGGAGAAGCAATGTCTTCGTTTTGGAGGAAAGTGGTCAAGTTGAATGAGCCATAAACATCACTCTCTCATTTGTGCACATCTCTCTCTCTCTCTCTCTCTCTCTCTCTCTCTCTCTCTCTTACACACAAGGCTGGTTTCTAACCGACACACTCGCCTTTGTCAATAAAGATGTCCTCATTTCAGACAAAAACACTCTCACATGACACCAATTCAGCCATCCTGGTCTGGTTTTGTTATACATCAATCCTACCTTGAGTCCCAGCTCCTGAATCCAGCTCAGGCACAGATAGTGTGGTGTTTAGCCACCTGTGGTGAGTGCCTGTTCAATATTGTTCAATGCCATTTAGCCTGTAAGAGCACATAAATCCAAAGACTCTCAGATGAAGAATAATCTGAAGAGAAGAGATGCTCTGTTTCACAAACAACACTGCCACAGCTAGTCACCTTTAGATCCTAAAAGCATCCAAATGGACCCTTTTGCAAAAGTCCCTTACACTCCTGCAGTGTTTCAAGATCAAGTCCACATCTCGAAAAGTCCTTCAGCTCCAGAAGTAGTACGTAAAATGAATGTGTTTGTGCATAAGGAGGGAGAGGGAGTGGGGACAGGGTGGGACGAAATTGAAGAGGCCCTTCCAAGTGTGGCAGCAGCTGTCTGTCTCACGCACACACACATACACATAAGTGTGATGCATACAGAGGCATAGGGCACAGTGTCACTGTCTTGACTTAACAGAGATGCCATTGAAGGACAAACTATAGGGGAATGCCATCCGAACTGAATCACTGACTGGTCAGTCTCTCTGCGGATAATTGACGTAATCAGGCGCAGCAATGGAAAAGAGTTAGAAAGAAACGGTTTAAAAAAAATGGAAAGCAATAAGAGACCACAAGCTGTTGCTGTCGTAGAAAAACGGCACGACTCGCATAGACAGCCAATGCATCAGCATTCATTTCTCTCATGCCTGAAATTCCAGGGGCATTACCCTGCACCATATTTTAGATGAGGTGCAATCACACTGGGGCTTTCTAAAACATGTTGACATGTAAATTGTTAATTTCACAACATCATCTTCTACCTTTCCATCATCATTGTTTGAAATTATTACATGTCACTGAGAAATAACATCTGAAAGAGGCACAAAGACTCGGAAGTGAGAGAAGTTCAAATAGAGGAAGACTCTTAAAATAGAGGAAGGATGTTAAACTGCTGATAAATGTGTAGTTCATAAAACAAGTAACTCACAATAAGTAAATAAAGATATAGTACAAACCACATAACAATCCTGTGATTGTACAGTACCTGCTAATTAAAAGGATTTCTTGAAAGTTGTTCTTCTGATAATTAAAAAAAAAAGAATTGTTTTTTTAAGGCACAAACACAGATCAAAAATCAGTGTAGGAATCTCAACAACGGTGACAAACAGCAAATTCAGAAAAGAGAAAACATATCAACTCTAAACATTAGAACACAAACTACTAAAAGTAACATAAAAAAATGCAACAGTAAAAATTAAAATAAATAACTAGGACAGTTCATCTAATAATTCATTAATGCCACAATGCATCATGGGAGCCATGGATTAATTTTGATAGGTGGCACCCAGAATGCACTGCAACATGCTTTTTTGATTGTCACCGTTATTGAGATTCACAGGTTGATTCTTGATGTTTGCATGTCTAAATGAAAGACTCTGAAAGATTTTTGAACAAACAACTTTTAAGAAATTCCTCAGGTTTTACTCCGTTATTCAGGAAAAACAATACTTTTTGCTTGTCTGTCTGTTTTAACTGCCAAGCAAAATCTTACTTTAACATTTTAAGGGTCAGCAAGAGCCCAACTAAAGCAAACACTGACCTCTATAATGATGACATACAAATAGTGATTTTCATCTTTGATTCTGCTTGTTAACATCAGGTCTCTTCAATAATGGTCAATCATTTATATATTGAAATGTTCAGTGAATGGTGCTAAAAGTAGGGGTGCTCCGATCACGATCGGCCGATCGTTAATGCGCATCTCGTCAGTAAAGCCGGTTCTCTAGTCAGCGGTAAATTTCATCAGGTGCGTGATTTCACACAGAGCAGCTGTTACTACACAGAGCCGTTGTTAACTGAGAAGATGCACCAAAAAATGCTGAAAATGAAGTGGATTTGTGCATCTTCTATATTAACAACGGCTCTGTGTAGTAACAGCTGCTCTATGTGAAATCAGGCACCTGATGGAATTAACCGCTGATTAAATAACCGGCTTTACTGACGAGATGCGCATAACGATCGGCCGATCGTGATCGGAGCACCCCTACCTAAAAGAATTCAAACTTTTACCCAATACAGATAAACATTTATCTGCCAATATTTCATTATATGTTGGTTGTTGAATGCATCTCAATAGTTCGGCAATGAAATTTCTAGTGAGTGCCGCTAAAATGTTAATGCTCTGTTGCACTTAAAAAATAACGTATCATCTACACTAAACCCAACTAACATTGTTAACAACAGCAAATGTGAGATTAAAACGCATTTGATGAAGCAATCTTGCCATTATAGGTTGCTTCTACGAGTCTTCAAGTGTTTTTATTGTGACTAGTGTTGTACTGGATGCATTACAGAGTCCTCTGCATTGCAAATGCAATGCTTACTAGGTGAGCTAATAAGCAACTTTACTTTTTCATGCATGGATATGTGATTATGTGACACAAACTTCAAAATGCATTACTTTACAAATTATGCACTGAGGTAAAAGAAGCCTATAAAGTACTACTGTGCAAGAAACCAGAAAGTTATAAATATTTATTAAAAGATAATCTGCCCCCATAATAATACTTTGTTTGAAAATAAATAAAAGTTGTTTTTCTGTTCATTTCAGATGGAAACTGCATTCAATTGTATGTAAAGGTTTTGCGAAAAAAAGAAAAGGAACATATTTTAAATGAGCCTATACGGTTTAATCAGCTTCTCGTGCATTTGACAAATTTGAACTCAATTTGATATTTTTGATATTATTCTTGTTTTAAGCATTGGTAGAAAATTTGTTCAACCATAACCACAAATGACAAACTGCTAAATGTTTTCATATCCCAGGGAACACATGTTAGGACATTTTTTTTAGCCTGAATGCAATGTAAGTAGCTTTGGATAAAAGCGTCTGCTAAATGCATAAATTTAATATCGTTTTATGTGTAATAAATATTAACATGTCCGAAATTTTGAGAAAATACTGTGGTATAATTTTCAGCACATATCACACACCAGTAAGATGAGATGGTTCAGTATTTATGAACACTAGAAAAGAGTAGAAATTAGATCAGTGGTCTCTAAGGAGACCAGAGCTGGAGAGTGTGTGAGAACTGACAGTTGGATCATTTGTAAGTGTGAGATCGTTCCGAGACGGAATAACCATGACATGTTCGCATCTGACTGCCAAAGCCACTCCATCTTGACTGTTCAGTGAATAGCACTGCATACCATACATGTACTAGACCTATAATGTGCATTTTACTGGAGATCTATTTGATGGGCGATGTGAAAGCTACATGCTGAGAAATAAAAATTCTGCAAAAGCATAATTTTTGCCTGCATGCCACCCCATACAAAAAAAAAACTAGAAATTAAAAAAAATTGTGTCACTGTGTGGTAAAATCTGCATAACACCATCCAAATCTTCACGCAAAGAAAGCGTAACTTTTATTATCGCTGTGTGTTTCCAAATATGGTAAGGGGTGTAACATTTCCACTACATGCTTGAGGTATTAGGCCAATCACAACGCACTGGATAGCTGGCCAATCAGATCACACCACACTTTTCAGAATGATGATGAGCTTTGTAAAAATTACTGCGTATCAGAAAAGAAGGACAGAGAGGAGCAACAATATTGTAAGATGTGGAAATTATGGTAAACACATTGCATTACACCAAATACACAAAATAATGTTCTTTTTAGCAACATCACATGACCCCTTAAAAATCGCACATCACAATTCTGATTAATGTGTCATTTTTTTCATTGTTTACTCCTTAATAGGACTGAATCTAACTGGCTTCTTTCTACCACCAAAGGATAGTAACCGACAGGATGGCGGCTAAGTGCATAATAATAGAACTGGCCTGTCCAGACCTGAACACATGAAGACACATATGTGGGCACCTCCCCCTCGCCATCTACTAGCTCTTTGCATGACATCATTCTCTCATGTCTCATGCCCCATCCATCTCGTTACACTACAGCCCTGTCTTTAGGTCATCACATGCACAGTGAACAGGGCTGTCAGTGCTAAATAAGCCACATGCAAAGATGATTAATTTACATGGATTTGGATTGGCAGAATAAAGTTGATTTTGCACTCATTAAACAGACCAATGAGATCTAACAAGATGGCATCACATGAATGGCCTCCAGCAGATACAATGATGTATATTTGCAGTTAATGGTGCAGTCAGTGTGTCGGAGTTTGTCAAACCCAGACAGATGTGCTAGATAAGAGGAAGAGTGGGGTATCAGGTTTGGTCACAGAAATAACAAGCTATGAGAGCATGTGCAAGTATGCATATGTTGCAGCTGAAGTGCTCCAGCGTATAGAGGGGTGTGTCGGGATGCCTTTCTGCCAAGAACACGCTGTCAGCTACATGTCAGGGCAAAGCCCAGGTTGGGTCACACCTGCCACTTGTTTGTTCATCATCCAACTTGTGCACTCTCACTTTATTTATTTCCAGTGACAGCATGAAACGGCAAAGCAGCCTGGACTCCTAGCTCTGGAATGACGCTGTATAATGTCATTCTATATAGTGACGCTTCAGCTGCATCTTAGAAAGGAAACTTCAGTTAGAGTGTTTCCCATTTACATGCAAGTAAAAATAACAGCCTGACAGGGTTCATTGTAAGGTAGTATCCAGCTGACAAAAGGTCTGCAAATTTTTATACACCTTTTTAATACCAATTTTGGTCACACTTTATTTTAAGGTGTCCCTGTTACACAGGTAAAATGTACTTACTATTATAATAACAATATATTATGCATAATTACATGCAAGTAACGCTTATTACCCTAACCATATAGTAAGTACAAAATACAGTTAATATTACAGTAAGTAGCCATTTAATATTAGTCATTACTTAAATGTATAATTAAACTGTAACAAGGACACCTTAAAATAAAGTGTTTTATATATATATATATATATATTTTTTTTTTTTTTTACCCATTCTAACTGATGTTTTAACGGCACATGAACAGCACATGATCAATACATTTACGCCATAGTCACAATGCAGAACTGCATGAAAAGGGAACGTGACAACTTGAGTGCCACAACCTCTCGCACACTTTCTCACTCCTGTATCCTTATTGTTGAGCTCTGCAAACATAATACTTTGTTCTACGTAAACTTTTAGTTTCAACTCTGAGGCGTACATTACCCAGTTGACTTTTAACGTATCATTAGAGGAGTTCACTTCAATAGAAAGTGTCAGATTTGTTTTTATTGCAACGTTTCTACTGCAGTGCTGTGATACAAAACATTTATCTACACTGTCAGAAACTCTTATGAAAAGCCAGAAGCAACATGAGAAAAAATCATTAACACCACAGGCTGGTATTCAAATGGTTTACACAAAAACAATGTCTTTGACATCTAACATTCGCCTTTCAAAACAAGTCATTCTTGCTCTGTGATCTCAGATGCATCATTCTGGAATAAGATCAGTGCAAACAAACTTTGTGCTTGATAGCCCTTTGTTGGCCTCAGCAATAATGGTTTCCCTAATGTCTTTCTAAAACTGACCACATGACTCCCACTTACAAGCACTTAAAAGCATGATACAGTTGAAAAAAAAAAAAATTAAAAGCAAAGTTTGTAAACACAAACTTTCAAATGTTAACTTGACACACTCTGAAGGGATGCATGTCATGTCAGTTTTGGTGCACTGGTTCTGGTTCATTTCTCCTTCAAAAACTAAAAAGACAAGAAAAGAGAACTGAGAGCAGCAGATTTGACTTCTCACTTCTTCCATTTCCCACATACTGTTTCAAATCAGTGTTAAAATGTTTTAGGCCCACAACCAGCCACTTGCAGGAAACCATAAGTTTGATTGTCTAATCCTGTCTTACTTTGCCAGTGTTAGGAACAGAAAGAAAAAATGAATTGTGAAACCCGACAGACTTCTATCCTTCTACTTAATGTGTATTACATCACAACTTTGACACGTCAAATAATAATAAAAATGATAATAATGTAAGAGTTGAAGCAGGTTACTCGCAAATCTGACTTTTTTTTTAGTGAATTAAGTCTTAAATGTCTGTCTGTTCTAGGGTTGTCACTATTAGTTCGAAAATTGATTGCACAATCGATCGGACCAACCAAAAAAAGTTTCGAAAATGAAAATAGGGATTCGATTTTAACAAAAAATATGTACACTATTAATTTTAAAATAATTAAACAATTAAAAAATATACATGTAAAAAAATTCACAAACAAGCAGGAAAAGAAAATAAAGAATTCCGAAAGTGCAGTATGCCTGAGAAAATACCAGCAATTTTATGCACCTATAAGACCCAGTGACGTCGAAAGTGACCTCTTATGCTGCGTTCACACCAAAATGCGAATAGAGCGTCTGGCGCGAATGATTTCAATGTTAATTCAATGTAAAGATGCATTTACGCACATCTGGAGGTCTCGCGGCACGGTAGATGTGAATTCGCTTCACATGTGTCTAGTTAAAGTATATTCTGAGTTATGAAAAGGACCATTGCAAGCTGACAGCGACCGGCTTTTTGAAGTAATACTCCCACCTTGCGCAGTTGTCCCTGAGTGTACCTGGGACATCAGTGCGGTCGGAGAGCATCTTCTCAACAGCTGGACATAGAGTGAATAAAAAACCCTCAGCTCTGGACCCCGAAAATGTTGATCGACTTGTTTTCCTGTCCAATAAATTTGTAATGGCCCTAGCCTTTAATTATGCCTGCCTAGTGCCGCCTAGCTTATGTGTCGGTTACATTAATAAAAAAAAAAAAAAAAAAAAAAAAAAAAAAAAAAAAAACACACATCAAGTCCTTTCTCAAGTCCATTTAAAATTTAACTTTTTTGAACAGATGTTTGAAATGGATTGAATCCTTATTTAAAATAATCTTGGAGATTTTTGAATTGCCCAGGTTGAAGCCTTCAGTGATATTTTTCTTTTGTTATGGCAGCCGTGCCCTCTACATATATATTTTTTCAAGAATGTTGCACTCCTGTTGCTGTTTGTTATTCTGCACAAAACTTCATGCCAATAAATAATAAATATTGCTGACTTGTGCGTTTCCAATGCTCTCTTTAAGTTTGTCCATTATTTGATGCTGAAAAAGGAAACATCTTTTTTTTAGACATGGAAAATCGATTTTACAATCGATTCAATGAACACTTATGTCTTAAAAATCGAAAATTACTTTTTCACCAAAGTGACAGCCCTAGTCTGTTCATTACACTTTCTGGACTTCAAGGAGGAAAGTCATAGATTTTTGTAAAATCCTGAGTATACAGTAAGGTTATAATCGCTAACGAAAAAAAAATAAAAAAAATAAAAAAAAATAAAATAGAAAACTAGGTGGGGAAAAAAAACATTGTGTTCAACTTCGACGTTGAAAACACATTCGTGAAAGGTTGGTATCTTGTGAACACCTTTACACAATCACATGTTAAAAAGTGGTATAAAAATATTTACATTCTGAATATAATTTTGTCAGTGTGTTAATGTCGACCCGAGAAGCGATTGCTACTTTAGAAAATTAACTAATCGCAAGTTTGAGGTAAAATGCACTTGGGTTGTCAATGTCAAAACAATAGATAAGCTGTGATTCAAATATTAAATGATGTTATATCATTTGTTTAGGGCTGGGTACTGAACTTTGATGCCTTTATGGTATCGAAATGTTTGCTGCTTCAATCCAGATGAGTAGGCTAGGGTAAATTTAGTATAGGGTGCGAAAATTGTACAGCTGTGGTATTTGTATAGGGTGTGAATTCTGTTTAAAAAAATCTATCTCTTTCTCAACCATGCACACTCACTCACACACACCCACGGCACACACACACACAAATTGAAACTGAGCTCCCAGACAATCTGACTTGTCTTGTTGTGGCTCAAAAATGGGTTGAATACATGCGGTTCATGTATGTCTTCTTTACTGTTGGCTTTTTATGTTTTTACTGGCACACGTCACTTACACATTTTGCACTTACTTTGCACTTGCGAAATGTTGAGACTGTTTACATATTTGTGCCCATATGTACATTTTATGTACTGGTTTTATTTTTGAAAGAATATTTTCTAAAATTGTCTGATATTTTTGTTCAGTTATTATTAAATACTTTTTCTGACCTTTTTAATCTTGCCCCTGACAAATAACCAACATTATAAAAAAAGACAAACTAAACTAAAACTAAGTATTTTCTAAAAAATAAACTAGCAAACCCATTTTAAAAACTAATTAAAACTAAACTGAATTCGAAAAGTCAAAAATAAATAAAAATAAAAACTAATGGAAAATGCAAAACTATAATAACCTTGTTATACAGTAGTTGATCGAAGATATATAAAAAAAAAAAACAGAATTACAGCTGAGAAACTGATGAGAAACTGGAATGTGCTGCATAACATTTTTTTTATGAACCATATCAGTCAAGCACTGGATAGTATCAAATGTAAACAGTTGTTCACTACCCTGAAACACAAAATATTCTAAAAAAAACTGCAGTTACTGACCAAAAAGCCAGTGAACTGAACATCATCTTGCTGTTTTGAAATACAGACTTTTAACTGATGTTTAAGGTTGCACAACAGTTCTAGGGTCTCTACAAAGCATTGTAAATATCAGACCAAACCCCATTCCACATCGCAACCATGCATATCACTCTGAAGTCCCCTAGGCTGTAGAAGAACAATGCAGTTCTTGAGGCACTTCACTCTGGAGCATCAAGAGTTTTTGGCCAACCTGGGCTTGCTAACCCGGCGCATGAAGAGAGGAAAACAAGGAGGAGGAGGAGAATATACAAAGGCTTTCTGTGTTGTTCAAATAGCTATTGAAAAATCAACCTCTGTTATCTGTGAAAAAAAAAATCTCTGGGATACAGCTGTAGCTATTATAACATCCACACCTGTGTCACACTAATGCGCTATTAGTGATGGACAGTGATGTTCAAGCGGTGCGTTGCCTGCTACCTCATTACATTTGTACATCGTCATCACCGTCGTCATCTATGGCGTGGAGGAGGAGACCTTTGATTTACTATCCTTATCTTGCACGCTTTATGATGACTTCAAAAGCCAGTGTTCTGAAAGGCACCGCTGGCCTTGCAGAATGAATAGCTGAGCAGACTCTTCTATTAAAGACCTACACAGTATCGATGAAGCAGAGAGAATGGTTCCCAAGGACTCTCTTGCTGCATTCCCACTGATAAAATCTCCTGTTCTATAAAGTTTCATTTTATTCTGCATGTTTTTGGTTTAAGGCATAACAGATAAAATGGTTTAGTCAAAAAATCTACAACCAATAGGAACTCACTCCATTTCTTCTTACCCAGTGATCAAAGAGCAGCCTGATGAGTCTAAACATTTCTTAATTTGTATGCCAAGAGGTGAATCTGGACTCTACACAGGCTCTTAAATCCTGCTGGTCTAGAAGTCAGGGTGCAGAATATTTCATATATTAACTCAATATCTGGAAAACTAGACCGCATAAAACTAATCTGCACCGGAAGCAGATGTGGAGATGCAATGTACATTCAATTGTTGGACATCTCGTTCGGACGCAAGAAACACTACTGTTCAAAAATCTGGCGTCTGTTTTTCAATTGATTTTTTTGAAAGCAGTATCTTAATTAAAGGCTTGTTCACACTAGGACGAATATCGCGAGCATTTATCGCCGACGTTTGATGTTTTGTGACTAAACAAAGGGTGCCACTGTGAGCTTCTGAAGTTACAGTAAAACACGACTTGGTGGCACTCAAGCACAAAACGGTCTTGCTGAGCACACTTGATACCTAACAATGAAGAGGAGGTAAGTACACCAAGAAGATGCATCGAGACAAGATGAATGTAGAGCTGCTGGTCTCATTGGTGTCTGAACACAAAGGGCTTCATGACGAACGCAACAGCCACTACAAAAATCTTGATAAGAGGGAGTTGTTATGGAGAGGAATTGCAGATCAAATAGGATTCGATGTGTACCAGGGTATTTCTGTTTTTCATTAAGCGCCATCTAATGCCAGGGAGTGAATTTGCACGTCCACTCAGCTCTTCGCCAATGAAAATCACTTAAGTATGAACACAACAGACGTGTCAAAAAACATTGGTGATGTGTACACGTGATAATCGGCCCAGTGTGTATGAGGCATAAAGCTGCATTTATTCGATTAAAAAAAAGTAGTAATATAACGTTTTAAAACATATAGCCTATAAATCCATTTCTGATTAAATATATTTTTTCAGTGTAATTTGTTTCTGTGATGATCTGTGAAGCTGCAGTCTTCAGTATCACATGACCTTTCAGAAATCATCCTAAAATGCTGATATCATGTTGAAAATACTAAGCTGATATATCAGTCAATTCTGAATTCTTCTGTTCCAAGTAGTCTGCAACATATTTTGCTCAGTCTAACACCAAGCTTCCAATAACATAGAAATCCTGGTATCACTTTAGTATAGGGACCAATTCCCATTAACTAGATGCATATTAGCATGTGTGAAATTATTCTTTACTACAAAATATTCATAAACCCAATAATCCCGAAACAAGCATTTATGAGTCAAATCAGACCTTAAAGCAATCAACAGTCAGTGAGCTTACCTTTCAAATACAGTTTCCATCAGCAGTCAGGGCAAAGCCGAGAGGGATGTGTCTGTTATGTGTAGGACGAGTGAGTCTTTATCAAGAAAACCAGTCTTTTTACATGGAACTCTGGAGAGACCTCTCCCACCTCTTACTTCCTGTTATATTGGTAATCAGGCCCTCCCAGAATGCCTTAAAAAACATGACCACTAAATCAGAGGGGCTGTGGTTGACTGAAGGCAGGAGCAGTGAAAGGGGTTGTGTGCAAATAAACACAAACACAAACACTCATGCTGACAGAACACTTCAGAAAGAAAAAGAAAGCAAAATATATTTATTTATATATCTATATACCTTTTTGGGAGGGTCCTCAAAACACTTTGAAGTTAACAAAACAAATTCTGACTTAATTTCACTCTTATGCTGATGAATAATAACTTTTCTGTGGAACTTAAAAAATATATATATTTTTTTAAAATAATCTTAGGGTCATTCTTTTTCTTACAATGAAATAAATGGGCACTGGGACTGTCAAGCTCTATTATCATAAAATAATTTTTTGAGAAGCTGTATAATTGCTTTGTGCGACAAGTTCACTGAAAATTACTCCACCACTGTAGTTCCTAAAGCAAACATGCACTATTAGAAATTAGTTGTGGAAGTACAATATACAGTAGGATAAAGACAATGCCAAAACCACAAGTCTGGCAATCAATGCTGTAGAATATCAAGAAGTTAAATTCAACTTGGATTTTTTTGAGAAAAAGGAAAAAAAAATGTTTTGCATATTAAAAAAAAAAGTCTGCGATATTAACATTACTTGTATGAAAAAAACATTACTTTCTTTATATGAAAGTTCCAGAATTTCCTTCAAAAATGTATCTTTTGTGTTTCACGGAAAGGTTATGCAGGTTTGTAATAACATGAACGTGAGTCAGCAATGACAGAATTTCATTTTGGGGTGAAGCAATTCTTAGGTTAAGGTAATCTTCTGTGCAAAAATATTTGGCATGTGTTATCAAGAATTAAATGCCTAGACTTCACAAACCACAAAAATTTTAAATATGTGCATCGACTGAATTTCTGGGGGTGGGGGGGATGCTTTATTCCAGTAATATATTTCAAAGCAAAGATTTTTTGGCAGAGCATTCTGAAGCACTCAAGCTCTGCCCCCTGAGCAGCTCACCAGCCCATTACAATCTAATGCTTTCCAGGCCTGTGTAATCTAATCAAATGCGAGAGTGACCCACCGAATGAAGCTATCACAGAGTGATTCTCTTAGCCGAACATAAAGACAAGACAATTTAAGGGAACAGCTTTTGTCAGATTTATAAAACACCTGCCATATTATGAGGTCACCTGCTACATAGCTTTTCAGTAGGGATGTTCATTCAGTTATTTTTCCTAACCAACAACCGACGCTCGTTAACCGATTATTAACCGTTAACTGACAAGATTATTTTAAATTAGAACTGAATTAAATTAGAAAGGATAAGTGTGTGTGACCCATTAAAAATACTAACATTTGTTTCCCAGGGATTCATTTTACATGCGCAAAAAGCAGCAAACAACAGAACATGAGCATTCACATTAGAGCCCGACCGATATATCGGCCGGCCGATATTTAAGTGAGTGAAGTGACATTCAGCCAAGTATGGTGATCCATACTCAGAATTTGTGCTCTGCATTTAACCCATCCGAAATGCACACACACAGAGGAGTGAACACACACACACACACTGTGAGCACACACCCAGAGCAGTGGGCAGCCATTTATGCTGCGGCGCCCGGAGAGCAGTTGGGGGTTCGATGCCTTGCTCAAGGACACCTAAGTCGTGGTATTGAAGGTGGAGAGAGAACTGTACATGTACTCCCCCCACCAACAATTCCGGACGGAATTGTTGGTGGGGAATATTATCGGCCGATATGATATGAGTATGTTATGAGTGTTGCATAGTTTGCCCACCAGAGGGAGCTCCGCAGTTGCAGAGTCTGCAACTCCACTATAGAAGAAAGCGATCAGCCAAGCCACAAGAGATGTACTGTTTATACGGTGAGTCTGTCATTCGTCATGTGAGATGATTTAGTTCATACACTGTATATAACAACGGTGTGGTAGTTCTAACTAACGGTCCTATCATTATCACTTCTAAATATTCTGTAACATCACTTACAGCCGCTAATGCATTGCTATATTAGATTAGCCACAAAGCTAATACCATGTTTATCAGTGGAAGAGCGCTAACGTTAATAAGAGGTCAAACTATAACTTTAGCGTTTATCTTATTCCAAATATGTCTGCAGTGTTTTCCACATAATGACCGCGTAAGGGGCCGTTCACATATCGCGCCTAAAAACGTGTGTAAAACGCTAGGCGCGCCCACTGATCTATAATATATATAGATCAGTGGGCGCGCCGCTTTTTCCTTCTCCAAAGCGCTCGGGCAGAAGCGCTCCTGAGGCAACTGCCTTTGCTAAGCAACCATGACGTGCTCTCTCAATGAAGACGCGGACATTTCAGCAAAAGATAAATGGATTTGCAGCACTAAAAATCGCTCGCAGTAGCTCTGCTACTAAATTTATTTCAAAATGGCAATCCATATACAGCTATGAACAGCTGTTCCTTCATCTTGGCTCAGTTTTCAACGTTGTTACGGGAAAGGACGAAGCTGATTGGTTAGTTCTTGTCACATGACCCGCGGTGCGCTTGCTGCATTCTGAAAAGTTTAGATGTTTTTAACTCGATGCGATGCGGACGTGCTTGGAAAAAACGGGCGCGTCGCACCGCTTGCGCGTCGCTTCCCTGCACAAAGAGAAGAGGAGAAGATATACGGGTCCGTTGTGAATGTGTCTGTGAGAGGAAATATAGTTTAGTTACAGTAACTACAGTAGGTGCGTCAGAAATGATTTAACCAGAGGGGACATGTAAATAAATGTGAGCTGAACACGCGCTTTTTTTTCTTTTTTTTACAGATTGTTTCAAAGCAGCTTTACAGACATAACAGGACAATGTTGTAATAATATGGTTAAATATAAGTAGGTAATATGTCATACCTATTGCTTGACAAAAAATAAAATAAAATAAAAAAAATAAAAATAATATATATATAGATCCCTGTCTATTATAATTCTAATTCTAATGATGACATGAGTAATGATACATGGTGATATTATTAATACACATGCTTATTCTTTCTCTGTCTCTCTTTCTGCCTACAGATACCTGAAAAAGGTGAATGCTGTAGCAGTAAAGTGTGGGACTACTTCTGCAAATACTGATCATTAAAAAATATATACTTTTGATGTGCAATTGTTTAGTCATTGAGACTGTAATCTAAGGCTTTTTAAAAAAAACATAAATCCCTTCTGGAAAATGATTTATACAGCCCACATACATAGAACAGGCAGATATTTTGCTATTGAATGTTGTGTAAGTGCAGTTTATAGGAAATGGGTCTAATATCCAGTTTATTTTCAAAATCAAAATATCGGCTTATAAATCGGCTCATTTCGAGTCAATATCGGCATCGGCCCCCAAAAATCCATATCAGTCGGGCTCTAATTAACATGGTCTTTATATTACATAAAAATTCAGCATTTACACATAAAACTTCCAACAAAATGTCTTTACACAAAGATTTGCTTTTATTGTGAATGTACACAAAGGCAAACTGTTTAGATTTCTGATGATCTTTATAACTAAAAGGAGAAATTGCCTCCACCTTTAGAAGGGGAAAAAAATTCAAGTGATTGCGCTGGCGTCAAATGCGCGCACAAAGTTAAGCTTTGCTTCGCAAATGCAGCCTGTTCATTATCATAATAAAATACAGTCAGTTAAAAATATATGAAAAAAAACAACAACAACACACTGCTCAGATTAAATATGTAGTAAAATCTGTGCTGTTGAGTGTTATCACCGTACCGCTGTGATGTTATGCAAAACATTTAGTTTTACTTGGATATTGGAACGCGAGTGTAGTAGGCTATAATAAATAATAATTTGGTATTCAAATACAATCACAAACATTTGATTTTGTGTCGAATGAGAGACCCGTTGATCTCAGTTTCGTTTTAGCCTAAATGAATAAGTTTTGGCTTGTCGTTTACGTTGCTATTCTTGTTCTTTTTTAAAAGCTAGGCTACTGTTAATTGAAATTATTTGTTGTGGAGTGAGGGGAACTAAAATAGCATAGCTATGTTTACAGTGTTTATTATAATGTTTGTAGACATTTCACGTCAGCATTAGGCCTATTTATGAATTAAATAATAAAATGAGACTTATTAATATGATACACGACTTGTGTTTTTTCACTCTAAAAAAAAGATTAGCAATATGATCATAAGTACACAGCAATATATAGCGTATTCATTGCAGCTTGCTTGAACGTATTTTTTAAATCAAGTACTACGACAGTAGATGCCAATAAGACTTCACTCACATAAGAAATGTCTGCCTACATACTACCTTAGTTATGTGCAAAGTCACAAACTTTCACTTTCCATGTGTGTCTCTTTAGCCTTGTGATGTTTTATGTGAATATTATCATCTTTTCACCACCTACAGCTACAACCAGTGTTTGAACGGCCAAAATCAACCTCAACAACAAAAACAACCTGGACAGAGTGAAGTCAACTAGTGATATGCAAGATCCACACTTGGACCCCAAGCAACATATCATGGATACTATATTTGTTGCCTAATCATTTATATATATATCATGTTAAATTGGTTTATCACGAACGTGTGAATTCATATTAAATTACACATCATTTTACTGTAGCAAAAATTACCAAATTAAACTTTTCCCTTCTCTGTTTGGTTGGCATATTGCTATCTGGTTAAAAAAAAAAAGGTCTTTTTTCTTTTTTTTTCCTCTGACCTGACCTGACACTTTATTTTAAGGTCCAATTCAAGTCATTAAACCACTATCTATACGTTTTGCCTCAAACTCCTAATTTGCTGCTTATTAATAGTGGCTTAATAAGCAATAGTTAATAGTAGCTGTTACTTTTAGGTATTGAGTAGGATTAGGAATGTAGAATATGGCCGAGTAGAATATGTGCTTTATCAGTACTAATAAACAGCCAATGTGTTAACAATAGGCATGCTAATAAGCAAATAGTTAATAGTGAGAATTGGTTCCTATACTAAAGTGTTACCAAAATGTATCTATATAAACTGGAAAAATTCAAAGGATTTTGTAGTAATTTGTTCACAAAAAACACTGGATATTTTTCTTGCAGATACTGTACATGCACATAAGCATGCATTTTCTTTACTTGAATCCAGTTATTAATGCACGCATTGTTAATGTTGCTGGGCAGCTGAGAGTCAGTTCACACTTGAGTAGCTGAAGGAATGTTTACGCGATTAATGAGTCAGAAAGTCCAACCTCGAACTTTAATGCCTTTTTCTCACCTAATGAGAAAAGATTCTCATACAGTCAAGTGAAGGCAGGGTTTGGTTTCTATCAGCACCTAACACAGTTTGGCACTGTGTGCTTACATTTTTCCTGCAGAACATCAGAGAAAATATGTTTTGCAAAAACCAAAAGGAAGTGAGCTCTAACCTAATATGAAGTTTGGACTGCCTTATTCTGGAATCCACATTCAGTATGTGGTGGTCTGGAAGACATGAAAGTAAAGTCCAGTGGAACAGAGGTTGAAATAAAGAACAGAACAAAAAAACAAAAAACTCTGCTTTTTCCGTTCTTGGATAAATGTCCTCAGTCTCCCTTGTCTTCATACTCTTATGACCTGGACTCCAAAAGCAGAAAGCTAAAAAGAAATGTGGGAGTTCTGGGAGGAAATCTGAAATCCCTCTCTCTGTCAGGACATTACATGAGAAAAGAGAAACAGAGAAAGTTAAAAAGATAGTTAGTATATAAGAAGGGATAGGCCGGTTGTCCCGACCTTGATTCAAATAACCTTGGGAATGATTCAGGCAGCTGTGCGGTCCTGCCCTCACAGAACACCCATTCTCAATCATTAGATTTTTTTAAACAAAGCCAAGCCCTTAGTAAGGTCATCCAGAGAGCTAGCATGCTAGTCCTCAACCCACAAACACTTTAAATTGAAGCACATCACAACAACCATAAAATTACAAGCTAAATCCAGACCAGAAGGATCAAATGGTAAAACTTAATTTGAGTCAGCACTATGGCTGGACCAGAATATTTGATTATTTTTTTTTACACCTTGTACCCCCTGCGAAACGGTTCTCATTCGAGCTTGAACATGAATCGCCCATGAGTTTACGTCATGATTCAGTTCATTTGGAAGAGAAAATAAAAATGCATAAGACCTCAGCTGTGTGGGAGCACTTTAAATTGAGTGAGGACAAGACAAAGGCAGTGTCCCAAATATGCCTACCACAACAGCACATCAAGTTTGAAAAATGTAAGTAGTACGCCTATAGTTTATTTTTGGTAAAAAAAAAAAAAAAAAGGGCTGCTTTTATTCGCCATGTTGAAAAACATTCACTTAATTTGTTTGGAAAATACCTACGAATACGGAAGTCATAAAAAAATTTACTTTAGTCCAGCCTAATAATAATTGTTCTATATTAATATTGCTCTTAACAGACCTGTTTGTTTTGTATCACTAGAGCAGTGTCCATTCTCGGAGCATATAAGCCCTGCCTGCATGAGTCGCAGCGCTTCTGGCTCGCACTGTTCTGTAGTTTATTAAAAGTGTCGTGTGTCCATATTGCACCAAAATGTGACACTGCACTCCCTTTGTTCCACAGCAACACACTTGCCACGTGTGAAGTCGATTGAATGAAAAGTTCTTGACATAATAAAAATGCAAAACTACAGACAGACATACAGAGATTCCTGCCTTTATTAGAGAGAAGAATATGTTCATCCCCCTCCCTCCTAAGCTTTGAATATTAGGTGTTGATTACTACCGAAGCTTGAAAACTGTAATACGGACCAGCCCCAGTCAGCACCAACAGCCTTATGGTACATACAGTGCAAGATCGGGCTAGTTTTGAGAAGCAATTGGTAGTTTTTTTTTTTTTTTTAAAACCAGGCATCCCTGATCTGAACGCACATGCTGGAGATTTACTACTCATCACAGGAGCAATATTACTATATATATATATATATATATATATATATATATATATATATATATATATATATACACACACACATTATTTCATCATATACATTTAGAAATTATCAACAGTTTAATGTTACATTTATAACATTTTAAAGAAGTTAAAATAAAATGTTATAAGAATACATTCTTTTTAAAAGTGTATGTGGGCAGAAACTACATTTTTTAACTCAGACCTTGCATGTGTTTTCTTTGTGTCTGTTGTGGAGAGCTTAAAAATGACCATGCAAAAGACAATGAAGGTGTGGGATTATTCTGAATCAGAAGGAAATGGAAAAGTTTTGTTTAAACTGTGTTATGTCAAATTGGCTTACAATATAACTCAACTGGAGCGAAACATAATCATATTCAATTCAGGCACATAGTCGTAGCCAGCAATCACATCATGGCGCTACACAAAGTAAATTTTTTAAAAGCTGTTGTAATGCTATTCCTTGATAAACTTTTACAAATCCTGCATGGGTTGCTCATGACTGGAGAAGATCCTCGCACTGGTGCACGTCATCAGAAAAGAGATGTTGCTACGAGACACTTTTGACAGCCGGTTGACATGTTTTGCTTCATTAACAGCATTGAAACAATATTAAGCTAGTTGAAAATCAACAAACTACAATGCCAGTAACCACTTGCATATGCAACTAAATAATCAACGATCAAGACATTTCATGGGTTGCTTTTCTATGACACCATGATTTAAAACAAGGCAGTTGTCAATCCCAAACATTGACTGTGAACGCAGCCTTAACTCAAGCAATTATCAGCAGAAGATAAATGTAATACAGAGAACATCCTATGCAGCTGGAGCAGCTGAATAAATAACCTGCACTAGTTTAAACAGAACACCATGAAACGGCCAAAATAACAAACTTCATGTGCAAACCACAAACTATAGTTCACAGACAAGCGATGTCCACTCTTCTTGGAATACAGTGGTTGGGACTTTCATAACCGATGCATATCGTTGCTCAAAATGACACGCTTCAAAAGCTACAGCCAAACATGAATAATAAAACTGCGCATTAACATTTCTCTCACCTTAATCCTGGAATGATGCGTCTTCTCTGGGAAATTCTGATATTGTGAAACTTCACCTACTGCATGCGAGATGAAAACACAGTGCTAGAGAGTCCCGCAACTCTTAAACTTCACATGGTCCTAAGTCCAGGTGTGTGCAACATCAGCATCACATTTAATGCAAATGATTACGGTTTAACTAGAAGACCCACCGTCCACTCTCTTTAAAAAAACATCCTGGCTATGGCTGTCCTTGGATGGTGCACTAAATTGATGAGTCGGATGTCCGTCTCTTAGCCCACACTGCTCCCTTTCCAAATGACCACCAAAGTGACACATGTAGGACAAGAACAACAGCATGTTTTCAAGCCGAGGTCATTCCATATCAATCATTAGGGCAGAGAAATAATGAGAGAGACAGAAAGAGAGAAAGATAGATCGATAGCCCTTAACAGTAATCCCAGGGGAATGGCATGGTTTCATTTCCTCTCTACAGTTGGTTTAGTTCCTTTATCTCTTCTTCTGCAGAAGAAATGTGAGCCAGTACAGACGCAGCGGCTGGACCTCTAAAAGCTGCACTGAGATGGGATTCAAACATTAACCAAGGAACACGAAATAGAGTATGGAACAGGGCAAAAGCGTAAGCAGGAGAAGGAGAGAGGGGCTTAATCATTTACAGTTTACCATCGCTTGGCTGTGGAACAACAGATGAGCAACCGGTCTCAACTGGGCAAAAACACAAAGATACAAAGTGGAAGTTTCCACTTCGCTGGCAATTTTCATCTTCCTGGTCATCTGTTCCCAACACTCACTTTGAGAAAAAGACATCCTGTTTTTCCTCCATTGTCACTCGTTCGCTACATGGCTGGTCACGACTAAGTTTAGACTGGTTTATGTTTGTAGGGCAAGGGGGGCTTCCTTAAAGTCAAATGCAGGAGGGTATCCTTAGCTTTTTAAACATTACTTGCAACAACAATATTGATTAACATGCAGTTGCAAGTGGAACACTGAGCCATTTAGTTAACAGTCTATTTCTAAATATCGTGCAGTTACACTTAAGTCAGAACTAGCAATGAGCAAAACTTTCGTGAGCTGACATATATTGCATGTTCTATTATGCAATATATGTTATTATATTGTGCAAGGTGACATGCAATATTATTTTTCACTATATATGGTTCAAATGTCAAATATATTTGTACGGTTTCCAAGTAGATAATAAAACAATACCTTTGCTGTACTTTTAATAATTAGTTTATGTTTCTTGATTACTTCTACACAGTTTCTTTCTTTTTTTATTTTCTTGAAAAAAAAAAAAAAAAAACTATGAAAAATGCTATGCTTAAGGGATGCTTAGGGATAATTCACCCAAAATGAAAAATTACCCTGTGGTTTACTCAAATTCATTCCATGCAAGGTGTATAAGACTTTCTTCTTTCAGACAAATATAATCCAATACAATTTCCTGGCTCTTCCCAGCTGTATAATGGCAGTGAATGGTGGCCGAGATTTTGACACAAAATAAAGTGCATAAATCCATCATAAAAAGTGCTCCACACGGCTCATAGGGGTTAATAAAGGTCTTCTGAAGTGAATCAATGCATTTGTGCAAGATAAGTCTCTTGTTAACGTGTGTACGACAGTTAATGGAAGCTAGAGATTACAGTTTATACAGTTTTAAATATGGATATTTTACAGAAAACTCATCGATTCTGCTCATAAGGCTTTTATTAAGCCCACGGAGCTGTGCACAGCACTTTTTATGATTGATTTATGCACTTTTATTGGACTTCATGATCATAAACCCCATTCACTGCCACTATAAAGCTTGGAAGAGCCAAGACATGTTTTAATGTAACTCCGATTGTACTCATCTGAAAGAAGAAAGGCATACACATCTAGGATGGCTTCGGATGGTGAGTAAATCATAGGATAATTTTCCTTTTTGGGTGAAATATTCCTTTAAGAGAGTGTGTACAAATATATACTTAGCTGTGACTTCATTATATTTTATACTTTTTTTTTTGTATTTGCTGGTATAAATACTTATCTTTGGGTATTGTTACAATATCTAGTGTTGAGAAAAAACTGCAAAAAATATTTTATTAATCTGCTTCCATTTTATTATCCATTTCTAATAATTATTATTATTAACACTAATTAAATTAAACTTAAAGTCCAATTCTCACTATTAACTAACTATTATTAACTATGACTTTTGCCTCAATTAACTCCTAATGTGCTGCTTATTATTAGTTTATAAAGTAGTTGTTAAGTTTAGGGTATTGGGTAGGATTATGGATGTCATGCATTATATTTACTTTATAAGCACTAATAAACAGCCAATAGGTTAATAATAGGCATGCTAATAAGCAACTAGTTATTAGTGAGAATTGGACCCTATACTAAAGTGTTACAGAATTTATTATTATTACTAACAATAATAATAATAATAATAATAATAATAATAATTCATATTTTAGAAAACTTCACAGAACAGTCAAAGTTTGGTTGTTCACATTAAGTAGGCTCACTAAGAATGAAGTAGAAACCACTAAATCACACCAATGACTATTTAGTGTTTATTAGTCACTTTTGGAACTAGGCGAATCAAAACAATGTGATCACCAACCTGATTCACAAGAGGTGATTCAGGACTGGAAGGAGCGACATGGTGTTTTTGATTTATATCTTTCCCTGCAGAGCTGCAGTCCAGCGTTAATGTGATTTGGCCATGGCCATATTGGCTAATGGTAAAAGAGGTTCCTTCTCTCCATTAACCGGACTTTAATATGTCTGCTCTCAGTAAGCCCACGAGTTACATAAGAGACATTTCAAAAACAATTCCAACCTCTTCCGATCTCTTCCACTCCTGATCACGAGACTGCAAAGCCAGTAAACACATCAGTGAGCGCGCTAATGCACACACAAAACCGCAAGCGCTCATAAATGGACTGCAGAACAAGAGAGCGTCCTCTACGAGCAACATCCGAAGAAAAACTCAATATAAATACTACAGCTCTTCCTAAACAGGACACCTTCTGACAGACTGAACTGGAAAGAGTCGGAAGCATAAAGCAGCATCATTCCAACAGATTGTCTTGTATTTACCTGTTGAGGTTGATTGTTGCTAGTCCCAAGTGTTTGGCAAACTGATCTTGCCTCTGTGGTGTTGCTGTTCTGAGTATATGGAAGTTCTGTCCCACTTTTACTCCACAGCTAGTCTGCAACTCCCTACTCCAATAACCCCTGACCTACAGGAAGTAGACACAATAGACTGAAAATAACCCCCCCCTTTCTCCCTCTCTCTACTTTTTCCTACCCTCCACCTTCCTTTAGATGACAACAACAGCCTTTTCTGTACGGTGAAGAAGAAAGGCTGCAGCCACCACAGTGATACCTGTCAAGACTCAGCGCTTTGCTCTGTATCTCCGCCAGGATTGCACAAGAGCTCACTGGGTCTTTCCCATACACGTCAAGACAGAGCCAGAACAATATACCTATAAGAAAGAACATTCTTCTTTGATGCAAATTCTCTGCACATAAAAGTTCACTATGCCTATTTGAAAGTTGTAATTGGGTGTAATTAATATGCTATAATGATGTTATATCTTATTCTACAGTTGTTACAGATGAGCATGCATAATATTTATGTAAAATACACATGATATTACTGTTTTACTGTATTATTTCTTTTTAATTAATGTATTTTTGGCTTATGCTGCCTTGATGAGCATAATAGACTTTAACACTTAAAAAAATCTTACAGACAGCAAGTTTTTGCAAGGCAGTGTATGCTGCTTTTTTTCATGTGCACACTTGCAGTCTTTCTCACTTCTCTCCAGGAGCCTCTTGTGATAATGTGTGTCATCCCAGGCACATAATCCAATTTTAGGCCAAGGCTAACCACAGCAAATCACATTTAATGCAGAGACTAGAATTTATTTGTGCCAAATCGAATTGTCCCTATATAGGCTACCTAAAGAAGTGAGAGGTACAAGAAATGGAGCCATGACGTAGTGGAGATAAGGAAGAAAAGAGGCTGCATCCAAGAGCATCCTTTACACGTTTCTCTTGCACTGATATAAGTCCCAAACAATGATGTTTGACATTCAAGTATTTATGACTGCCATATTAATCTACAGCAAAGGAAGAATTCTTAAGTGGGAAAAACAATGCATGAGTGACTTAAGCATTAGTGTCCCAAAGGACTGTGAGAGGTGAGGGTCGCTGGACAGAAGACTTCTGATCAGCGTTTCCTATTATAATCTCATCCACACCTTAACAGCAGAACTGAATCTAAATCTGGATCAGAGCCTATAATGGGCTGTGCAGACAACTCTACAGGCAACTGAGAATAATTTCAGCGTGTATTATAATTTTTAAATACTAAAAATCTAAATAAATAAAAAATAACATTGAATGCATTACATGTTAAATTATTGCACATTGTAGTTAATAAAGACTAAAAACACTCTTTAAAAAATTTAATGGTTATATCTATATGAATCTATACCTCACAGTATTTTTGAGGTTTGGCCTTAAGAGAATATGTATTACTGGTGATAAACACTAAACACTCATGAAATATTTGTTGATTACAAAGGCAACACAAAATTGCAATACAATAATTATGAATTTTGGGTTTCACTATTTTACAGTGGCTTTGCTACAATGTAACAGTAAATTTAAGTGAGAAATATATGTAATGTGTTTTTACTATAGGGTTATGGTTAGTTGCATCTAATTATGCATAGTTTACTGTTATGACTATGGACTCATGATACTGTATGTCATGTTACCTCAAGGATAAGGACTCATGTTACTGTATTTTTGATTCAGCCAGTAAAACAGTGTTGAAGTAAACAGTAAAATAATCTCTGATTTCAATTTAGTTATTATAAATGCACTGATATAACAAAAAATGAGGTATTTTCATGTTATGAAACCAAGTGTAAGATATATGCTCCTGGTCTTTTATAAAGATATACTTTAACTGTAAAGTATGCAATAATAACATGTACAGTTAAAACATTTCAAAATTAATATTAAGTTACTTGGAATAAATGAGTGAAAAATGTTAAAATGTTTGATACAATAAATCAAATTAACAGATATACAAAATAAAAATAAAACTTTCCAAGAAAACTTTTTGTGGCTGTGCACACACATAAATTACAGTCTTGTTAAAGTCCGAGCAGGTGGTGAAGGGTGAGAGGTGTGTACAACACATGATTTCAGCCCATTAGAGCAGTGACCCCCTACAGAGAACATCGTGTACTGGAGCAGACTGGGAGAAAACATGCCTGCAAGTCACCCGTTAACATATGTGAGAATTTAATCAACATATGGGAATTTCTCTCAACGTTGACACTTATTTTTAGTTGTAGCACTGATTGTGATTTATATGAGTTTTAATTATAACGTTCGCTGACATTTTAGGTAAAAAATAATAATAATAAAAAATGTATTGTGCTGATCTTGCCACATGTATCTCCAGTATAACGATATTTGTGTTGTTAATAGACACAATGGAAACTGCAATGCAACCTTCCCTTCTTGCTGAATGCTGATTCCTAGATAAAGATAGTGTACCTCATCACAACCTCTCCCATGTGCCACTCAAATGAGTTTGCCACAGTTAAAAGTAGCTTGTGGGTCTGTGGTTCAGCCTCACTTGCACTGAAGCACTGTGTGATGTGCTATGACAAGGAAAGACACTTCTGAAGGACAACTAAACTGTGACTGCTGTACTACATTGTGCTTGTCAAAGTAGAAACCAGGTCACTGATCAATAGCTATTATCCTAATGTAAAGTTCACTCAGGCTTCTGATAGATACACAGACACTTTTCACCCTCTTTTTTCCGACTATCCTGTTTGAGTAATAAATTAATAATCAATTGATCAATACATTTTTTTTTTAAATAGTTTGTTTTAGGGTTTCATGACCTTTAAAAAAACATAATATATTATAATAATATATTATTATTATTATTTTTTTTTTCTTTTCTTTTTTTTTGAAGCCTCTACATTAAATGGTTAGCCAGTTTAATGCTTTGGATAGCTTTTCATGTCACTATGAACACCATTTCAATTACTATTTCATTATTTCATATAAAAGCATCCTCTATTTGTGTTTTAATTCAATCTGAATGATGGCTTTTGCTAATATGCTGTTCATATAATGCTAATATCCAGCAAACCTTGATGTGTATTTATATACACAATACAATAGAACTGACTGTCTAGCGGCTAAGAAAGTACGGTCCAATAACAGTATTGTATTGGCCAATATATTAATCTAATCTAATGGCCAATACATAATGCCTGACCACTTGCAACACTTAGAAACGAATATGCATAATAATGCTGGCATTTAAAAACAAAGGCACAAAAGTTTGAAAAAGCATCTTTATGAGAGTGTGTACCCTTCATAATTGAATCTAAAAGACATTTCAAAGGTTACGGATGACGTCTAAGCACTAGCTGTGGAACACCAAGTGGTAAGGCATGGGCTAGTCATCTGACCAAGATGGAGAGAAACAAAGGGGCATGACATCAACAAACTCAGATATACGCAAACAGGGCAGGCACACTCTTTTTTTTCAGTTCCCTCTATCCCTGCTCTTTGATCCAAGGGGGCGATAGTTACGCTGGCATAAAAAGGTCAGTAGGATGGCACTTTGCCTGGATGAGTCAACTGCCCTCCTCCTCGATCCCCTTTCCTTTCCATCTATCGCTCTTAAAGTCACATGTCTCCGTCAAAGCTGCGTCATTCACATTCAACACATTCTTCTGGCCTTGGCAGCCTCTCTTCACATGACTGGAGCACTGCTTAGGTCTCTCCAACTGCCTGCCCAAACAATTCCCTCTTTTTTAGGACCCTACCACTCCGTGCGCAGGGCAGCAGGGCCCAAAACGGACATTGACCTCCACGACACAAGATTTTCTTAGTCTTTCAGCTTGTTTGGCTACACCAAAGGGAAACGGGACAGCTAGAAAAGGTGGTAACTAGTGGTGCAATGGATCACTAAACTCACTTTGAGTCATGGATCGCATAATATTTCAGATCAATTAAAAAAAAAAAGTGTGCTTTTCATTTATTACTTAAAGCTTAATTTAAGTGCTTCTATACCACAGCAAAAACTACTATCTGAACTAATAAAGTCAATAATAAAACAAGAAACATTACATAAATTACATGCATGGACGAATACAACAAAGTAACTAATAAAGTCAGTAACACTAGTATTCAGGTGCAGAAATGTAATAATTGTAAAAGAACACAAAAGTGGTCTTCACTGCAGAAGTTAAATATAGCAGACAGAAGCAGGTATTTACAGGCTGCTGTCTCTTTAAGACCAAAATCATCTACCTAATATATACTGACAACAAATCCGCTTGTTTTCTCAGCTGTTTCAATTCACTTAAGACATTACTGACTGTGTTTACCAGAATACTTGCCAAACGGGTATTTTAATATAACTTTGTGTGTATGTTTCTGTTTAAAGGGAGTCAAAGCAGAATCAATGTGTGTGAATCGCGCCTGTCTCTCTCTCTCTCTGTGTGTGTGTGTGCGCTTTGGATGTGTGCAGCAGCAGTAGAAAACAGTGTGCATATTCTCTTTTGCTTGAATGGTTAAAAATAGTTTGAATGGGTAAATTGGCAAGACAAAACACATTGACATGAATTGAACATGCAATGATAAACTAACTCTATGATGTTAAATTTAACAGTTAATCTGTGAATCGCATGCATGCCAAACGTGGGGTCAGGTCCGTATGGATCTTTAGTGTTGGGACCATTTCTCACTTTTAATTAGTTGCTTACTGACATGCCTATAATTAATATATTGGCTGTTTATCATTACTTATAAAGCACATTTTCTGCATGACCATATTGTAGATCTCTAATCCTAGCCAATACCTAAACTTAACAAATACCTTACTAACCATCTATTACTAAGCAGCAAATTAAGAGTTTCCTCAGGCAAATGACATTTTTAATAAGGCTGTAAAACTGCAAACCTCAAAAATCACATTTTCACACAATTCAAACAAAACACAGAAATTAATTTCCAAAGCCTTTCTTTCCTGTTTTGCATAAAAAATAGCAACCGCACTCACAATGAGCAACTTCTCACAGACAAAATGTTAAGTATTTCTTAACTAAAATAATTCATATTGAACATACGTCAATTCCCTTTTTTTTCTAGGCCTATTTTAAAATTCCCTGATGCTTGTATGACTATGAGAACTCTAAAAACCATAAACCAAGTTGTTTTTATATTGAAGTTACAACATAACAGATATTTCCTTCAGTATTTTGATGTTTATCCAAGTGAAATGGAAAACTTGGTTCTTTCCATCAGTTGTTGATTGGAAGGAGGGATATGTGAATGCAAGTTTGCAGTAGATTGTAAGAAAAAGGTGAAGTTTTTTCTACATCCAGCACACATCACCAGAGAGAAGGTGCATGTATGGCTGGGCGATATATCTAACGATACGATCATGCGCATCTAATCAGTCAAGTAAATAAGTAAAGTAAGTAAATATCACGTTCATTATCGCAGATGAATCGCCTTCGATAATGAACGTGATATTGCGTAGCTTGTCAGCGATCTACGGCTCTGTCTATTAAATGCCACTCCAATTATAAGCAGGTGATGGCGATTTTAGCTGTGATCACGGAAGCAGCTTTACTGATTAGATGCGCATGATCATATCGTTAGATATATCGCCCAGCCCTAGGTGCATTTTGATGAAAAATTACAATGTAATATAAATAAAAAGCAGAACAACCAAGCAAAACATGCAAGGATAAATCAGTAATAAGATCAATAGCATGCACTTATATAATAGATAAAGAGAAACTAAATTTAATTCAAACTTTAATAAAATACTCAAGTTATTTCTGAAGGACAAAACTCAGAAGTAAAAGTTAAAATGCATAATTTCTGTGCAGCTGGCATCATCAAACAGGTTTTGCAAACACTCTCTAATGGTTTCCATTAGTTTGTCAAACAGACGGTCCCATGCCAACTGCTGTTTTGAGCCCTCAAACAAACACTAATGTTTTGATATTGTATTGGAGCGTCACAGTATCTACATGTTTTAAGAAAATCATTCTCCAAAATGGCTCACTTACAGTTTTTCCATTAAGCTGAGATAGGTGAACGCAAAGCAAAACCAAATAAACTGAAGCTTTCACACATGCAGCAGATGCTAATTTAAATAGGGTGGGGAATATATGCAAATCGCGTCATCAAACAGATAATATAATAACCCAGTGAACGGTCCAGGTTCCAAAGTCAAGCACATACACACTCCAGAGTTAAAACACCTGCTCGTATAGAGACCACAACAGAAACTCTAGACCCACTCGTCTGCAGGGAAAACCAGGTGTCTTTCTCCAAAGCCCGTAAGATCAACAAAACGTGCCATGAGGAAATGAAAGGAACCCGTACTGACCTTGAAAGCTGAGCAGATTTACTGGAGTAAATCTTAATCCAAAGTTCTCGGGGAAGAAAAAAAGGATAATGAAGGTTACTTAACTAATAATTAGGAATCAAATGAAGACCAGAAACAAGACATGCCCAATCAGCCCTTCTGGAGAGGACAGAGGCGTACGTTCACATCAGAAACAAGCCTGTGTACTGTATATTGAAGGTCTTTTTGCTTCTCACAGCTATACACATGAACACTATCTCTGTTGGCACGATGCCAGGCTGGAGATATCAAGCCACATTGAACAGCCCTTCTAATGCAATCAGGAGAGAGAGCACTCTCAGACTGTCGCTGAGAGCTCACTCGCGACGAGGGGGAAGGGAAGTCCAATGTGAGCCAGGCCCCAACAGACTCACGGTAACCTGAGAAATTACACGGGGCGGCGGCGGCATTTCACAGCTTGTCTCCAGCCTGACCCCTCCTACACACCAGTAGCCCACTGTGATCCTGAGCAGGGACAGAGAGAAGCCCCTCGTCCACCTCTTTAATGTTTAAACACCATAAATGGTCTTAACCAAATTAAATAGGTAACAGTTTACAATAAGTTTCAACTTGATAAAGAGTTAGTTTACTCAAAAATGAAAGTTCTGTGATCATTTACTTACCACCAAATGAGTTTCTGTTACAATTAGAGTTGAGTTTCCATTTCCCAAATTTGATTTGCTCTTGCATGTATGTGTGTTAAATGTGAATAAGAACCTGTTCATCATACAAAGCAATTGTGTCTCTTCAGATGACTTGGACTACGTTATTCATAAACACTTTTTGACATAAATCTCTTTATTAACATTTTGAAGTGTCAACATTTTGGATATTCAATGGAAGGACAGAAATCTCAGGTATCATTAGAAATACCTTAATTTGTGTCTCAAATATAAATAAAAGTCTTATGGGTTTTGGAAAGACATGAGGTAGAATAAAGTATAAAAAAAATGTCACATTTTTATTAATCTAGGTTCATCTTCATTTTTAAATACTGTTGTTTATCGTTAATTCATTCATAATAAATTAACTGATGTTAAAAATGTCATATGTAAGATTGTTCATTATTGCTTATTAGTTCAATCCGAATTTTCTACTTAAATATCAAAATTCTAATTATATTTGAATTTAAAAAGGCATAATTTCAGTTAGGAGGAAAAAAAGCCACAAGTAGGCCACAAGGGGGCGTATCGCGCAAAATATTACGCACGTTTCTTCATAGCATAATAAAATAACTATCTTTGAAGAAAAAGTGCATAATGTTTAAAATAATGTTTTTAAACCATATTATAATAAAGTTGCTTAAACAATAATAATAAAAAATAATAATAATAAATGCATGTATGTATAGTTTAATACAAAAGACCGAAAACCAAATCACAGAGTAGGCTACTTTTCTGACTCTTACATCGTTGCTGCATTTCGTGGGCCACTGATAGGCTGCCTGACGGCTGACGCACAACTCAAATTTGTTTTTGCATTCAAATGTGGATTTTTTTCTCTTCATTCAATGAATATTCGAAATTAAAAAAAAAAAATTTGTTACCAAGTGTAACCAAAAAACTGTAACCAAAACTTCCCAATACCATTTTGATATTTTAAACAAACATTTGATATAAAAATATAAAAAATTATATTATATTTAAAATATAAAATAATATAAAAAAAAGGTAACACTTTAGTATAGGGAAGATGATATGTATATTGAGCATAAAAACAAAGTATGCTTTCATTAATTAACAACAGCGACTAGTATGTTTGTTTACGAGGACAGCTGGTAAAGACAATGTAACCGAAACAAACTTTTCTCATCAATATTTTGCAGATTCCACTTAGACTGCTAACTCAAACGGAGTCAAATATAAAATTCCTCTTGCCATGGATGCAGTGAAAAGTAAAGCAGGAATCACGTGAAAACACGTGTTTTCTTTTACAGTAACTTTATTATTATTATGTCTGTCAGTGATTCTGGAGTGTCACTACAATAGCCAAAACTGATTCTTCAATCCCGCATGGCTCTGTTTTCCAGCGCAGGTCCTGCAGCCTACTCATTTCGCTCTCTCTCCAACACCTCCTCTTAATGTACTCAAGCCCATAACTAGGCTTTATTCCAAATAAAGAAAAGAGAAAGAGAGTGAAAGGGCTTTCTTCAGCCATCTGGGAACCATCAGCAGCGGTAGCACAGCAGCACAGGAAATGGTCGCCATGCTGCTGTCAAGCAGCTCAGTCTGCAAGAGAACGACACGTCAGGAGCAGACGAGCAGCTGGAGAGAAAGCAGGAGAAAGACTGAGAGACAGCGCAAGGGGGCAGATGAGCAGCCTGACAAACTGAGAATCCTGTGCATCATGGGAATTTGGGGAACAAATAGGCTCTGAAACAAACCTTGTAAAGTGTAAATCTATGATTTTCCACATGTTCATAAAGTATATTATTACATATCCTTAAACTGAGTGATTGGCCTTAAATAAAATTGCCTTTATACTGCAACCTTTTAATGATGTTAATAATAATAATAATAATAATAATAATATTTAATTATAAACAAAACTATTATAATTATCTTCAATATGTATTAAATATTAATAGTTACAAGCATTTAACATCCCTAGAAAAGTTATTATATTTTTTAATAATGTAAGTAATATTACTATTAATATTATTGACTAAACGAGTTGTTTATATTATAATATTAAAATAATAATAATAATAATAACTATCATAATCATTAAAATATTAAGTTACACATACTTAACATTACTAAAATAGATATTATAAGTGTATTTATTATTATTATTATTATTATTAATTAGTAATATTATTGAATAAATTAGTTGTTCATTTTATAATAATAACAATAATAAGAAAGCTATCGTGATTATTAAAATATTTATAGTTAAAAAAATTTAACGTAACTAAAATAGTTATAGGAATTTATATATATAATGTTATTAATATTACTATTAATAATTAATATTATTGATTACATAATTGTTATAGTTTATATTATTATTATTGATGTTATTATTATTATTATTATTATTATTATTATTATTATTATATTTATAATTTAAATAATTATTAATCAAATATAAATAATACTTAATTTATATTATCAATATTTAAGAAGAACATCAATGGTAATAATGGCTTTTGTAATAGCTTATTATTAACAATACAAATAATAATTATTATTATTTTTATTACCATAATTAATAACTGAAACACAAAATTACTCAGCTCAGCAGTGTTATTTAGAGGGTCTTACCTGCAAACAAATCCAAAAACTTGTGCACAAAAAGCGCATGATACAGATACAGTTCAGTCATTTTAGACACAGTTCAGCCCGAAACATTCCTTGAACAAACCACATGTACCATCTTCAGTAGTTGGTGTATGTTTATGGGGAAGAACTGCGGCCCTAAAATAGCACCTTCCAAAAAAGAAAATGCTCAAATCTATTCTTAAACTGGGCTCACCCAAGACGTCTGCATCACAAGATTTGCCAACTTCTAGAACGAAACGTCTGCTCCACTTCCCCTCTAAAACGTCATTTTTCATCAGCTGCTAACTTCTTTCAGTAAAACTATTCATCCAAGAATGGACTAAACAATGAGTCGACTTAATCGTTTAGAGTTTAGCTTTTCTTAGTGATTTAAAGGGGATGAACTAAGAGTAGTAACCTCAAGTCAGCACTTTTGTGATAAACTGACTGACTTTAACAATACTAAATGTGTCAAAAAAGTACTAAGCTAGTTTTGTGCAATATAACTATACATAGCCAGTTTATTTTTTGGATAACTATGAGTAGAAATGGCTGCACGTTGTATTCAACAGGCTATTTTTTGAATGTCATAGGACTTGACTGGCTCTGTCTAGATATTTCTGATTTTAAAAGAATTTGAAATATCATAACATATTGGATAAAATATTTTACAATATACTGTAGTTTTGAGCATTCCATTCAACAAGTAATGCATTGAAGTAAAATATGCAAGTATACAGTGTACATTAAATGGTGCTGACAAATTCATAGCACCTACTTAAGGGAAACCAAATCTAATCGATATGGCTTGTAATCAGGGCCAAGTCTGTGTTTCCATTTAATCAAATTCTTTCAAAATAAATAAATAAATAAATAAAGCCTCATGCAGGGCATTCTGAAAGTACAGAAAGAGTTATAAAAATAATTAATAACAAATGAAAAAAAATCTGAAAAACTGAAACCATGTTATGTTATACGGGAAAAAAAAAAAAGAGGAGAAAATGAAAGTGTGAGACTTCCATTTCCATCTTATCTAATCTCTGCATGGGAAAGAACAAGACTGAACAAATATCCCCTGCAAATAAAAGCTCCCATCTGTTTACAAACTGCCTTTTCCTGTTAGCCTCTCTTTGCTGGATATTCTTTGGCAGTTCAGCACTTAGGCTAATTCGTGATCAGCTGACCAAACAACGCTAGTCTAGATATGCAGACGATGACACATACAAGAATAAAAGCTAATCAAACGTGTTATGAATCAGATGTCTAAGGCATCGATAGCAAAGGGCCACTGAGCACTTCAGCCAGTTATAATTAGCTAAGCTCGTCATGCTCAATGACTGAACACTTCAAACAAACACTACAGATAACACTAGCAGCACATGACTATAGCGGGTCTCTACAGAGGGAAAAACTGTGAAAAAAAAACTACTTCTTGAAAATCTGATCAAGACACATACAGTAGGTGCTAGCAGGAAAAATCTTGGCCTTTTTAGCTACTATTTTATCTTGTTCTATATAAAATAATATAAGAACAACATAATATTCACATTTTAATTTTAGCAAAAAAATAAAAAAAACACTCACCAAGCAATCAAAATACAGTAAAAACAAGCAATAATATTGAATTAGGTTTTCCATCATAATATATTTTTAAATGACATTTAGTTACAATTTTCAGCAGACATTACTCCAGTCTTCTGTCTCAAATGACCCTTGAGAAATCTGATTTGCTGCTCAAGAAACATTTCCTAAATTATCAATGTTGAAAATAGCTTTTGCTGGTTAATATTTTTGCAGAAATGGTGATGCACTAGCCATTAAATCAAAGTATTCTAAAAAAAAAAATATGACTGCCAAAAAAATATTAAGGAGCACATTTTAACAAAAATGAGAAGAACCTTTATTAATTGTTTACTGATAATGTTTGACAAATAATTAAGCAGCAAATCAACATATTAGAATGATTTCTAAACGATCATGGGACATTAACATTACTCACTTTTTGCATGTAATTCATTAATTTAAATAACAGTTTTGTTTTTCATGTTGCTAAGATGTTGAATATGGAGCTGACCATTTAGGTAGCACTAATTTATTATGCATGACACAGCAATAAATGGGAACATATTTCTCAGCTTATTCTGGATTTGTAACCTACATAAAGTTTTTAGCATGCAGCTGCCACTCATAAAACATTTCATTTCAAGAAAAAAAACAAACAAACATAAAATTACAATATTAACATAAATTAAGATGTTTGTCAAAAATCACACAGCCTTAACTATGGAAGTGGTTTAACACAATAACAACAGGAAAAGTCAAATGCAACACTGTTTCCAAAATAGTTTCCCACCAATAAGGAATGTAAATAGTCTGTATATAAACTTCTAAGCTCTGGATCAAACTGATGGAGCCCTGGTGAATAATAAAAAACTCTTGAGCTTCCCAGCAAAAATAGAAAGGTCATAGAGTAAAGGGAGAGACAATGTATGGTTGTGTGTGTGTGTGTGTGTGTGTGTGTGTGTTTGTGTGTGTGTATGCTAAAGGGGCAGGTCCCCATCCCTGCTCCCAGACAGAGGCTGCCTTTGGAGGCCCTCTAGAGAGCAGACTGTGTGAATGAGTTACGACAGCTGAGGCCAGTTCCCTCACCACAGGAATCCTAAAACACACACCATCCTGCCAATAAAATCAAATCAACCGGGCAACAAATGCTTATCCAATGCTAATGTAATGCTCTCGTGAGAATCTGCATTCACCTAAGGCACTAGAGCTGCCTGAGCAAACCACACAGATCGCTTTGAATGCAGAGACATGATTGTATGGATGCCGAAATGTCAGGATCTTTCCAGCTGTTGAGGTCTAAAACATTTTCTATTATGTTTCTGAATGGGGTAAAACTAGAGTTTTTAGACTTTGGTGATATATAAACAACTTCCTTTAACCACTGAAAACTTCCACAAAAGTTTGATTCACCTATATCATAACCATTTCAAAACAAAATACTAATTTTTGTTGTATATGCATTTATTTTAACAAAAGTTGACATTCAATAGTTAGCAGGCAAGCATGTTAGCCTCTCAGTAGTGCTCTTATGTGTTAGTTAAAGGTTAAGGGTGCTGTATGTAAGTTTGACTCTACTAAAGCATAAAAATACCATAATATGTTTGCAGATGTAATGAATGTATTTGTGTGTGTGTGCGCATATATGTGTGTATGTTAGACTAGTTTAAGTGTTTCTGTAGTTAATAAAGTCTTACCTGTATCACACTTATTCATTGATTGTTCATAACAGTAGTCCCTAATCATGCAGATTTTTGCTACATGCTCTGAGTAGTATTGTACAGTAAAAAAGTAATTTTCCTTAAACAGGAAAGTAACATTCTTAGAGTTGACGGACGGTTGACACTGAGAGGTCAAGTAAATACTTACAGCGGATCTAAATATTTATAATTAATCATAACTAGTTATGAATGATTATTTGTATATACCCTTTGAGCTGATTCGCCACACAGGTATTTAAGATACATGCTAAGTTAGCATACTTCTTTATCTGAAAAACAATGCTACAGTCAGTTATTCTCCTTTGAAAATGTGCTTTCCGAGCCGGAATGTCGTTCTCTGTTCTTGTTTGCGAAACCCACCCACTGCCAGTTTACCCAGTTGTACTTCGGCACCCCCGGGTAGCCAGTTAGTGGAAAACAGCGCATTTCATTTCATTAAAGGGAAAGTTCACCCAAAAATGAAAATGATGTCATTAATGACTCACCCTCATGTCGTTCCAAACCCGTAAGACCTCCGTTCATCTTCGGAACAGTTTAAGATATTTTAGATTTGGTCTGACAGCTTTCGGTCTCTCCATTGAAAATGTGTGTGTGTTATACTGTCCATGTCCAGAAAGGTAATAAAATCCTCATCAAAGTAGTCCATGTGACATCAGTGGGTCAGTTAGGATTTGTTGAAACATCAAAAATACATTTTGGTCCAAAAATAACAAAAACTACGACTTTATTCTGCATTGTCTTCAAGTGCAGTGATATCCGGTTCGCAAACGAATCATTGGATTTAACCAGTTCTTCTTGAGCCAGTTCACCAAATCGAACTGAATCGTTTGAAACGGTCCGCATCTCCAATAAGCATTAATCCACAAATGACTTAAAGGTACAGGTTGTAGGACCTGCCACTAGAGGGTTTACCACCAAAACAATAACAATCGCATGGCTTGATGATGCTGAGAAGGAGCGTGGAATGATGGAATTTGTTTTCTTCTACCCAACTGCTGATGGCCATCAATCAAACAGAAAGATAAATCACGGATTTAACGCGATTTGCGCGAAGTAGATTAAATACAAAGTCAATGCAAAGACACATTCAGACTATGGATCAGACGCACTCTCGCACGGGTCTAGACGCAATACCCCATGTTTGGCGTGTATGCCCCAAGTATGCTCGAGTAAAACAAGCAAGATCGGCATCTCTTTCTAGTTGTCAAGTTTGTCGCGAAGCTACTTCCGCATTTGTCCACATATATGATAACTGCGCATGTGTGATTCAGTGTGAAGCACGTCTGAACCGAACTGGTTCTTTTGATGATTAATTCTGAACTGATTCTGTGCTAATGTTATGAGCGCGGGTAAACCGAAGGCTTGAATCAAGGGCAGTCATCGCCAATGAGGTCTTTAAGTCGAGCGCAAAAGAACAAGTGAACCATTTTCTTCAACCGGTTTATTGAATTGAACTGTCCGTAAGAGAACCGATTTGCGGAAAACAACTCTAGAACGAATCAATCTTTCGTTCGTTATCTGGCTCGGCTGAGGGTTCATCTTCAGTTCTCTCTTCACAGCAGTTCAGTCAGTGTACAGTTTGAGTAAATTAATTACTCCGAGATATTAGATTTGGTGAACTGGTTCAAGAAGAACCGGTTAAATCAAATGATTCGTTCGCAAACCGGATATCACTACACTTGAACGCGCTCATAACAGCCCCGGATGAGAAGACAATGCTGAATCAAGTCATAGTTTTTGTTATTTTTGGACCAAAATGTATTTTCAATGCTTCAACAAATTCTAACTGAACCTCTGATGTCACATTAACTACTTTGATGATGTTTTTATTACCTTTCTGGACATGAACAAAAGCTCTCGGACTAATTCTAAAATATCTTAAACTGTGTTCCGAAGATGAACAGAGGTCTTACGGGTTTGGAACAAGTCATTAATGACATCATTTTTGGGTGAACTATCCCTTTAATGACAGCATTTTCATTTTTGGGTGAACTATCCCTTTAATTCTTGATTTATTTCCTTGTATTTTTCAACCTTTCTTATTATTTGCAACTGTGGGCCGAATCAAAGGTCAACAAAGGCCAACCCTGCGCACTACTTCTATAATGCAATCATTTCATTACAGCTTTCAAAAAGCAAGTTTACCTCAGAATGCACAACTTTGAATGGTTGAAACTTTGCATGAATACTTTGAATGGTTGTCAATGAAAAGAAAATGCTTTTTGTTGCTAGTTGATGTAAACTCGACATCTACCAGCAGGGGCTAACTGGACCATGCTAACACTCTATGTGTGGTGAGACTCTTGCAGAGAAATACAAACAAACTAGTTTGTATTCAGTGTGTATTTGCATTTCCCCATCCCAAACTTATCATACAACAGTCACCCTCTTGGTCAGTCATAATAATAAAGAATGTCTGCTTGCTTTGAGGCTTTTCAATGCAGCGTCAAATGCAATGCACCAAAAAGAGGAATCATCTTTCAAGGCAGAAAATCTTCTGTTACTAAACATACTGCTCTTTTGGCAAATTATGTGTAATATTAATTTATACACATAATAATAGTGTCAAAGAATCAACATAATCTCTGTTTAGCAAAGTCATTTAAAACAAAAGCTAATTCCAAATTAGCATTTAAAGTTTTGGTTTTCATCCCAGTGTGTCCATAATTTTTAATTTCAGACAATAATTTTCAATATTGAAAAGCTAAATTGGGTAGGAGTGAAGCACATTAATATTGCAAAAGTGTTTTTTTTTTCTTATTTGTTACATTTAATAATTGATAGAGCCAATCCATTACCAGGGCCCCTCTCAAACCTGACAGAACTACTCTGGCCACAAATGACCAGGCGGGGTGGGAGAGAGACCGGCAAAAAGAGGGGGAGGGGGAGAAAGTGAGAGAGACAGAGAAAACAAATGAGAAAAAATGTCTGCACCAGCACCTAACTAAGCCGATAACCCCAACTACAAACACTGTTTGTTTCTGTTCTCTGTGCATGTTTGTTTCAACAAAAAGTTGCACGATTATGTTTCCCCATCATAAGCAGATTTAATGAATCCTGATGAAAATAAATAATTCAACTGCTAAATAAAGAACTATTCTTTTGTTTTTCTGTGCACCCAACTGAATTCAACACAGCTGATGTAGGCAGTGAGTGAGGGCAGCCATTGTATAGCACTGCTAATGGCTTGCTAGCTCACAGTACTCTGTAAATGCTTAGAGCACCTAGTGGTTTGCTGAGTTGCATTAAAACAGAAGGGTGGAGTGTGTTCTTGATTAGATGGGTTGAGCTGCACAAGTCTAGATTCCTGCATTTTTTCCCTCTGGCTCTCTTTCCCTGTTATGTGCCAACCTCTCCATCAATACACACATGCATTTACTTACATAAATACATACATATTTAAAGACTGAATATATGTGTGCTACGTATAGCCTACATATTTACATTTTTTTTTATTCTACATTTGGACAAGCTTGTAAATTATCAATCACTCACTTGATGTTGACTCTTAAAAATAAATAAATAAATAATAATAATAATAATAATAATAATAATATGTACATTATAATGTAATAACATATTCACTAGCATTTCAAATGACTCATCGCAATTAATCGATTTAACAGCACTAGTCCCTATATTTTTAATTAGCCAGTAGGTTTAAGTTATATTAACAATGATTGGCTACTAAATAAAAGGGAGTGGCATTTTGATTTTCAAGAACGTTTGATTGGTTTTAATTGATTAAATACGCATATCCTTTAAAAGTGAATTTTATGTTTTTAAAAACACAAAAGATCATTTTAAACTAAACTTTAAAGTGAAATATACATACTGTATTTTCCGGACTATAATCTAAATAAAGACTATTCCGCACTCTTTTTAATAGTTTGGCTGGTTCTGCAACTTATTTATCAAAAATGTAATTGACATGAACCAAGAGAAATGAACAAAGAGAAAACATTACCTTCTCCAGCCACGAGAGGGCACTCTATGCTGCTCAGTGCTCCTCTAGTCTACCCCTGAAAATTTTTTTCTCTTGGTTCTTGGTTCTAAATAAATGCAACTTATAGTCCAGTGCGACTTATATAGGTTTTTTTCTTCATCATGACGTATTTTTGGACTGATGCGACTTATACTTAGGTGCGACTTATAGTCCGAAAATTATGGTAAGCATGTATCCAAATGAGCTCCATATAAGAAATCATATGAGATTAAATCGTCTCAAAGTGAACATTAACACTCCAGGCTTTAATCGGAGTTGCCACATTACTTTCCCGTACCATTCATTCATTCATTTATTCATTCATTCACGGGTTCCCAACTTAATTTGCCTCTTTCACAATTAGTCTCTCCAAGCATTATGAGAAGGGTGTGAAAGAAGAAGTTTACAATGAAGAGAGGATGAGGCCAAATGGAAATTGCTAAGACACAAAAAAAAAAAAAAATGAGCCGCAATGGACATTTTTAACTCATGTCATAGTCCATTTTGAGGAACATGGTGTGGCTATTGTGGGGAATAATAACTTATGATCTTCTGATGCCACCAGTCACATGTCTCGCATGGACAGGCCAAAAAAAACAAACTTTTTCCTTTTTTTTTTTTATACTCAAGCAGCCTTTTTAATTATGCTTCTCTCATAGTAGTTAGTTACTTGTCTGAGACGACCCTCTGTAAAAGCACTGTGCTCTTTGAGCCATCAAGAACATTTCCTTTAAACAGTCGAGTCAAATGATCTGCTCTGCTCTTGAACTTTTGCCAAACCGTCAAAAAAACATCAGACTTTTGACCCTATGCCGCTAAATGCTTTGCAGCACTAGAAGATTCAGATGTGCAATGAATTTTTCTGAAAATTCTGCTGATCTACGGTTTCCTTTTAGTCCTCATAACGGTACAATTTAGAGTATAAAATGCAAAAACTTCTCGTGAGAAGCTAGACACCATCTCAGATCTTTCATAATGCAACAAAGTGCGATTGTGTCATTTCCACTGTTATGATTTCATAACATGTTCAAAGCATTCAAATTCCCAGCTGGTTCAGATGCAAATGATAGTCATCTTTTTAATTATAAAACAAGATCCTGTTTTGAGGCTGCCTGGCCGCATGTCCTTTCTGATTTTTTCAGAAGTGTTCCAAACATGAACAGTACATAAGCTACCTAAAAACGATCGTTAAAGACTCAAGAAGAGCTCCATTTAATTTAGACATAAAAGGGAACAGAATGAGGGATAATGAACAATGGATTTAGAACAACAAACACTACTGTTCAAACATTTGAGGTCAGCATGATTTTTTAATGCTTTTGAAGTTTTATGCTGGCCAAGGTCTGCATTTATTTGCTAAAGAATTTTTTATTGTTAAGCAACATTAAAAATGTTCTCTATTGTGCAAAGCTGAATTTTTTGGCAGCCATTTTTATCAGTGTCACATGATCCTTCAGAAATCCGTCTTATATTCTGATTTGCTGCTCAAGAAACATTAATTTCTCAATTTTTTAAAAATAAAATTAAATAAAAACTCACATTTTTGGAGGATGTCTACAAGTCTTCTGAAGCAAATAAAAATGACAGGGTTATCTGAAGTTTCTCAGTGCAATCACAGTACAAGAAATTGCAATATGTATCTAAAATCATTGTTGATCAATGCACTGGTCAAAAACAGATATAGAATCACCGATAGGCCCGCACACCTGGCATGGGGCTCCTCTTGAGGAGAAGTATTTTAGTAGCCACCCGGCTCCAATAAAAACAGTCTGGTCCTAATCAGCCACATGTGAAACACTGAGACAACTCCAGTTTCATGCACCAGAAAACAGACTGAGGGTGTACTAACACTAACCAGTTTGAACCGTGCCCGAGTGCTTTGACCACCAAAGCCCTGGCCCGCTTGGAAGAGGTGGGCCAGAGCACGGTTCAGTTGGACTTGGGTGCGGTTCGCATGCAGTGTGAGCGCTAACCGTGCTGGAGCACGGAACAGGACACGTGACGTCACGGTTTTGCGACGCTCCAAAACCAACATGGCGGGGAAAGGGTCGCTTTGGTCTACGGCAGAGGTGCAATGCCTGTTGGAAATTTGGGCAGATGAGAGCATACAAGAACAGCTGGACAAAACGCATAAAAACTCAAAACTGCAAAGTCTTTGCTGCACTTCAGCTGGTACCTTGCAAACCTCCTCATACGAGCAGCACGATTACGCGAAAATTTTCGCGCCACTAAGGCGACACATCTGTTTAACAACAGGCTGTGAGAGGGCTGTGGACCACCGTGGACCAAACGACACAAAATTATCCACAAAGAAAACAGAGCGATGGACTCAGAGAGCGCCACTCTTCCTGTTTATCCCGAAACCGTCGCACCATAATGACGTAAGCGTGTTCCGGCACGAATGCTGAAACCCTATGTGAGTTCAGGCCAGAGGGGGAGGGGGGACAATCGTACTCGGGCCCGGTTCATGGCAACCGTGCCTAGTGTGAGTACACCCTGAGACTAATGTTGAGGACAACACTTACAGTAAACCTAAACTGTAAACTTACCTCAACAAGAAAGGAGGGATAAAGGAAAGGAAGATTCTCATCTCACTCTAAAAACCAACTAAACAAATACAAAGGCTTTTTCCACAATCACTTTGCTCAAACATGTCTCAAGCAGGAGGAAATCTAAAAAAAAATTACTTGAGAACATTGTGTGTTACAACAAAGCACTTGTTCTCTCTTGGATTTAATCTTATTATAGCATTGTGTGGATGAGCTCAGAAATCCTTTTAATTAGATTTGGAGCCATGAAATATCATTCATCACATTCAACACACTACCGTTTACTCTGGAAGCTCAAAGCATGTGAAATCACACCCAGTCTCTCAAGCCTGTGCATTAGCTACAAGGCCAAATAATTGCCATTCGAATGTTCCTTCTAAACAATGGCAATATATGCCAAACACTTGGCTGTTTGAGTCTAAACCGTTTTGTTGATTGCACAATGAGATAAAACATAAATCCAATGCAATGTCTCTAATAGAGCTCCACCAGATTAAAGGAATCCAATAAAAAAAAAGCATCACTTGAGCCTGAAGGAGATTTCTAACATGTTTGGTTGGGGTTCGACAGCAGGCAGAGCTGTAAGTGAGTGATTTCATTACGGATTATTGGTGTATATTACCACTAAGAGGAAGGGAAGACCCCACGGTACAAATACGATGTGTGAATGACTAAATGCATTGAGTCATCCTGTGCAGACAGAATGGAGAGTTAAGTGTTCAGGGTTGTCTTGGCAACTAAAGTAGCAGCAAACAAAGGCATTTCATATGATTAGGTGAAATATTTGAAAAACCTTGAAATCCTTGCAAATTTAAGGTGACAGTATATTTAATACGAAACACTCAAAATACACGGATCAAGGAACCAGCCTTCAGTTTAATAATCATTGGTGCAAGCAGTGCAAATTATATCATTAAATTTAATTGCATTTTAATCCATCCATATCAGCACTGTCTTCTGAAACCTTGATGCAGATAAACAATAGCTTTCGGCTTGAGCCACACTTAAAAGTTGTCATTAGATTTCAAAAGAGCAATGCCTACTGCAAACAAATTGTACCTTTCTTGCATAAAACAATGTTGCTAGCAACTTTTGCACAAGTAAACTGAACATAAACGTTTAGATTTAGATGTATGATACTGGTGTCTTTGGGTCAAGCCACACACCATTAAAACAATAAGCATCACTAAGGTAAATGCACATTTGGCTCTTATAATTTCCAACTGTACTAGACACTTTGGACTTGAACTGACTCCTATTGCAATAGATTCATGAAGTTTGTTCTGTTTCTTACACTTTGTTTTGTTCTTTTTTTTTGTATATGTTTCCCCATCTCATAGTACATGCGTCCACTCATGGACATTCTTGGATTCAATTCTGCTGCACCTCACTGACCAGAATACCACAAGTTCTGTGACCGTCCTTGTGTTCTGTTTGTGCTTGTAACTATTTATATGCAGGCCTACTTGTATGTTTACACCCTAAACTCTAGCTAAATTTGCTATATTAAGCAAACGTAATTTTTGTTGTAATTATTATTTGTACCTTGGACAGTTATGTCATGTGATGTCAACATGGCGTCGCCCATGAGGGGGCGACCCACCCCATGTAGAAGAAAACTGCCTTTTATACAAAACTGGCATGCGAGGGGTCTCATAGTGCACATTATTAACTGATATTTCTCAAAAAAAATGCTCTTAATTTGAGTAAATCTTTTAACCAGAATTTTTTTTTATACTTAATGCTCCTTTAAGAAACAAACAAAAGTTCTCTCTAACACCGGTAGGTGTGTCCTACAGAACAGATCAAGACCCCACAAATAAGGATTTTGCACATGCGAATTTCCAAACCATTTCAGTGTTATGAACACACAGACAACGTTCATACACTCTCCCACGCGTTTTTAGGAAATGATCCCGTTTTCAAACTATTCCTAGATCGTCAGCATTTTTGAACGCAAAAAAAAGCCTCAACAGAAAGATCGGGAGCAGTGATTGACATGCGGTTGTTGGAAATCGTACTCTAAATTTGCATGAATCTCGCTCCAACAGTCCTGCGGTTACAACACTGTCAGTGCATTTGAATAAGATTAAAACGGTACTTACATAACGCCGTAACTTTTTTTCAGGTGGAGACTTTCTGAGCCACCCCGTGCACACCACCTCTCCTCCGCTCATTTTCATCTAACCTTCCAGGAAAATAAGCGCTTTAAGTTTCGTGTTTCAACCTGCAACACATGAAAGCAAAGTCCCACAATTTGAGGTGGAAGTTGCGCCCAAGTGTTTTTAGTGCGTTTGTTAAAACAAACAAAAATACCGTCACTCTCGGTTTCCAGCACGTCCACACGGGAAGAGCTTCCCGACAGCGACACAAACTCCTCTGGATGAAGTCCTCTCTTCTGGCGAAAGGAATATATCAAACACCGTATGTTCAAGCACAGCAATATCCGTCTGAAGTTGAGCCTTCTTTTAGTTTACACACTTTATCGGTGTAAATAATCCGCTGTTTTGTTGTTGTTGTTGTTTCCAGCTGAAATGCAACGAGGCAGCGAGTGATACTCGCCAAGTTCGGCGTAGTGAAAGCTTTGCTTGATAACCTTACTTCAAAGTAAACCAAAACAGTTTTCTTGAAAATATATACAGTTTTTCCTTATTTTTCCAAAACATTATGGTCGCATTAGCGCTGATGTGCTTTCTTGGACTAGAAAATAAATCCGTTCCGATCGTCGACCTTCCCTCCAGTTTCACTCCCCACGGCTCCTTGCTGATTGACAAGCATAAACGTCGATACTTTCCCTAAACTCAGCCTCCTCTGGCCTATGGAGGCAGGGAGAAGTCGGTCAAGACGGAGAATAAAGAGCATTACATCATGGGAAATGTAGTCTTGGAGTGTTGCCCCGTGAAGAGGGAAAACGCTGGGACGGAGGACAGAACGCTGAGACATAAACAAATGTCTCAACCACGTCCCAAATAAAACTAGCTTGAGTCCGGATTAAGACTGCGACAATAAAGTAGTGCTGTTCTTTTGCGTCTAATCTTTTTAATGATTCGACTGAGCCGCTTCTCAAACTCAATCTGTAGGATTTGTAAAACAGTCACAGTCGGTTTATAAGATTATTACAATAAATATTTTGTAGAATACCATTTTCTATAACTAGTAAATTGTCTGCCAAAACCTTTTTTTTTTAACCTAAACGAATGTTTGTGTGGTTAAATGTGACAGCAAAATATATTTAGGCACTAAATAATTTTTATATATGTATATATACGTTTATATTTTTGTGTGTTGAATCATACTGCAATAAGCTGACGTGAACTTTGCAGTAAACACCACCCATTAATAAAGCCCCAAAAGTAAAAGAAAAGCCAGGCGTGTCTAGATTTGGCTTCATTAAACGTTTTAGAGCATGTACAATTCAACACATGATGACGTATTTACGTCAGTACGTAAAAGAATCACTGTTTCTGAAATGAATCTTTAAATGAACTGTTTGAAAGAACCGAATCGCAGAAAAGAGTCCAAAAGAGACTTTCAATTAAAGCATAGTATGTTTAAGCGAACGTCTTGATACAGACTGCACTTACCTAACAGAATTGTCCAAATTAATGATGCTGTCTTTTAATAGCTAGCTGAGTTTTTTTATACAGGAGTTAACTTTACACAGGCCTACATATTTATAAAAATTGAGAAATTCAGACAGTTTAAGATAAACCCTCAAAAGCATAGGTAGGCTACTAAAGTTAATACGACTGGTAAACGGTTTCTGTCAGTAAAGAATGTTTTCATGTTTGTGGGATTGGTATCTTCGGAATGTTATTGTAATGCTAAACGCCTAGCTGGTTATCTCTGAAGCTCTGTGCCTACTCTCTGCAATGATTTGCATCTCAGTGCAAACGATTGATTTAGTCATTTATTATCCTATAATCTTTCATCTTGTGATTTCAGGTTGTGTCTATAATCCATATTAAGTATTTTTATCTACAAAATAATTTAGTCCACACCTTGGTTGTTTTCTTCTATTATCTGTCTACTCTAAAAAACCCAAGGACGATATAAGTGGCTATGGACCTTTTTCCTATTTCTGGGTTTCTCAGCAGAAAAGGTCGTCATAGTTGGGTATTTCAATAGTTATTATAACAACATTATAACTATTTCCATGTCACAAAATTAATTGTCAGTGGGAGTGGCCTAAACTGTAGCAAAGACATGGGTAGATAATATCAGTTGTTGAATAATTCAAGTCATTGATTTAACCAAATGGTTTTAGAGACTGTGTGAGTGGTGCAACACTGTTATAAAGCGAATGGCTCTGGGGGGGACTGAAGAACTAAAGCCCACATTTGAAAACCACAAAGCCAACTTTGCTACATGTATTAGTTCACCAATTTAGAAATGCTCATCTAAGGATTGCTTAAATGTCTATTCTAAGCTAATGAACAAGGACAATGATGTTTTGCTGATTTTAATTGGACTTAACTGGCTCAAAAACAAAGAGTTGTTTTAGGGTGTAGTGGTTCAAACTGAGGACAGTGGGATGTTGGGGATGGATTTATGGATTGACAGGCATGAGGTGACTAACAAAGGTATCATACTCTGGTAGTAAAAACAGACCTAAACTTGGTCATTGTCTTAGAACCATAGAATATTCACAGGAATAGCACTTGTTTTAATTGTTGCTCGGGGGTTCAGTATAAACCAATTTATATATATCTATATAGTTTATTTCTATTTTGTTTTCATTTTGATATTGTCATTTTTATAACCCTTTTGAAGAGGTCTATATAGTTTTTAAAGATGAACATAAGAATGGCAATGAAAATAAACATAAGTAATCAAAAATGTATTAGTACTGAAATCAAATGTGTCTTATTGTAACTGAACACTGAAAACTGAAACATCAGCTTTTTTTCTTTTCTTTTGGATATAAGACTTGAGCTTTCATACTGTAACCACATCTCTAACCTTGAAATAAAATAGGCACATTCTTTTAAAATGTTTTAACTAGTAAATGACACAAAACCTGACAGTGATCAAGTGAGTGATCAATTGTAACATGGTTTTTAAATAATATAATTAGACAATTTTCAGTTATGAGTATTTACTATAGAGCCAAAACCATAAGTATTACATATTAACACTGTACAGCAAGAAGGTTTTGTGTGTGTGTGTGTGTGTGTGGCTGGTCCGTATTGGACTACTGAAGTATTAAAAAGCACATGAAATTCACTTTAAAAATTTAAATTAAAAAAAGGTATCACCTGAATGAATAAAATAACTTAATTGTAATTAAATAATTGACAAAAGGATATAGCTGTAATCCTCAACCCAGAAGTTGAAAAACTTCCAATTCAAATATTCATGCAAGCAGTTCACTGTATAGTATGGTCCAAAAATATTTTTAAAACCATTCTCTGCCTAATGATTTCTGTTTAGAAAATGAAACAATTAAGATTCCAGAATGAGACCATAACCATTACTGTATTTTGTACAAATTTATTGCATGCCCATTTCTGACCTAAAGTACTCAAAGTGCTTCAATTAATTTCAAATGAACATCAATGTAAAAGGGAAAAACCATGCAAACCAGAAAAATGAATAAGACACATCTGTTCTGAGGTGGCACACTTATCCACACTGTGGGCAATCGGGACAAAACAAATGCTGTTAGCTGGACTGTCCAGTGCTCTGAGGCTATGTCTGTGACCCTTCCTTAGAAGACGAGTCTGCTGACTGTATTGAAGCCCCCTCCTCCACCCCCACCTGAGGGCCCACAGCTGCCAGGAGGCTCGTTGTCATCAGAACCGTTGGGTCGGAATGAGCAAGAAGCAGAGGTTGCTTGAAGAGCTCGAGCTCTAGCATTCAGCTCCTGCTCCTGGAAGGAAAAGAAAAAAGGGCTAAATCCATGACACAAAGGAAAACCATTCATATTTCATTGAAAACCCATTTTTGAAAAGACTTTTATTTGAAAATGTCAGGTGGAATAACAATAATAATAAAATTCAGTATCTTAATATATTGTAACAATAAATAATGTATTGAACTTTACAAAGAGCCATAAGGCTTTATAAAATAATTTAATGTCCTATGTTTTTCCCCTTTTGTGTTTTTGTACCATATTACTTATTTGTTAAAATTACTTAAATTTTTTTTTTTATTAAATTTTTTTTGGGGAGGGGGTACCTTTATTCATCAAAGAGGCTCAATTGAGCTCAATTGGTAGAGCACTGCGCTATTAAGCGCAAGGTTGGGGGTTCGATTCCCCGGGAACACATGATATGTAAAAATTGATAGCCTGAATGCACTAAGTCACTTTGGATAAAAGCATCTGCTAAATGCATAAATGTAATTTTTTAATTTTAATTTTATTCATAGAAGTATTAAATCAGCATATTAGAATGATTTCTGAAGATCATTTGATACTGAAGACTGGCTGCTGAAAATTCAGCTTTGCCATCAGATGAATAAAATATATATTTTTAAACATAAAGCCTTAAAACTGTTATTTAAAATTGTAACAGTATTTCAGAACATTACCTTTACTAATTGTATTTTGATCAAATAAATACAGCCTCGCATAGAATAACAGTAGTAGTATATTTTTGTTTAATGCCATGTCAGCATCTTAGGCTATTTTCTTGGAGAGCATAAAAGTGCACCACAGACAAAGTACAATATTCCCACCTGCAGGAAGAGTTTGTTGTCTTTGGTAATGGCATCCATCAGCTCCTTCTGCAGGGGCGGCTCTCCACTCAGTCTTGAGCCATTTACAACTGACCCAGGATTGCTCGGTTGTCCACCGACCTCTTGTTTCCTGTAGATCAGGACATAGGCTGTGTCCTTAGGGAAGCGACCGGTGACGTTCCGCAAGGACTCAGAGTTTGTATAAGTCACACGGCTGTCATTAAACAAGAACCAGTCGGTGGACTTGTTGTCAGTGCATCCCATTTCCTCCTGTGTGGCTGTCGAGCGCTCTGATAGGCTGGAGCTTTCCAGGGGCGTGGAACTTGGGTGAGCTACAGAACCGTCAGTGTTACTCACATTCCTTCCATACGAATAGTAGTGACCGCTCTCAGAGGACATCCCAGAATGCACTACAACAGAACTCAAAACATACGGCACTGACAGCAACTCCGAATCACTGTCGTTTGTCTTGCCATTTGTTCTGTTTTCTGTCATCACATCCTCCTTTTGAGAAGGTTTGAGCTTCTTAGCTAGATTCTCACCACTCTCTGGGGAGTCGGATGAGGAAGACGTAACTGAGATACCGTGTTGGCGTAAAGGCAGGCTCATGTGCAGCGGAATGCCTACATTGTCCAGGATCTTGCGACGGACGTGACAGGTGGCATCGTACGAGAAGCGCAGCAGAGTCAGAATGAGGTACTCAGGTGCCGCCACCACCCGCATGACCTTCTCGGCCCTCTGAAGTGAGGCGCAGCGTTCACAGAAGTAGCAGTTCTCATTCTCTAGGATTTCTGGAGCTAGGAAGTAGTCGACCAAATCTGGTACAGACAGTGTGGGCTCCTCCACCGGCCTCTCAATCCTGGTTCCTGCACCTTCTTTAACCGAGCCCTCCGACGATTCACTGCCTCCATTCACCGCCCCTTGGCAGGGTCCCACAGAGGAGGAGCTTTTGTGCTCATCGGTGGGACCGTGGCACTTGGACATCGAGGGGCAGAATGCAAGAGAGAGGTCTGTAAATGGCTCCTCTTTTTCTGACAGGCTGTGGCACTGCAGGCAGCGGATGGCTGTCGAGAGTCGACCACCAAACATACGCTCCACTAGAGTGCGACCATCTCCCTTGGGTGCTACAGGATCTGGATTCAATGGCATATCAGCGACTGGCTGACTTACAGCATTGTTTAGAGTTTCAGCAGAAGTGCTTGCAGGTTCAGGTTTTGGGCTGTTCACCTGAAGTTCTGAGAGAGTCTTCTCTTCTTCATGCAACCTTAATTTCACAGAAGACAGAACGAGACACATGAAATGCATAAACTCCCCATGCTGTCATAAATAAGAAAACGCATTATTTTATTGTTTTTAGGGCTGTTATCAATTAAAGGAACCTCTTATTTACATAAGTAAAAAACCCAGCAAGTAAAATGATAGCTTTGCAAGCCATATTATATATATATATATATATATATATATATATATATATATATATATATATATATATATATATATATATAATTATCAATATATTTAATACATAATATATTATTATGTATTATATATAAATGTATATAATACATAATTACATTTTTTATTGCATACTTGTTACTTGTTGAAGTTTAAATAGTTTTGTTTACTTTTTCCCATTTTCACTTCTTAACAGCTCTTACACTCTGTAGTGAAGCAGTGACATGATATTATTCATTAAACAGTTACCAGCATTTAAATAATAAAAATGTATGTATTTAAAACATATACACATTACAGTGAAATGCAACAGTTACCATATGGTCCTTGCTGTAGAAAAAGTGATTTTTGGATGAATCCCTCTTTGTAAACTCAAGAGATTTGGATTCTGACAGTACATTTTTATGCAGGTGGCAGGAGAAAAACAGCCATTCTGGATTCTAGATAGCAATAAAATCACACTAACCCATGCAAATGAAGAAAATATGTAACTGCCCAATGAGAAACAACTACAACCAACCTTTTTCCACACATTATGGACTTATATTTGGCCAGTTTATACTGAAGCTGACTGGCTGTCTTCTGACAGTCTTCTTTTTAATATCTGTACAAATTAATGTATGCTTCACTTGTATTTTACTTGCTCACTTATGCTTCAAACTTCTTGAGCTAAGAAATATATATATATATATATATATATATATATATATATATATATATATATATATATATATATATATATATATATATATATATAATAATGGATAATATATATATATATTATCCATTATTCCTGACAAACAGGAACCAGAATAAGGAATTAATGTCTGATCAGTCTTCGGCAATCATGTAACAGTTGTAATGTCAACTGAATGAACGTGTTACAATAAACTGCCCTAATAAAGTTTCGAAATCAGCTCAGTCTGGCATTGCACACTTACAGCAAAACTCTTAACTCTTAAACATACATCATTCTTGCCATTGCCATTTTCTGAGTTTACCTGTCCAGCAGAAAGCGCAAATACTCTGAGCAGTCTTGCTGGGATCCGGCTGTAAACCACGGCGGCCGAGAACCCTCCAAAAAACTCCTTGGAGAATATGCTGCTCTCTGGTGGGCAAATAACATGATAAATAAATCACCAGCAGGTATGCTTAATACTCTCATTTAACACGCCCACCCAGCAATGCCAGACACTGTAATGTTTCAAAGGACATTCCGGAAACTGCACAGAAGATAAACATACCTGTGTGTGGGCCAAGAAGGCAAAGAGAAGCTGGAGCTTCTTCATGAGGGTGTTGCTACCATTTAAATGCAGAGACATAACATGTCGTCTGAAACTTTTAAAGAGAGACTGTTAAAAATATCAGAAATACATTACAAAATATAAGAAATATTTAAATGCCTGAGGATCATTTTATGGTGCTTTATATTGTGTTTACTTGCAAATACATAAAAAAGTAATGTTATCCTGCTGCATATGGAGAATGTTAATGTTAGATTAATGACAGTAGAACAGTTGAGAAAGAGATCAGATAATATGCAACAGATTAAAAACGTACTCTGTAGCCATGAATAAAATTTGGATGATGCTGTTCATGTAGCACGTGTTGCCCAGATTCACAAGTCCCGTCTTTCCCGTTTCAGATTTTCCGGTGATCATAAGCAGGCCTGAGGCAAATGAATTTGACTGAGAGGACCAGGCACTTTGGTTCAGAACAAATTTGATCTTCTCCTCATTAGGTTTAGGTAGTTCCTACAACAGAACCAGAGGAGGATATAAAACAGATGAAGCATTGCAACACACTACTGTTCTAAAGGTTGTGTTCAGTTTATGAAAGGAATTAACTAGTTTTGATCAGCAAGGATCTATGAAATTGAATAGCAACAATAAACACTAATAATGTCCCAAAATATTTCTATATTACAAGTGCTTTGTTTTTGAACTTTCAAAGATTCAAAGCACAACATGAATGTTTCTTAAGCATCATACTAAAATGATTACTGAAGGGTCATGTGACACTGAAGACTGAAGGGCTGCTAAAAATTCTACTTTGCCATCACAGAAATATAATTTCTTTTGATAAATGTTAAAATAGAAAAAAAGTTATTTTATTTGTAATATTTCAGTTAATTACTCAGTTATTACTGTATTTGTCATGCCTTAAGGAACATGAGACTTCTTTCAAAAATATTAACTTTACCGACCCCAAACATCTGAAGTACACTCTATTAAATACTCTATAAAAAATGTTAGCAAAACATGTTTACTGTTGTACACCAGAGCCCAAACCAGAGAATCCCTGTTTTATGTCTTACTTTAATGGATTCAAGAATGCTGTCATAGAGGTCTGGGAAGCCAGAATATTGGTACATCATGCAGTGAACGAGTTCTGCAAACTGCAGCAGGAAGGTTTTGCTGTTGGGAAGGCCATCATTCTTCAAAGACTTTACAAGTGGAACTATATGAGGAACCACCTGGTACAAAAGACAAGGGTTATATAATTCACATAACACGATTACAAAGCAGATATTAAAATGCTCAAATCAGATACTAAAGACCACAGCTCCTTAAATGCATTACAAACATTTTCAACTGATTAAAAAAGAAAAAAGAAAAAGCGAAGCAATGTTCACAGTGGCCTTACTAAGTGGAAGGCTTCGGGAGAGTGCTGGAAACTAAGCAGCATGTGTGAAAGCACCACCAGAGCTGCCTGTCTCACAATGGGATACCAGAGACGATTGAAGACCTGTAAACGGACAAACAAAAACACATCCATATACATAAACGCACAGAAAAGCATCTGCCAGGCTGGTCCGAACAACAAGTTTTTAGGCATCAAAGACAATAAATAGTTTATGGACTCAGCTAATATAATCAATTAAATTCTGATCCATTCCACTTCCCAATACTTTCTACAAACCAGAACTCATATGCTGGAGTTGCTTGTAATTCTCTAAATATGTCAATTTGAAAGCTCTTTTATGAGATTTTTTACACACAAACCTGTTCAATTTTGAGCAGTGTGACATCTATGAGGATGGTGAACTTTTGAACTGCAGCAAGACCCTTTAATAAAGCAATGACCCAGGTGTCCACATGATTGGCTAGAGGCCAGGACAACCAGTCAATCATCCTGAGAAAGAGAGAGAGAAAACAGGGTCAGGACAGGCAACATATAAAATAAAAGCCTTACATAAGAGTCACAGTGCCACACAAAATAAAAACTGGCAACATTTTGACCTCAACATTTAACCCAAGGAAAATAAAATAACAAAACAAACACTACTCATTTAAAATCTGTTGAGCCATGATGAACACTACACTCTTTCTGAATGACCTGCATAAATGCAATTACTACATACTTGAGGCACACAAGAAGTAAAGAAAACAACATGATGGCAGTTGAATCAAGGGCTTAGTCTTTTAAATGGACACAAAAGCACTATTCACCAGCTTTACACAGAGCACGCACGCACACACATGCACACACACACACACACACACACACACACACAGAGTCTGACCTGCAGAGTGCTTGTGTCATACTGGCATCTTTAACATTCTGGTCAGTGGTGAGGCTTTTGATGAGGACTGTGATCATTTGCAGAGGGATGTGTTGGACCAGGCTTGCTAGAGCAATGGAGGGTTCAAATGAAGGGTCTGAAATGAAAAAAAAAAAACAGTGCGGAAATATCATTTTTGAATATTACATTATGATTTCATATTTGTGCATATGCCAGTTTTTTTTTTTTAAAGGGGTAATTTCATACTTTTTTTATGTGCAAAAATATATCTACCATATTTTAAAAGGGTTAATTTAATTTATTGTTTGACTGAAAATTTTTAAATAGTTTAAAAAAAATAGTTTTTTTTTTTTTTTTTGCCATTTTCCACCCTTTCAGACCATTAAAACTGAACGGCCTGTTGTGTTGCCATATAAATAAAAACACCCCTTTCAATCATTGTTTCACAATGCATGTTAACATGTTAAATGATAAAAAATCTGTCATTATTGACTGACCCTCATGCCTATAATTGACCATTCTGAATCATTTGTATAATGCTTCTGCAATGTTTTCAAAGCTCCCTTCCAATTCATTCTAATTTCCTTAATTTGAAATACGAATGAAGGAATTATGCATTTATATAGCGCTTTATTGTGTATTTCTGTACACCCAAAGCATTTTTCAATCATGTGGGGCAATCTCTCCTCAACCAGCAAATACCATCCCAGGAGGAATCATTGCTTACTGACCTGTGGATGAGATGATGGCAAACACCTCCTGCAGTGATGGTAGCAGTGTGGCCGGCTCGGCTTTCCAGATGCTCTGCAGCAGCACGCTCACCCTGGTCACCTGGGTCACATACTCCCGCAACTCCCGCTCTTCAGTGGCAGGACAGTTAAAATACGCAAAGGTGCGCACAAGCTGCTGGCAGAACAGAACTCCAGCCTTCTCTCGTGGGACGCACTGAGGGAAGTCCGTCAGTATGGTGGCCAGCTTGGCACAAGTTGCTGGTTCCGGCCGTTCACAGATGATGCGTAGGACCTCTGTCTGTAGCAGCGGTGCCAACTCCAACACAGCCGGGCAGCTGATGAGCAGTCGGAGGGAACCATGAACGAAGTCCAAGATAGCAGGGTCTCTGTGGTCCAGAGAGCCATAGCCCTGCTGTAGGAGACCGAGCAAGTATTGCTTACTGAAGAAGCGGGCAAACTCATCGCGATGGTAACGCGCGTACGCTTCTTGCACTTGGAGGCCAACCTGTCGCTGAAAAGCATCCTCACCCAGGAGAATAAGGCGGGTGGTGAGATGATACAAGGCCTGGCACTGCTCCTCGGTCACTTCCTTTTCTGCAGCCTCCATCACTTTTTTCACAATAGCCCGTTTGACATTCAGAGGATGGGAGGAGCTGACCAGCGCTTCCAAAATCTTATCCATGGTTGGACTGTATTGTACCACAGGAAAATTTGAGGTAAGCTAATGGAGCTGTAACAGTATTAGAGAGTGAGATTATTTCTTGTGTCAAAAGTATTAGTCATGTCTGGCTATGCATCATGTGAGGTGGTTTTTATAAAAAAAAATAAAAATGATGACAAGGTTTGATTGTTTGTAAAGTGAAAATTGATTCTACACCAGCTTTTTTAGTTCACATTTATACTACATGCCTACACATTTAAAATATTAGTTTTTTATCTTTTACCTTCCTGTTAACATTGCTGAAGCAATAAATTCAGTGACACAGAAACTTCATTCCACCACACAGTTATTTAATTTTTTTTTAAAAGAAGTATATTGAACCTTACTAAAAAATCTAACTTACGTTAAAATGAATGTTAATGAGTATATTTCACTCAATTTCTCCTATTGTCATCACTTTGAAGAAACAATTACAAATAAAATAACATGTATTGCCAAACTTCCGTATTAACAAAAAAAAAAAAAAAAACACTTTAGATTTTCCTTTACGAATGTTTTTTTACATATTCCTCATAATAAAAAATTGGTTTTCTATCAAGTAGTATAATTGATCCATTAATCAATTAATATCATAAACGGATTAAATATATTTACAAATTAAAATAAATTCAACAAAATTACCAATTCTTGGCATTAATATAACACTGACATGAATATGTGTGTGTGTGTGTGTGTGTGTGTGTCACACAAAACCAACCTTATGTGTCAATTGAGATTTGTACATCATCTGAAAGCTGAATAAACAATTTCCATTGATGTATAGTTTATTAGGATCTGACAATATTTGGCCGAGATACAACTATTTGAAAATCTGGAATCTGAGAGTAATAAATAAAATAAATAAAAAATAAATAAAAAATAATAAATAAATAAAAATACTGAGAAAATCGCCTTTTAAGTTGTCAAAATGAACTCTTAACAATGCATATTACTAATCAAAAATTAAGTTTATATATATATATATATATATGGGAGGACATTTAAAAAATATCTCCATGGAACTTGATCTTTACTTAATATCCAAATGATTTTTGGCATAAAAGAAAAATCAATAATTTTGACCCATATATAAAGTTTTTTTTTTTTTTTTTTTTTTTGGCTATTGCTAAAAATACACCCCAGCGTTTTGTGGTCCAGGGTCATAGATAGATAGATAGATAGATAGATAGATAGATAGATAGATAGATAGATAGATAGATAGATAGAAATAGAATCCTCTTTGTTTACTATCTTTATACTTTTATTGCTGCCAATTCTTGGCATTAATATAACACTGACATGAAAATTCTAATTAAAGATTTAAGTTAAAGGAAGTTTAAATTAGTTAAAGATGAAGTAGTATGTCTTTAAGCATTCATAGAAATGACAAAGCTGCTTGTATGAGAGACAATTCCAACTGCTTATATTATTTCATGTCTCTTACAATGTCTAAACAATTAATGTCTTTCTACTACAAAATAAATACATAAATAAAATAAACAAAAATAGGTCAACCCAAACAAATGTGAATTTGAATTTATTGCGGGTTACTGACCTAGACAGAGCATTCTGGAAAGAATCAATATCATATGTTATGCGGTTTGCTGCAAATGAAAGCTCTAAAGCTGTAATGAAGATAAAGCTACCTGCTAACTACTCTGCTAGCTAGCTTGGCTAACACAAAGCAGTTAAGCAACCATATAGTAGGACGACACAATAAAACACGAAGCAGAGAAAGATCGCACACACCGTTTACAGATTTAATATCTGGTTGGTTCCTATCGTTATGGACGATATCAGCAGCTAAGTGGCTGATTTAGAAATCGAAACACACAAATGCCACAGCACTGACTTAGCAAAAACAAGAATTACTCGCCTGTCTTTTCTCAAGGATGTCAGCAACGATCGACACTCACCAAATTATGTCATTCCAAAAATGTATTGGTACAGAACTGGAAATAAATCTAATCAAAAGCCGAAATACATATTTTTAAGATATTAATGTTGTGAGCTGCTTGGTAAACTGCGACCTCTTTCAATCAGCTGTTGAAACACACATACGTCATCTAAACGCGCAGAAGTAATGTTAGGACCCACACTTGAGTCCAACATATGAAAAAATTATAATACATCGTTTTTTTTAATAATAATTCAATATTATAATAATTCTTAATGGTGATAGGAAACCGAGGTTTTCTTAACCGTTTGAGGGTTTCATGAAATTGTGTCGATAAATGGCTCTATACTCTTTTAACACATTAGCAACATCTGGTGGTCGGACTTGGTTTCTCCACCAAATCTAACAAAACATCGCGGAGAAGAGGATGGACTGTGGCTAGAAGGGATACGGGAAAAACCTGAAACTATCAATAAATTGAATGTTCTACCTGTTACATTTACATTTAGTCATTTAGCTGAAGCTTTTATCCAAAGCGACTTAGAAATGAGGACAATGGAAGCAACCAAAATCAACAAAAGAGCAATGATACAAAACGCAGTATAGCAAGGGCTTTTAAATAATATAGTAAATAATAATAATAATAATAATAATAATAATAATAATAATAATAATAATAAAACACAGATAGAATAGAAAAAGAATAGAGCAAGCTAGTATTTTTATTTATTTATTTATTTATTTATTTATTGCTTTTGTTAATTGCATAATACATGAAAAGAAAAAAGATTAGATTAGATTTTTTTTCTTTTTTTAAGAATGGAATTAGAATAGTGAGTGCTAAAATTAGAGGGTCAAATACAGATGGAAGGGATGTGTTTTTAGCCGATTCTTAAAGATGGCTACTCAGCTGCTTGGATTGAGTTGGGCAGGTCATTCCACCAGGAGGGAACATTTAATTTAAAAGTCTGTAAAAATGGCTTTGTGCTTCTTTGGGATGGCATAATCAAGTGATGTTAACTTGCACAACACAAGCTTCTAAAGGGCACATACATCTGAAGTAATGAGTTTAGGTAAATGGGTGCAGCGCCAGTGGTGGTTTTGTGGGAAAACATCAATGCTTTAAATTTTATGCCAGTGCAAATTGATAAACAGAGGGTTGACGTGTATTCTTTTTGGCTCATTAAAAATTTATTTTTGCTGCCACATTCTGGATTTATTGTAAAGGTTTGATAGAACTGGCTGGAAAACCTGCCAAGAGAGCATTGCAATAGTCCAGCCTGGACAGAACAAGAGCTTGAACAAGGAGTTGTGCAGCATGTTCCGAAAGAAAGGGCCTGATCTTCTTTATGTTGAATAAAGCAGGACCGAACAGTTTTAGCAATGTGGTCTGAGAAAGTCAGCTGAACATCAATCATAACGCCAAGGTTTTTGGCTGTTTTTGAAGGAGTTATGGTTGATGTGTCTAACTGGATAGTGAAATTGTGATGAAACGATGGGTTTGCTAGAACCACAATCAGTTCTATCTTGGCAAGATTGAGTTGAAGGTGATGGTCCTTCATCTAGCAAGGAGTGTTTGTTAGACAAGCTGAGATGCAAGCAGCTACTGTCGGATCATCAGGATGGAATTGTGACTTGGACACCTCACCTCTCCTAGATACTTTGAATACCTATCTGATAGGTAAGACTCAAACCACTGGAGTGCTGTTCCTGAGATGCCCTTTGCCAGTATGGTTGACAAGAGGATCATGTCAAAAGCAGCGGAGAGATGAAACATGGTGAAAATGTGGATTCCGCTCTTGCCAGTCTAAGGGTTTAAAAAACTGAGAGCAAGGCAGTCTCAGTTGAATGTCCACTTCTGAAGCCAGATTGATTGCTGTCAAGGAGGTTGATCTAAGTGAGAAATGCAGAGACTTGGTTGAACACAAGCTCGTTCAAGTGTTTTTGCAATGAAAGGAAGAAGGAAAACTGGTTTGTAGATCTCTAAAAGAGATTGGTTGAGGGTGAGTTTCCTAAGTAGTGGAGTTATATGAGCTTGTCTAAATGTTGATGGAAAAACACCAGCGTGTAGGGATATGTTAATGATGTGAGTGAGTGCAGGACATTATTAAATTTTAAAAAATAGCAATTATTGATGTACAGTGTGAGAACAATTATGCTATACAGATGTGCGCATGTCCAGTAGTTTTAGCTGTATGCCATCTAGCCTTAAAGGAGACAATATGCCCCTTTTTACAATAGGTAATATAAGAAAAGTGTCGCCAGAAAGTATCTGCAAAGGTTCAGCTCAAAATAGCCTACTACACAGATAATAATAATAATAATTCCTTACAATTATATGGCGCTTTTCTAGGCACTCAAAGCGCTTACATAGTCAGGGGGTATCTACTCATCCACCACCAGTGTGCAGCATCCACCTGGATGATGTGACGGCAGCCATATTGCGCCAGAACACCCACCACACACCAGCTTTCTGGTGGAGAGGAGACAAAGTGATGAAGCCAGTCAGCAGATATGGGGATTGTTAGGAGGCCATGATGGTCGGAGGCCAATTGGCGAATTTTAGGGATTTTTAATGACCACAGAGAGTCAGGACCTCGGTTTAACGTCTCATCCGAAGGACAGATCAGTGAGATCCTTTATTATAGTAGTTCAACAGATCACAAATCCCACGGTTCAGATCACATTACAGTTTTTGACCCACGGATTGCATAATTTTTCAGATCAGCTTGAAAATAAAAAAAAATATTTCAATTTAACTTGCTTTCCATTTATTAGCCTATTTCTAAAGTGAAATAGGCTACTTCTTTGATACCACATACTACTAGATTAACTAAGAAAGTTCAAACGATTCAAGACACGAGAACATCCAGTAAAAATAAGAACAAATACAAATGACAACAACAAACTAATGTCATAGTGCTGTAATCAAATGTAGCCAAAGAGTTTTCTTTATTTTCATGACTATGAAGATTGTAGAGTCACACTGAAGGCATCAAAGGCTATTTGACCAAGAAGGAGAGTGATGGGGTGCTGCGCCAGATGACCTGACCGCTACAGTCACCGGACCTGAACCCAATCCAGATGGTTTAGGGGTGAGCTGGACATTATCAGCTACTTTTATGGTCTTTCTGGACTTTGCACAGGCTTTTGACACAGAGTTCACCCAGGTGGTGGAGGGCCAAGCGGCGGTGTGTCTGGGAACCAGAACAATTTTTTCCCCTCCCTCCCCTCTCTCGTCTCTGTCTTTCCTCATCCTTCCGTCTCCTTTTCTCTCACTTCGTCTGTCTGTCCATACCCCCAAGTACCCCACAGCAGCAGTGATCGGCTCCCACAGAGGAGGGAGGGGGGGAAGAGCACAGTCTTGGGAGTACCCCCCAGCTGGCTAGGGGTGATGGGTTATGTGACGAGTGGGGTGGGGCAGAGTAGTCCGCGGGGAGCTCTCACGCTGTTTTGTGTACATTTTATTATTAAAGTTTTATTTAAATGTCCGCCGGTTCCTGCCTCCTTCTTCCTAACGTTTTACTTTGTTACAACCGCCTGTGGAGCATAATAAAAAAGGTAAAGGGTCATGAAAAGTATATTGGAATACTAAGGCTCCTACATGATGGAGCGATGGAGTTTCTGCAAATGGCAATAGGACCACTGGGAGGAGCCAGAGGAGCTTGATTTTTTTCACAGATTATCTGTCTCATATTCTACAGTCAGGACATAATGACAGGTTTAATAAATATGTAAAAAAATATTTTTTACAAAAGTTCCCTACAGCACCTTTAATATCTAAAAGGTTTCCATGTGAATTTATACATTACTAATTTTGTGAAATAAATGAATAATAATTGTCATAATCGTAAAACCATGCTTATTTCTCAGACAATAATCGTACCAACAAAATCTGTGATGGTTGCATCCTTAAATGCAAATATGTGCTATTTGATGGACTTTATTCAACTTGGACAGGCAAACAACACAAAGAAAACAGAGATTTCAATATGAAAACAATTAACAAATATGTCCCAAAGAGCATGAGAGGGAATTACAAAATAATCACTGAGAATAATGGGTTATATCAGGATATACTTATTTACTTTTAATCAATCCTGTTATGTGTTCTGTTAAATTTCTTCTACAAGAAACTCTTTGGTCAAAGCTACATCCACTTTGAATGGCAGTGACTGTAAATGATCCATAAAGACTGTGTAAGGGAAACGGGTCAAATTTAGCTCAAAGGGAATTATTTAAGATTTTAAAGGGAATTTGAACAGAATCACTGTTTCACGGCTGCTCACGGAGACGCCCTGCGATTCAGTGAACGAGCCGTTTAACATCAAATCTGCGCTGGATACTAATATCCAAACTATAGTGAAACACTATCAATTAGCACAGTAACAAGATCGGCAGTTTAAGACATTAACTTGTAAGCACAAAACACAAGATACTTCTCTTTTCAATATGAATAAGGCTTTATTAGATAAATCTAAGACATATAAGCTAATATAACACATAAACGCACGCAATCACAAATTCACACAAGTTGCAGGAAGATTGAAAGTTAGGGAAAGATGAGTTTAAGAGAATGGAAATATGGAATCCTAAGTTTACAGCAATACGTTAAATTGCATAGACATGAACAACCATCAATCACGTAATTAACCCTCACATTGAGTTCTTCAGTGAGGTTAAAATTATATTAGATACACCAGCAAAGGTCACAGTCTGGAGGTAAAGTTACTTGCGTCTCCTGTGAAAGAGTCCCGGGGAAATGGGCTATCCCGAGGTCATTGATTGGCTGGAAGTTCAGTCGCTGAAGTGACGTCTTGGGGAGCCCGTGCTTGGGCGTTGGCTGAAGCTGGAGTTGTATGGCTGGTTGGAGTTGAAACGCGCAGACGAGGTCGACGTTACAAAACTTAACTCAGAACACGAAACTCTCAAACAGAAAAGAAAAGAAATAAAGTTTGACGAGACAAGGTTGTGTTCCTTCTCATCGTGGCTAAGTAGCAGCAGGCTTGCAGGCCGAAACACGCTGGAACCGCGCTCAAAGAACAGGGATGATTAAACAGCATGGCTAGAAGCTACAAGCTAAAGCTAGGTAGCAAAGCTACAAGCTAAAAGCTAAGAGCAGGCATGATTAATAGCAGAGACTAAAAGCAGACTAAAAGCGAGGCATGACTGATATCACAAGCAATGCTAGAACTAAAAGCAAGATTTTATGGTGTCCAAAGGTATTTAAACTTGCCTGTTGGCCACACCTCAAATGTTGTCTTGACCAATCAGATATTGTCTTGGCTCGGGGGTATCATAAATCATTTGATTATCTTACCAAGCATGTGGTCCGAATTTTCCTGCCTTGCAGGGCCTAATTTTGGACATGACTCCTATTACCAGGTTATGATATATTTTACAAATAAATGATTGTCAGGACAATATCAAGAAAGAAAATTCAATCACAGACATACCAAACATAATTACAAATCGTTAAGCTATGCCATAGTTATAAAAAAAAAACATACACAATAAGTGATTATAACATGATAGTCAAATGTGTGGGTTACACATAAATGAATATGGAGTGAAGCGATGGACTGATTCATTTATAAGTCTTTTTAAATTCATTCTGGTCCATATATGTGTACAAAAGCAGTTTCTTTGTCTTTACAGAAGTATTTGTCAAGAGAATGGCAGAGGTTTAAAGCCCTTCCCCCCCTTAGGAATTTCAGTCTGGTTCTGCTGGGTGGGGGAAGTCAATGGAAGTGTTTAACTTGATCTCCTGGGTTTACATGTGATGTCCAGCGTTGCATTTCCATTACGAACAACACATTTTTGACACCAAATTTCTCTTCTTCGAATTGAAATTGTAAATAATTGTTCTAGTGGTGTTAATGTTCAAAGCTGTTGTGTGAACAAGTTGGTTGGTCATCTTGCTTGGTTCTTGTGGCACTAGAACTGATTTATGACTTCCTGAGGAATTCAGCTCGTGTTTCAATGCACACAGCTTTGATAGACTCTTTAATTTGTCTGGTTCGACTCATTTCTGCTATATATATCTGCTCCTTTCGATCGGCGAGGTGTTTAGGTGAAGACATCGTCGATCGCTGGAGAAACAAAGGCAGAAGAAGCAGACAAACACAGCAAACAGCAAGACAACACCTCCATGACAGTTACTGTACTGGTGCAGGCATCAGGTTATTTAGGTACACGTGGTTAAGTTCAATTAGTCAATGTAGTTTAGCACATTGAGGATAGTTTAGACTGTCTTGGAAATTGTTGTTTTATTCTGATTCATCAATCAAATTTGTGGTTAACTTTGTTTGGTTCTTCTAGGTTGTCTTACTTTACACGTTTACCGTTAGTTTTCTAGTAATTTCATTTGCAATTCAATGAATTGACCTATCATGCTTGGAGCTCTCTGGCTTTCATTCAGTTTAGAGTGGCTGGTGGATATTAGGTGTTGCGAGTCAATCCTAATATCAGACCTTCGACCCTCGCAGGGTGTCTAGGCGTTTCACCTACTCAGGAAAGAGGGGAAGGAGGAGGATAGGTAAAAGAAGAACAAAACAAAACAAGGCTGCTGTGGGTTTTCCTAGCATGGGTTACAACTACTATTGAGCTAGGATGTCAGGAGCAGCTAGTGTGTCGTGAACCTTAACTTAGTGTCAGGTGTTCTACCTATTGTGAGGATGGCTGCACGTTTCTTCATGGTGGGTATGTGTAACTTTGTTACACTAAAAGTTGGATATTCTACCTGTGGGAAGAATATGTTTGTTGACTGTGTTATCAGTAGATGTGTTTACCTCTGGGTGTAGGTAATGTTGTGTGTGTTACTGGTGTAGTGCATGTGTGGTCAGATCTGTTCAAGTCTGTGTTGTCTCCCCCTTTTTCTAGCATGTCACTGAAGACTGGCTCTCTGCATCCTTGGCTTGGATGAGGGCATGTCCATGGTCTAATGAGGGGTCAGTCCAGCAAGGCAGGAAGTTCTTTAGCAGACAGTCGGAGGCAGTTTGGCATGGCTGTGTGAAGCTGGGTTGCAAAACTTTGTCTCCTATGTTGCATTCTTCTTGTGATGCCTTCTAGCTGTAGCAGACTTTCTAACCTTCAGTGCTCTGGTGGTTGCTGTTGCACAGCCAGGGAATGTGGTACTTGGAGTTGGAGTTCATTTGACAGTTTGTTAGTGACTGAGGTGATGTCCTTTAGTACCTCAGATTTTTCATCAACAGTTGGCCGTGAAAGACCTGTTCGTTCTGGGTCGTTGTTAAACAGGTGCTTTTCATCTCTGATGTGGTGCACCAGGTGATCACCGGCCTTCCGTAAGCTGTCATGTTCTTGTGCATACTCAGCACTGTGCATGTCTGAGTGGTGCTGAGGTGGGTTTTGTTGTCGCTTACCCACACGAGTTGCTTTTGGATGAGTTCAATTCAATTCAATTCAAGTTTATTTGTATAGCGCTTTTTACAAAACAAATCGTTACAAAGCAACTTTACAGAAAATTATGTTTCTACAATATTTAGTAGTAGCTAGTAGTTTGTGCACATTTGACAGGATTTTAGAAAAAATAATAATAATAATACAAGACGTAGTCAGCTAGACGATGAACTATCAATATTATTCATTAAGTTATTATATGATTCAGTCACACATTTAGCAATATCTGTTAGTTCTGTTTGTTGATTCAGGGTTAGCATCATCTGGGGTCCTCTGAGGGGTCAGCATCATCTCTTCTTAGGTTTTCTGGATCCAGACTGGAGCTTGTGTAAATCCTAGTTACCACGGGATGTGAATCCGGTGGCTAAACATAGAATCAAAATACAGACATCATTAGCATAGCTGCTGATCCAACAAAGTAAAATTAGTTTAAGCCAAGCTAATGAATAAAAATGCACCTTTGATCAGATTCAGCTACACTCACAATTAGAAAGAGATGTGTTTTTAATCTAGATTTAAACAGAGAGAGTGTGTCTGAACCCCGAACATTATCAGGAAGGCTATTCCAGAGTTTGGGAGCCAAATGTGAAAAAGCTCTACCTCCTTTAGTGGACTTTGCTATCCTAGGAACGACCAAAAGTCCAGCGTTTTTTGACCTTAGGGTGCGTGATGGGTTGTAACGTGGTAGAAGGCTAGTTAGGTACGCAGGAGCTAAACCATTTAGGGCCTTATAGGTAAGTAATGATAATTTGTAACTGATACGGAACTTAATAGGTAGCCAGTGCAGAGACTGTAAAAATGGGGTAATATGATCATATTTTCTTGACCTGGTAAGGACTCTAGCTGCTGCATTTTGGACTACCTGTAGCTTGTTTATTGACGAAGCAGGACAACCACCTAGAAGTGCATTACAATAGTCCAGTCTAGAGGTCATGAATGCATGAACTAGCTTTTCTGCATCAGAAACAGATAACATGTTTCGTAGCTTGGCAATGTTTCTATGATGGAAGAATGCAGTTTTTGTAACATTGGAAATATGATTTTCAAAAGACAAATTGCTGTCTAATGTAACACCCAGATTTCTGACTGTAGAGGAAGTAACAGTACATCCGTCTAGTTGCAGATTGTAATCTACAAGATTCTGTGTAGTGTTTTTTGGTCCAATAATTAGTATCTCTGTCTTATCTGAATTTAATTGGAGAAAATTATCTCTCGTTGATATATAAAGCTGAGTATCATCAGCATAACAGTGGAAGCTAATTCCGTATTTTCTAATAATATCACCAAGGGGCAACATGTATATTGAAAATAGAAGGGGACCTAGGACGGATCCTTGTGGCACTCCATATTTTACTGATGATAAATGAGATGACTCCCCATTTAAGTAAACAAAATGGTAGCGATCGGACAGGTAGGATCTAAACCATCTTAGAACCTGCCCTTGAATACCTGTGTAGTTTTGTAATCGATCTATGAGTATGTCATGATCTATGGTGTCGAACGCAGCACTAAGATCAAGTAAGACTAGAAATGAGATGCAGCCTTGGTATGACGCAAGGAGCAGGTCATTTGTAATTTTAACAAGTGCAGTTTCTGTGCTATGGTGGGGCCTAAAACCTGACTGAAATTCTTCATAAAGATCATTTTTATGCAGGAAGGTGCTCAATTGAGCAGACACAACTTTTTGTAAAATTTTAGACATAAATGGAAGATTTGAAACAGGTCTATAATTTCCCTAGTACACTAGGATCTAGTTTTGGTTTCTTAATAAGAGGCTTGATAACCGCCAGCTTGAATGGTTTTGGGACGTGACCTAAAGATAACGACGAGTTAATGATATTTAGAAGCGGTTCTTCGGCTACAGGTAACAGCTCTTTCAGTAGTTTAGTGGGTACTGGATCTAATAAACATGTTGTTGGTTTAGATACAGTGATAAGTTTATTTAGCTCTTCCTGTCCTATGGTTGTAAAGCACTGCAGTTTATCTTTGGGTGCAGTGGATGAAACTGAAGTGTTAGATGATGTAGAATCTACATTCACTATTGTATTTCTAATGTTATCTATTTTATCAGTGAAGAAATTCATAAAGTCATTACTATTTAACGTTGGTGGAATATTTGAATCAGGTGGCGTCTGGTAATTTGTTAACTTAGCCACTGTGCTAAATAAAAACCTTGGATTGTTTTGGTTATTTTCAATGAGTTTGTGGATATGCTCTGCCCTAGCAGTTTTTAGAACCTGTCTATAGCTGGACATACTGTTTTTCCATGCAATTCTAAAAACTTCTAAGTTAGTTTTTCTCCATTTGCGTTCAAGACTACGAGTTACTTTCTTGAGAGAGTGAGTATTACTGTTATACCATGGTACAGTACGTTTTTCTCTAACTTTTTTCAATTTGATCGGGGAACAGGTTCTAATGTATTAGAGAAAATAGTGCCCTTGTTGTCAGTAATTTCGTCTAATTCATGTGTATTTTTGGGTACACATAGCAGTTGAGATAGATCAGGCAGGTTATTTGCGAATCTTTCTTTGGTGGCTGGAACAATAGTTCTGCCCAGACGGTATCGCTGCGACATATAGTTAATATCAGTTATACGCAGCATGCACGATACAAGGAAATGGTCTGTAATATCATCACTTTGAGGTACAATATCTATAGCAGTAAGATCGATTCCATGCGATATAATTAAATCTAGTGTATGATTAAAACGATGAGTGGGCCCGGTGACATTTTGCTTGACTCCAAAGGAGTTTATTAGGTCAGTAAACGCAAGTCCTAATGTATCATTTGTATTATCAACGTGAATATTAAAATCTCCCATGATTAGCGCCTTATCAACTGTAACTAGAAGGTCTGAGAGGAAATCTGCAAATTCTTTTAGGAGTTCTGTATACGGCCCTGGTGGTCTATACACAGCAGCCAGAGCAAGAGATACATTAGATTTCTTTTGCATGTCTGACAGAGTAACATTTAGCAGAAGTATCTCAAAAGAGTTAAACCTGTATCCTGTTTTCTGGATAACATTGAGAATATCACTATATATTGTTGCAACACCCCCGCCACGACCAGTCTGACGGGGCTCATGCTTATAACAGTAGTTTGGTGGAATAGACTCATTTAGACCAAAATAATCATTTGGTTTAAGCCAGGTTTCAGTCAAGCAGAGTAAATCAAAACTATTATCTGTGATCATTTCATTTACAATAACTGCTTTTGGTGTGAGTGATCTAATATTTATGAGCCCAAACTTAAAAAATTGTTTTTGTTCATTTACTTTACATTTTTCTGGTTTAATTACGATAAGATTTTTTCTAGATCCTACATTATATTTATATTCTGACCTCACTATTCGTGGAACAGACACAGTCTTGATAGTTTTTACAGCGCAAGTACTTTTAGCATTTAAGCGGGTGGAACAAAACTCATCATAATGGTTATTCGAGAATCGTCTTACTAGTCACATGGAGCGAAGTGTCCTGGAGATGTTTTCAGAGAGAAGCTCCGCTCCAATTTTGCTGTGGTGTAATCCATCAGCGCGAAACAATCTAGGACGCTCCCAGAAAAGATTCCAGTTATTAACAAATAGCAGTTTCTGTTAACCTTCTGACACCTTTCATGTCCTCGTCGATACGTGGGCAGTGGTCCTGACACGACGATCGTCGCCGTGGGCGTCGTGCTGCGAACCTTCTCGATCAGGCTCCTGAAGTCCCTCTTCAGCATCTCCGTCTGCCGCAGCGTGGTGTCGTTAACCCCGGCGTGAAGCACGACCGCTCTGGGGCTCTCGTCGTCCTTCAGGATCGCGGGTATCTGCGCAGAAACATCGAGAACACGAGCACCAGGCAAACAATGAGTGTGCACTTTACCTTCGGCTAACGTAGCACTTACGTGTCGGACGATGGAGTCTCCGATGATCACAGCGTCGCGTCCTGTCTCGCGGAGGGGAGCGAAGCGGTGTCGCAGTGAAGGACATCTGGGAAGATCGTGTCCTGGGTGCACCGGGCCTGCGCAGAGAAACACACGGAGTAGACGTGGTGGGACTGTTAACAGCACGCTGTATCCTTACCCCGGACTTGTGAGCGTCAGCCCGGGATGATTCCAGCGTGGCTCTCCACTCTCTCAGCTGGGCCTGCCTCTGTTCCAGGTCGCAAATCTGCTTCCCCACGGCCTCGAGCTCGAGCTGCACAGAGTGGAGACATTCATCCGCCATTAAAGCAAGTAACAGTGAGTACAGCAGTGGTAATGTGTGTGAATAGATTATTAGCAATGTAAGCGCAGTTAGCAGCAACCACGCTTGCTGATGCTAACTGGCTAAAAGCTAATAGCGGACCCGGGAGATCAAAATAAAACTAGTGATAGCGAGGCGCTCTGATTGTTTTTGTTGTAGAATACAATAGAGGATATATTCACACGCTATATAAACGGAAACGATGATGTATAAAATTGATTTTTAAGTTAAAAATAGTCAATGAAAAGAATATAGTGACGGAGCTCAAACGCAGTACAGCCGTCAACAACAAACAGGAAGTGACGTCAAGTGACGTCAAGTGAGTCAGGTGATTACCTTTGGATATCGGGTTAGGTTTCCAGATGTTCTTATCCTTTTGGTTTCTTGAGAAGCGTGGCTGGTCCCATGGATTTTTCCAGCAGTTGGGCTGAAAGCGGTCGTGGATACGGGCGTCACGTTCTCTGTGCTCTTGATGGAAGACTCTGGTGTTGTGATGCCACTGGGTGTCGTCCAGTGCAAGGCTTGAGTCTTTGTTGACAGAGTTCAAGAGTGTGGAGGCCCTGTTACCTTTGTTTGAGGCCAACTTCGGCTTGTTATAGGCCTTCTGTGTTAGGTCACGCAACTGTTGGATGGTCATGGAGTTCGGACAGGCCATGACACCTAGATGGTGACTGACTCCAGGGTGCAGATTTCTTTGAAGTTTACATCCTCTTCAAGGTCAGGCTTGTTGTGTGCACCAAAGTAGGCTTGTCGGAGTCGGTTGTAGTAAGCTTGTGGAGTCTCTTGACGACCTTGTTTGGTTTCCAAGGCAGTTAACAGTTGTTCAGACTCTGGGTCTGTAAACTCTTTAATCAGGACCTCACGAAGTCGCTGGTAGTTTGACTTGGTTTGACTGGGCTGTCAATCTAGAAAGTTTCGTACCTCGGGACTGGACGTGGCTCTAAGGACGTATAACCAGTCTCTGTCAGTCACATGAGGTCTCACTTCCAGATGAAATTCGATATCTCGCAGGTAAGCTTGGATGTCGTGGCCCTCTGTGGAGTTCGGATTGAACCTGCTGATGTTTTCAGACAGCTTGTTGAGGTATTTGAGGGTCATCCCATGTGCAGCTTCAAGGTCTTGTACGGGAGGTTTTCTTGCGTTGGCAGGAAAGGGGTGTGTGGCGAAGTCAGGTGAGGTTTTGGGTTGTGGCCCTTCGCTCCTTTCATCATATGCCAGTTCTTGGACGTGGGACTCTGCTCTGCTCAGCAGTGATGAGGCTAAGAGAGGTCTCTCTTTCCTTGGCTCTTGTTTGTGCTTGTAAGCATTTTGGAGTTCTTTTCTGACCATGTAGAGCTCATCGTTGGTATCATCTAGTTGTTGGGTCAGATTGTCCGTTTTAGTTCTGTACTTTTCAAGGTGGTGTTTCAAAGCACTATTTTCAGAATTCTTGTTTCTGATGTCTAGCTTGGCTTTCTCTAGTAGCTGTTTGGCATACTGGAGTCTGTTTACCAGGTCTTTCTGAGCAGGCGTTGCATGTTGCTGGTCGAGCTGAGCTGCTGCCAGGGCTGCTTGGAGCTTCATAACTTGATCCGTTGTTTCTCGCTCCCTCTCGCTGGGTGCTTTGAGTTGATCTTGAACTTTCACTTCCAGCTTGTCTATGCGATGTTGAGCACGTGTCAGCTCCTCTTGAAGGTGGGTGATGTGCTTGTCGCTCAGTTTCAGCTGGGTTGTGAAGGCATAGCTTAGTGAGCTCGTGATCTTGACTAGCTCCTCGTGGTTGTTGTTCTGGCTTGAATCTTGTGTCAGGAATCTTCTCAGGATTAACCCTCTGGAGTCTAAGGGTATTTTTGGGGCCTGGAGAAGTTTTGTCATGCCCTGATATTTGTGCTTTTTTCAGTTTCTTATAAATATCTAAATGGGTAAAGTCTAATATCACTGTAATCAGCACAAACTGAGCTATAATAATATGTGAAATGCATGTATGTACATGATTGTATTTTTGAGAAAGAAAATGTTATGCATGGTTAGTGAAAAACTAAAAATATTAAATTGCTTGAATAAGGCCATAAAACACATACATAACATTGGTTCCCGGGATTGTTGAGAACTGGAGCTTGTAGCCTAGAATTTTTCTTTCTAAATTATGTGAAAATCATCTTGTTTACTCATTCACAGAAAACAATATATTGATTTAAATTTTCTATGAAACTTTTTGTTGGTTAAAGACATACACGAGTAGGCGTCAACTATCATGAATATCATTGTGATTTACACCTGGGAGGACAAAGGCCTGCATAATGAGCTGCATAATGAGCCTCTCAGTCAGCCTCTCATTCATGCCACTGAGGGAGGACTTACAAGAAAGAATGTGAGAATAAAATAAATCTATATAATTTTATGTTTGTAGTATATTAAGAATATATTTAATTATCCCACAAAATAATTTAATATCCACTTGGGGGAGCAGTTAAACAGTTTATTAGGGACAATCAAAGCTTACTTTCAAACTAATTTTTTGTCATCCTTACTCCAGTCACACAATCCTTCAGAAATCCTTTTAACAATCTTATTTTCCACCAAAAAATATATATATATTTATTATCATCATTATCATCATTAGGGGCCAAGCACCGAAGGTGCGTAGGCACCTATTGTAATCGTTGGCGTTATTATTATTCTTCTTCCGCCGCAAGTCTATGGCAGCCCATAGAACCGATTGCGGGAAAGTTGTATAATTTGGCACACTGATAGAGGACAGTCCCAACATTAACTATAGCTAATTTGAAGTCTCTAACTCCTACTCTCTAGCGCCACCACTTGTCCAAACTTTCAATGTTTGTATGCTAATAACTTTTGAACCGTAAGCCAGAAAATGGAAATTCTTTTTTCCTCTGAATCCTTGGCTCATGCCAAGTTGAATGAACCCCAAAATTCAAGGTTTAGTTTTTTCACTATTTTCAATTGTTCGAAAAACATACTTTTTCAAACTCTTCCTAGACAGTTTGTCCGATTTTCACGAAAATTGGCTCAGATCATCTTCAGACCATGTTAGCAAAAAGTTATGGAATTCAAGTCAATTCGTCCAACTGTTCTCGAAAGACATGTGAAAAAATATGACGAAAAGCATGCAAAAATACACGTGAGGCTATATCTCCACAACGGTTTGGCGTATTGAGACCAAACTTGGTGTGTGTTATAATAAGCATGACCTGAGACTACCTGCAGTGTTAAGACACAGCGCCACCTAGTGGTCAGGAGATATGAAAAATGCTTATTTTGGCTTATAACTTCTGAATGGTTGGGCCAAAAATCACAAAGGTCTCTGTAGATTCAGTGAGTCATGTCGAGTCGAATGATATCCAATTGTCCCGTGTCGGCCATTTTAGGCGTCGGCCATTTTGAATTATGTTTCAAAATGCTGTATTTTTTGAACACAGCATCGTATCGTTTCGCAAATAATTACAAAAATATTCGGCTCCATGCCCTGAAGGTACTCAAAAGTTTGGTGGCAGCGCCACCTTGTGGCCAATAGTTATAATGAAATATCATATAAATGCTAATAACTTTTGAATAAATTAGACTATTACAATTAAAATGGTCTCACTACATTCTGTGGGTCAATCCGAGAGCGTTGATACCAATTATGCGAAAATTGGCCATACTTCCTGTCCGCCATTTTTATTAATGTTGAAAACCTACTTTTTCGAACTCCTCCTAGACCGTTAGTCCGATTTTCACCAAATTTGACGTGAATCATTGTCAGACCATGCTGGAAAAAAGTTATGGATTTCGTGTCGATATACGAAACGGTTCTCATTTAGCGCATCAACGAATTTGCTGGAAGGGTGCCAAAATGCATTTGATGCTGTATCTCTGCAACACTTTGACATATTTGCACCAAACTTTGTATGTGTCATCGCTGGGGAGAAGAGAGACTGACACAGATCTGTGTGGAGTAAAAGCCTATGTGTTGTGGGACAACTAAGTGTTGTATCAGTGATTGTGAACCACTAGTGAAATGTGGTGATGACTGTGTTGGTCTCAGGGGGTCTAAGTAGACTAGAGATGCGAAGACTTTGTCACTCTAATGAGGAAAAGGAAAAGAGAGAAAGAGGTGAAAAACAAATTTAATGACAAGCAAAATGTTATGTTTTTCAAATTAGGAAAATATTTTTTTCCAATTAAATGTTATCAAAAAGGTAAACAATATTATTATATTTCTTGTTTTGGACAAAAGAATACAATAATAATGCTAATATCTCTTTCCTTAGTCTGACAGGATTGACACCATACACCTTTCAGTTGGACCGCTCACCAGGGAGGCTGCGAAGGCGACAGTTGTTCAACACGTATCTCTATTAAATTGATCTCAACGTTGGATGAGATGCTAAAACTTGGATTGCATTTCCAAATGTAGGGAGGTTAGGAAGAACAAAGGAGAGGATGATTACAATCAAAATTCATAAGGATGATTCATCGTCTTTGGCACGATTGTGTATTTAATTCACTTAGAATTGATTGATGGTTCTTACATGTCCTACAAATGTAAAAAGAGAAGAGGAAAGTCAAGGAGAGAGAGGACGGAGATGGTAAGTCTCAGTAGCGGTTATCTCAACTACAAGCAGAGCGTTGTGTTAGTTGCTGCACAACTAATCAAACAAAATAAACTTTAAGTGAAAGAGAGTTGTCTTTCTAATTTATTTGAACTCGTAGTGAGGGATAACAATGTCTCCTTTTAGGGTTCCGGTGTGTCGTTCCCAGGCTAGGATACACAAAGTAAATAAATGGTAAGAAAAAGTAAAAAAATAAATAAAAAAAAAATTAATAAATGGGCAAAAATATGCAAAAATTAAATTAAAAAGAGGAAATCAATAAGTAAAACAATAGTGGTTAAGTGTATAACCACAACAGGCAGAGGGTCAAATAAGTAAAGGTCTGAATAGCATATATTCAGGTGGGTAATAAATAAATTAGGAAGAATAAGTTTACTTAAACTTCCAAAGTTTAGAAGGCTTATTCATTCCTAAAATAATTAGGCCCAAAAGAGAATACTAGAAATAAAAGATCATATGAAATGATCTGAGAGGGAAATTTTAAATGATTCAAAATAAATTTAATGTTTCAATTAAATCTCAATTTGTCATTGTGAGTTAGTATTTCCCTTTCTAGTAAAATGAAAATAAGTGGTTTAGTGAGAAAAGAGAGCAATAAAAGAGAAAGAGACTAACAAGTGTTAGTTAAGATGTTTAAAGATGGTTAAATCACGTCAGCGTTGCCCAAACACACACTATTCATCCACTGGATTGTAATGCTAACGGCTAACCTTTGAGGCTAGTGGCTTTAGCATAGACTTCAATGTAAATGCAATTGTTTCGTTAGCTTAGCAACAACGTGGAGTTTGTTTACACTAGTGCTCTGCGTGTGCACAGTTCAGAGTTGCTCCAGAAGTACGTTAAGGCTTCCAGGTCACGGGCGTCACTATGGCAACCAAAACACACTCGTAGTGTGTAACGTAGGTGAATTAACGTTACCACATAAATCGTTGCATTGTTGCAAATACAGTTAAGCATGTTACATGAAATGTCAGTTCATTTCAACACTGTACAAATAACAACGCCTTTTAGTTGGTTTTGCGATGTGGCACTTAAACTCTCAGTTTGTATAGAGTTAAATTAATCTTAATTAAAATATAGCAGCTTTTGCTGTAGTTAGGGGGACACAGCGATAGCGACCTTCTGCAGATCTGAATCTCCGTGCCAGTTTCTCTAGACACAAACACAAAAGGTTTCCTTCGCTGTTCGTACACAGTTAAAATTTACTTGATCAAGCTTTTAAAACACTCCCATTCAAATAACTCTCGGACACACGCAGTGTTACGCGAGATTGCATTCACAGACAGGCAAACATTATTTTCTAATGTTTAACTTAGGGGAGTCAAATATCAAATTTAATTCGGCAGTGGAACACGCACTGACAATCAGACTATATGAAATATGAAATACGGAGGCTCTGATAAATAGATTGAGGAACACGCTCAAAACTATTCTTTATTCACCGATTTATATCCCTTTTGAAACACTAACAGTTTAGCTCCGTTCAGCAAACAGTGACTGAGATAGCTTTTGAGACACTGGAACACGCAGTGAAATCAAATCAGCTATAAAACAAGGCATTACAAAAATGAGGAACACGCTCAATTTCTACCTTAATGTACGATCTCAGATGTTTACTTTTAAGTTCACTTACTGCTGTTAACATTGAGAGACGGACTTGAGTTCCAGCTGCCTTCATTTATTTGAGGGGGGCACGCGCTGCTTACGTCACGGGTCACACAAACACACACACACGTCTCGCTAGCTTCTCATCTTTCATTCCTTTAGCAAAATCAAAGATTAAATAACTTTGTTAATGCTCGCAATTTAGATTAAACTGCCCGCATTATTCTCCACCAAACTGTAAGGGAAACAGGTCAAATTTAGCTCAAAGGGAATCATTTAAGATTTTAAAGGGAATTTGAACAGAATCACTGTTTAACTGCTGGTCACGGAGATGCCCTGCGATTCAGTGAACGAGCCGTTTAACATCAAATCTGCGCTGGATACTAATATCCAAACTATAGTGAAACACTATCAATTAGGACAGTAACAAGATCGGCAGTTTAAGACATTAACTTGTAAGCACAAAACACAAGATACTTCTCTTTTCAATATGAATAAGGCTTTATTAGATAAATCTAAGACATATAAGCTAATCTAACACATAAACGCACGCACTCACACATTCACACAAGTTGCAGGAAGATCGAAAGTTAGGGAAAGATGAGTTTAAGAGAATGGAAATATGGAATCCCAAGTTTACAGCAATACATTAAATTGCATAGACATGAACAACCATCAATCACGTAATTAGCCCTCGCATTGAGTTCCACAGTGAGGTTAAAATTATATTAGATACACCAGCAAAGGTCACAGTCTGGAGGTAAAGTTACACAGGCGTCTCCTGTGAAAGAGTCCCGGGGAAATGGGCTATCCCGAGGTCGTTGATTGGCTGGAAGTTCAGTCACTGAAGTGACGTCTTGGGGAGCCCGTGCTTGGGCGTTGGCTGAAGCTGGAGTTGTGTGGCTGGTTGGAGTTGAAACGCGCAGACGAGGTCGACGTTACAAAACTTAACTCAGAACACGAAACTCTCAAACAGAAAATAAAAGAAATAAAGTTTGACGAGACAAGGTTGTGTTCCTTCTCATCGTGGCTTGCAGGCCGAAACACGCTGCAACCGCGCTCAAAGAACAGGGATTATTAAACAGCATGGCTCATACCTGTCAAGTTTTGGATTTGAAAATAAGGGAAATTTTCCGGCGCCCACCCCAAGCAGTCCCACCACCCCAACAAAGCTCCAGTATCCCTTACATTTTAAGACAGGTGTTATAGCCCAAATGAAAGCACAAAATGGTATATATGAAGAGCATTTATTTAAAGGCTTATTTGCATATTTTCTGTTAATTTAACATTACTTGTCTTTACATTTACATTTTATTTTCATTCCACACATTCTTTTCATTTCATATTGATTTTCTTTTACAGTTTTTCTTTTAATTTCACGTAACTTTTCTTTTACTCTTTTAGTGAGTTGTTGTACAAATTTGTTGCAGACTTTGCATTCTTTAAAAAGGTAAATTCGCTGTCCCATTTATCATGGTATTTACACATGGGTTTTGGTTTTTTGGCAGGTGTGCCTTCACTCTCTATCGTAGCATCCATCATCCGTCTCTGTTTTTTCTTTTGTTGTTGTTGTTTTTCCCGCGTTATAACTCATGTCATCTGACCTCACACACCCCTTGCGACAGGCTACTGCAGGTGGCAGTTATCGCGAGATTAGTGACAGAGCTCAGATTGGGAATGTTTTTTTATTATTATTTTATTAATAACGCAAGTTTAAAAAAAATAAATAAATAAATTTAAATACGGGAGATTTACGGGGAAAATACTAATACGGGAGGACGGCGGGAAAGAAGGGTAAAATACGTGACTTTCCCGGCCAAAACGGGATATTTGACAGGTATGACATGGCTAGAAGCTACAAGCTAAAGCTAGGTAGCAAAGCTAAAAGCTAAGAGCAGGCATGACTAATAGCAGAGACTAAAAGCAGACTAAAAGCTAGGCATGACTGATAGCACAAGCAAGGCTAGAACTAAAAGCAAGATTTTATGGTGTCCAAAGGTATTTAAACTTGCCTCTTGGTCACACCTCAAATGTTGTCTTGACCAATCAGATATTGTCTTGGCTCGGGGGTATCATAAATCATTTGTTTATCTTACCAAGCATGTGGTCAGAATTTTCCTGCCTTGCAGGGCCTAATTTTGGACATGATTCCTATTACCAGGTTATGATATATTTTACAAATAAATGATTGTCAGGACAATATCAAGCAAGAAAATTCAATCACAGACATACCAAACATAATTACAAGTGATTATAACATGATAGTCAAATGTGTGGGTTAGACATAAATGAATATGGAGTGAAGCTATGGACTGATTCATTTATAAGTCTTTTTGAGTTCGTTCTGGTCCATATATATGTACTGTAAGGACGAAAGAACCTGAGATACTTTGATCTCCTGAGAAACAGACAATACAAACTTACACAGGCATCTTCGAGACACCCCACAGAGTGGAGGAGCAGGAGACCTCCTCCCCTTCTGGCCATTTGTTTCATTTTAAATCCCTTCACCCATTCTTCCTTCTACTTAGTCTGCTCAAAATGATTACATGAAAATGTCAATGCAAGTGAACTAACATTCATGTCTAGTACCATTGGAAATGTCTCAGTGCAACTGGTACAATGGTCTCAATCTTACAAAAGTAGATTAGAAGATAATACAGATCCGAAGAGTCAAGAGATATCTTGATTACTGTGATGGGAGTGCCCTTACCTAGGGCCCTCCATGTAAATACTCCATGTAATACCCCCATTGAGTTGTAAAACCACCCAGGCTTGGGACCTGAGTTAATGCAAATTCCAATTGTTAGTTCCTCTCTCCATCTCGGGGGATGTTTGTCTTGGTCTGAGGTATTTAAACGATTGCAGCAAGAGGATCAGGGCGATTTCTGTAGCCAGAAAGCCCGTAGTGTGTTGTGTGTCTCTTCACTTCATACTATGTATTTTCTAAGGTCAGGTATGCAAATTTTACTTTTAGATTCATCTTTGAGAATTTGATGTTTTGTATTGATATGATTTGATGTGTTTCAATTGGATGTGTAATTGGCAAAATACATATCTACCTGACCGTTAGGCAGATTTGAGTTTAACCTAAATTGAATAACTCTACACACTGAAAGACTGAACACGCAGGAAACCTTCATCCAGCACCGGATACCTTCCTTGGGCCGGGTACCTGGACCTTACAGTACAAAAGCAGTTTCTTTGTCTTCACAGAAGTATTTGTCAAGAGAATGGCAGAGGTTTAAAGCCGTTCCCCCCCTTAGGAATTTCAGTCTGGTTCTGCTGGGTGGGGGAAGTCAATGGAAGTGTTTAACTTGATCTCCTGGGTTTACATGTGATGTCCAGCGTTGCATTTCCATTACGAACAACACAGTTTTGACACCAAATTTCTCTTCTTCGAATTGAAATTGTAAATAATTGTTCTAGTGGTGTTAATGTTCAAAGCTGTTGTGTGAACAAGTTGGTTGGTCATCTTGCTTGGTTCTTGTGGCACTAGAACTGATTTATGACTTCCTGAGGAATTCAGCTCGTGTTTCAATGCACACAGCTTTGATAGACTCTTTAATTCGTCTGGTTCGACTCATTTCTGTTACAACTGTAACTGAAAAATCATACACCACATAATTTTCAATGAATGTATGTCCAGTTATTACAAGTATCCCTATCTAACTTAACCAATACAGTGACTTTTTACTTATACACCTGTATCATATGCAGGTCACTGTGACTTATGAGCCATGGCTTAAGGTAATCCTAACCCCAAGCAAGGTATTGCTTTGCAATTTAAACAGTGATAAGATTAATGTAAAACTTCAATTACTATGATTTAGAAAAACAAATGACTGCATTTGCATTTTTTCCATTAATTTAACCATTCAGACTATATGTTTGTGTATGTGTGTGTGTGTGTGTGTATATATATATATATATATACTGTGACGAGCGTCCCGACTGACTATCAGTGTTGCCCTGGAAACGGACGAGGACATGGGCTGATCGGCCCCAGCTGCGGCTCATTTGCTGACAAAAGCAGCTCGAGGAATGGCATCCGGGGGTGAGACTTCTCCATGCTAGAGAATAACGTGAATTCTTTCCAGAGACAAGTGGATAGCAGATTAACCCCGTCCACGAGCGCCACTCAGACCCACAAAACACTGGACACGACGATGAAGAGCTCCCACTCGCATCAGCACAGTTTCCTAACCTTGGGCCAACTTTTTGAATAAATCCATTTTGAGCTCTCCTTGTAGTGTGTTCCTTCCACACGTGACAGACTCGTGGAGAATGCGGGCAGATTAGTGGAAGTTACACTGTTTTTTTTTTCTCTTCTAGTTTGGCAGCTGCTCCTCTACTCGAAATGGATGAACTCTTGCAGCGTCTGGCCGAGGTCAGCATCCGCCAACATAAAATTGTAGATCACATTGCCACCCATCAAGGCGAGGCAGAGCAGGAGCTCGCCACCTTCCGTACGGCCAACCACCAGCGTGTTCCGTTACCCAGCCCAAGGGTGCAGGATGGGAGGGATGGGACCGTGACGACTGGGCACGAATGCTGGCACCCCTACTTACGGGGGAAGCCCAGCAGACATTTTCTTCAGCCTACTCACGGCATTCGCCAAGTGCTATGATGACGTCAAGAGGGAAATCCTGGCTCAGATGGAGCTGTCACCAGTGTGTGTGGCCCAGTGCTTCCACGACTGGACCTATCAGCCAGGGGTGCCAGCATAAGCCCAGGCTGCTGAGCTCTCACGACTCGCCCAACATTGGCTCATGGATGGAGAGCCCACCGCTGCCCAGGTAACAGAACGCGTGGTGGTCATTCGCCTCCTCCGAGCCCTGCCCTGCCAACATCGGCAAGCTGTCAGCATGAGAAACCCAAAAATATTGGCGGAGGCGGCCCATCCTCGAGAGGCTGGGGAGCGAGCAATGCCATGATCCCAGAGGGTTGTCCAGGAACAACGCGCACTGGAGTTGGAGGTGTACTGGCCTTGTTTCACCACTTGAGGTCTGCCGGTGAGGAAATCAAGAATCCAGTTGCAGAGTGAAGAATTTAGGCTGAGGTCTATGAGTTTAGAAGCTAGCTTTATGGGAACTATAGTACTAAAAGCTGAGCTATAGTCGATAAATAGCAGCCTTACATAGTTCCTGTTATCGCTGTCAAAGTGTGTGAGCCCTTACGAAATGAAAATATATTTACCACTATATTTCTTAAAATATATTGTGATATGTTGTAATATATTATTTTCCCTTTTTATTTTCTAATATTTTATATATTTGAATACATTTAATAATATATTTATGATACATATATTATATAATATATTGCAAAATATACAAATGATTGCCGCTTTCAATATATTGCAATATATTGGAAAAAATGAATATATATAAGAATATATGGCTAATATATTACATGATATTTTCCAATATACTGGAATATATTTTTGTTTCATAAGGGAGAGAAGAATGCAGGATTCGAGAGATGGCATCATCAGTGAATCTGTTTGGGCGTTAGGCAAACTGAAGAGGGTCTAAAGTACCTGGGATGGAGGAGCAGATGACGTTTTAAACAAAGCCATCAAAGATCTTCATGACTATTGATGTGAGGGCAACTGGATTTTAAAGAGGGTTTATTGTTCTTAGGCACAGGGATGATGACAGATTTTTTGAATGAGGTGGGGACCACCGATGTAGCAAGAGACTCATTAAAAATGGATGTAAACAAACCAGCGAGCTGATCAGCGCAGGACCGCAGAACACAGACAGAAATCCTTACATTAACTCGCTTTAGTGCCCTCCGAACCTCGTCCTCCAACACGGTGATCACAGGATGATCGCTGCTCTGGCTGCTGCTTCATGACACACTGATCGACAGACTTGCACTGCTTAGATTGCATTCAAAGCGGCCGTAGAAAGTGTTTAGCTCATCAGCCAGCCATGGATTTGCTCTCACCTCTGCAGATGATTTTTTGCCAAAAGCACAGATGGTCCTTAGTCCTTGCCACTTGCGTCAAGAGTCATTTAGCTGGAAATGTGACTCTATGCCTTCCCTGTATCTGTGTTTTGCGGCTCTTACTGTGCGTCAGAGAGCATAGCACGATGCTGTGTACTCGCTCATGTTTCCTGACAGAAGACCGGCATTGTAAGCAGCAGTGCGTTTGTTTACTGCTGCACGGATTATTTTGTCTACCCACGGTTTATGATTTGAGAAGGTCCTTTAGTTATTGTATCCATAGCTTGTTCGGCTAGCGTGTTTACAAAGCTTAATGCTACATCCGTGAACTCGCTGACGTAAGATGAACTTGCTCGAAACATGTCCCAGTCTACGTCATCAAGAGCCGCCTGTAGCATGGCTTCTGATAGGACGGACCATCGCGTCACCACCCTCTGCACCGGGGGATTTTGAATGAGCCTTTGTTTATATTCCAGTGTGAGGAAAATGGCGGCATGGTCCGATTTGCCAAAAGCCGGTAGTGAGCAAGCTTTGTAGGCATTCTTAACCTGAGTGAAGCAATGATCCCGTGTATTCGGTTCTCTGGTTGGACAGAATACATGTTGATAAAGATTAAGCATAACTTGCCTGAATTTGGCTTTATTAAAGTCCCTAGCGATGATAATAGCAGCATCAGGATGTTTGTTGATGTTGCAGCTGAGCGTATCGTGAAGCTCAGACAAAGCCAAACCGGTGTCTGCTTGTGGTGGGATGTAAACAGGTCAGTGAAGCAGTGTGTTTCTTTGTCGTAAATTTTCAGTGCAGATGTTATGTGTGTAAAAAGAGAAAGCAAAAGTATGTAAAAAAGTAAATAAAAACATAATCTAAGAGGAGCGACCTGGACGGCGATAGACTCGGCGGCGCCATCTCGTATGACTCATTGAAAGGTTCAACCAGACTCTCAAGCAGATGCTGTGGTGAGTGGCTGCAGATGATAGATGGGACTGGGACTTGGACCAAATGCTGCCATACGTCCTGTTCGGAATCCGGGAGGTCCTGCAAGCGTCCACAGGCTTTACCCCATTGGAGCTCCATTTCACGTAAGTTTCTGGCTAACTGGCAAGGGCCCTACACGGTGGTGATAAAAATCGGGCAAGTAAGTTATCAAGTATGCCACCCTGGACGACGGAACCCGGAACAACTATACCACATAAACTTACTGAAGAAATGGTGGGGACCAGAGACCAAACCACCGCACTCACCGCCCTTGAGCCTGTGCTGGTCAATATGAGCACCGAACTATCCCTCTACCTCTGTAACTCTGTCAGAGGACGCTAAACCCAAGACATTTTTCTCGACCCCAAGCGGCCACTGGCAATATTGGACCTTTCCCTTTGGACTTCACGGGACCCCGGCCACGTTTCAACACTTGATGGACATGCTGTTACGACCGCACAAGCAGTATGCCATGGCCTACATTGAAGACGTGGTTATCCATTCGGAGTGTAGGGAAGACCACCTGGAGTGGCTGCACAGGGTGCTGATGGAGCTTTGGCGGGCTGGGCTCACCGCCAACACTCTTAAATGTCATCTGGTGCTCTCTGAGGCGAAGTACCTGGGGTTTCGGGTAGGAAGGGGCTTTATGAAGCCCCAGGAGAAAAAGGTGGAAGCTGTACGTGCCGCAGGTACGAGCATTCGAAGGGTTGGCGAGGTATTATTACTGTTTCATCCCTAACTTCTCTTCTTTAGCTGCCCCCTTGACAGACCTGACCAGGAAGGTGCAGCCTGAGTGCGTGGTTTGGAGCCCTGTGGCAGAATCTGTGGCTTGATCTCTGCGGATCAAGCAGGCACTCACCGCAGAGCTGGTCTTATGTGCCCCAGAGTTCAGCTGACTCTTCCTGCTACAAACGTATGTGGGATTACGGCTGTATGTCCTTTAAATAAACAAATCTACTAGACACTGTTGACATCTGCATGTTGAAATTTGCATGTTGATAATGATGTTCTGGTATTTGCATGGTTCATGCCAGAGCCCCAGTGTAGATGATAAACATTTCAGTGCTTAACCATCCATAAACCAAAGCAGCTTACTACAGCAGAGATGAAGATGACTCTCACTGGACTTCTCCTGTTTGTCCTTGGACTGAATGCAGAAGAATATTATAGAGCACACATTTATGTGTCCACTCCAATGGCCTGGATTCAAGCTTACAGGTACTGTCGAACATACTACACAGACCTGTCCACCATCACTAGTGAGAATGAACATCAGAAGTTGGTAGCAGCCGCAGGAGGAACATTCTCTAATGCTTGGATTGGTCTGTACAAACCAGCTTCAAATCCAAACAGCATGATATGGTCTAATCAAGAACCATATAATTTCACTAAGTTAAAGAATATTGACCCAGTTTTCAGCTGTGTATATGCTACAGAGCTTGAATGGTATATGATTTATTGTACAACTGTGCTTCCATTCTTCTGCCATTTCGACTATGAATTGAGGCTTGTAGGGATGAATATGACCTGGCACGATGCCCTTGATTACTGTAGGTATTGGTTCACTGATTTGGCCAGCACAACAGACCAGTATCAGTTGGAAATTTTGACAAATAATAGTAAAGCTTCCATGACAGAAGGCGTATGGACAGGACTGCGTTTCCTGGCGGGAGAATGGCACTGGGTGAGCAAGACTTTCAGACATATTCCATATCAGGGCTCACTGCCATCATGCCCAGAAGAGCCGTACCGCTGTGGAGCTCACAACAACAGAACAGGGCAGTGGGAGATGAGAGACTGTGAGGAGAGGCTCAACTTCATGTGTTACAAGGTGAATGTGTTGCTTATCTGAATTTACCTCAGTAATAATAATAATAATAATAATAATAATAATAAAGCTTGATTAAATGTCACCCTTAACAGATGTTAAGATGGGTGAGAAGAGGATAAAGTTCAGTTTCACGCAGTTTTCCAGCAGATCATCTCCTCATACTGTAACTATGGACATGTTGGAACTTTTGTCAACATATCAATTGTTTAATAATTTCAATGTTATCAAACTTTTTTGGTGTAATGCATTGCTAAAAAGTGTGATTATGCTTTATTTTACATGACATACAGTTGAATATATTTTATTTTTATGTGGTTTAAGTGTCCAAATGTTCATAAAATTTATTAATGTAGGTCATATTGATTTAAATTTCTTTAAATCTAAAATATATTATTGTTAATTCACTTTCATTCATATAATACCCAATATTATCTTAATGTGTAGAACTTGAAATGGTAATGGTGTATTATTCATAGAAATTAGTATAAATTTTTATATGATTAGCAATATTTCAAGATTAACATTTACTGGACTAAAGCAACAGAGATTTAACTGATTTTGAAAAATCATCTTACTAAGACATATAGATAGATAATAGGTTGATCTTCCAGAGTCAGGTCAGGTCCCCGTTGATTTTCCAGAGTAAGGTCAAGTCACCATTAACCCCCATGTGTCAAGTAAAACCACAGTTAAACTTCATGAATCAAGAGAAGTCACTGTTGAACTTCATGAGCAAAGTCAAGTCACCATTGATCTTCATGAGCAAAGTCAAGTCAACATTGATCTTCATGAGCAAAGTAAAGTCACCTTTGATCTTCATGAACAAGGTCAAGTCACAGTTTATATTTATGAGCCCATTCAAATCACTAACGATCTTCCAGAACTTCATCATGTCTCAAGAGATCTTCCAGAGCTTCATCATAGCTCAACAGATCATCCAGAGCCCTGTCACATCTTAGCTGAACTTCCAAAGCCTTATCACATCCTGTCTGTTGCACCCAGCAATGTTGTCTCAGTCTGTTGTGTTGCTGTCAAGGAGACTTTTACTTTGACTTTTACAGAGAACTCATTGCCTGTCCTGTTATGGCCTGTCATGACTACTGAGGCCATCCACCAACTCACAGTCTTTCCTCTCACGGTCACGGAGGACATCTATGAACTCACCGCCTGTCCTGTCACGGCCATGGGGGCCGTCTATGAACTCTCGTCCTATCCTGTCATAGTCACGGAGGCCTGGGGCAGGGTTCGTGACAAGGTTGTGTCCTCCTGAACGTTTGTATGTGTGTGCAGTGCGATCTCTGATCTCACAAACCAAAAAACTATACATGATTTTCTCAGGCAACGTGTAAAATCATATTAATTATTATGCAAATTATACAAATTAATACAAATGGTTGACATTTGATTACAATAATAGTTCAGCTTATTCACCTCATTATTAATAGTTTCCCCTGTGGGATAAATTAAGTTAATGATTTTATATTAATAATACTTCATTAACATTGTTATTTATTATCCCTTAATATTTTGATAAGATATCATATTTTTTTCTCACCATGTTTCCAGTTCTCTGTCTCAGATCCAAAAGAAATGTAAAGAACGTACAAACTGAAAACACAAAATTCTTTTGTGATCTATTTTCATTAGTTATTTTCAAAAGGGAAATACTGACATGGATGCTTATAGAGAGGTCACCTTTTTAATTCCAATTAGAGAGATAAACTTTGTTTGTTTTTATTATTATTATTTTGTGCTGTAATATTGGTTACTGTATTATTTCCATTTCAAAAGGCAGCAATACATAACATTTTAATATCTAAATAGTTTTCATGTGACTTTATACATTAATAATTTTGTGAAATGAATAAATACATAATAATCGTCATAATCGTAAAACCATGATTATTTCTCAGACAATAAATGTACCAACACAATCTATAATCGTTGCATCCTTAAATGAAAATGTGTGCTATTTGAGGGACTTTATTCAACTTAGACAGGCAAACAATACTAAGAAAACAGAGATTTCAATATGAAAACAATGAACAAATATGTCCCAAAGAGCATGCAAGAGAAATACAAAATAATCACTAAGAATAATTTACTTTTAATCAATCCTGTTATGTGTTCCCTCAAATGTGAATAACTTGACACATTCCTTTTACAAGAAACTCTCTGGTCAAAGCTACATCCACTTTGAATGGCAGTGACTGTAAACGATCCATAAAGTCTGCAACCAAACTATTATACACCGCATAATTTTCATTGAATGAATGTCCAGTTATTACAAGTATTGGTATCTAACTTAACCAATACAGTGACTTTTTACTTATGCACCTGTATCATATGCAGGTCACTGTGACTTATGAGCCATGGCTTAAGGTAATCCTAACCCCAAGCAAGGTATTGTTTTACAATGTAAACAGCGATAAGATTAATGTAAAACTTCAATTACTATGACTCAGAAAAACAAATGACTGCATTTACATTTTTCCATCGATTTTACCATTCAAAATCCCCTGTTCAAACTATATATATTTTCCACTCAAATCTTGAAACTTGTGTATAAAATAAACAAGGTATGTCACCATATTCTAATTTGTTATTCTAATTGGTGAGTTTTTTGTTAAATGTGAGCCAAAATCATCACAATAAAAAAAAAAAAACAATGACTTCAACTACTTCAGTTTGTGTGAATTGAATCTATTTAATAGATGAGTTTCATAATTTGAGTTGAATTACTGAAATAAATGAATGTATATATAATGTTTTTTTAAACAAGTATCAGTATGGGAAAGAAAGTTGAAGGTGACCAGTCACCTGAGTCTTCTGAGTATTTCAGAATATACTGGGATCTACTGGGATTGTCACAAACAACCACCTCTCTAGTTTACAGAAAACAGTCTAAAACAAGAAAAACAAGAAAAGATAATAATAATAACAATAATAATAATAATAATAATAATACTAATAATAATAAAACATCCAGCAAGTGGCGGTTCTTTGGTTGAAACAGCCTTGCTGAAAAGAATAGTCAGAGGACAATAGGCAGACAGGTTAAAGTTAAATGGATCCCTCGTTACAACCAGGGATGAAAAACATAAACACAACATGTCAAACTTTAAAGCAGATGTGGTTGGAACAGGACACATATTTGCAGCATCTTCTGAAGTCAAGCATGGTACTAAGGTAACTGGCAGTGAGTTCTTCATGTCCATGAAATAAACAAATCCACTAGACACTGCTGTAAATGCATCTTGATATCTGAATGTTGATAATGATGTTCTAGGATATGCTAGAGCCCCAGTGTATGAAAATCAAATACTCTTCTTCAGTTTTTGCATTTTAGGTAGGCTAAAATTAGTGTTTCCTAAGGTTAGATTAATATATTGAATACATTTTAATTAGAATATAATTCATAAAATTAAGAAGAATGTAAGAATTTCGTTTTAATTATTATTATTTTTTTATCAGCATGCATAATTTTAGACAATTATCCAAGAATTACAAACAGAAATTAGGTCTACCTACTTGATAAATTTTATGTCGGAGCGGGATCTGAGCAGGAATTGGTTTATGGGGAGTGCGAGTGGAATATTAACGTAGCGCTTGCTTGTGCGGCTGAGCGACTGGGTGGAGCGCAGCTTGTGGCACCAGGGACTGGGGCACACCACCAATTAGAAGGAACTTAAAAATCTGGTGAATGGAGTGGATCTTCCTGCAGAAAGAAGCCTGCATAGAAGGGAAGTTGTAGGAAGCCTCATAAGCCAGTGGGAGAAATCCATTCAAAATTTTCTAAATATTTTGTTACCTTTATCAATGACTATTCTAGATGTTGCAAGGTATACTTTAAGAACCAGAAGAGTGAATTTTGCAAATTCAAGGAGTTTAAGAAAACATTCTCCAATGAATGCAGACAAAAAAAGTCACAAGACTAAGAATGAACAATGGTGGGGAATACACATCCAAAGAATTTCAAGAATACTTTAAGGTTCAAGGTATCCATCATGAGACAACTTTACCACACACACCTCAGCAAAATGGTGTTGCAGAAAGAAAAAATAGGACACTAATTGAAGGAGCAAAACCATGCTATCTCATGCTAAATTGCAAAAGACTTACTGGGTGGACTCTGTAGCGTCAGCAGTTTACATACAGATCTGACTGGCCACATCTGTTCTGAGACAAGAGACACCCTACCATATTTCACGAGTTCACACTTACATATAATTAACTGAATATTATAATGCGTATTTGGCGTGCTGTCCGGGGAAGGGGCTCCGAGCTCGGGAATGGCCCGAACCTAGAGTACCCCCCCCGTATATGAAGTGTAAAGTGAACTCTAGTGGAGGAGAAGGGGTGGAGGGGGGATGCTGATAAACCGTCAATAGAGACAGGTAGGCTGATTCAGCTGTATTTATACCCTAAGGTTGATTATCTTGAGTGGTTCCACCTGTGCTAATTAGGTTAAGTATCTGACGTGCTTCTCCCGAACCTTGTTATAAAACTACATTTCACGAGTTCACACTTACATATAATTAACTGAATATTATAATGCGTATTTGGCGTGCTGTCCGGGGAAGGGGCTCCGAGCTCGGGAATGGCCCGAACCTAGAGTACCCCCCAAAAAGCTAAAGAGCAGGAGGACAGCCGGCCGAACTAAAGACCCCCCCAAATGAGTGCCACGTTTGGCGGGCTGGCATCTCGAGAAAGGGTCTGAATGTTTGTCCAGTGGGCCTGTGATGGCGGCTCACTGTACCTGGACTGACGGGCCCTGCTGGCCTGCAACGGGGAGCAATTGTAATTTGGAGCGACTGATCAGGCGAGTTTGTGCCTTTCTCCGCTGTGAGACCATTGCTCGCTGGACCGAAAGAGAAAACAGGAAAGAGAGAAAATGAAAGCTTGACCAGGAGATTTTCTCAGACTGCGTCCGTTGTGAGACCAAATGCTCGCTGGACGAAAGAGAAAACGTAAGTGCTCTACCGGGAAAGTTCTCACTGCGTCCGCTGTGAGACCAAATGCTCGCTGGACAGAAAGAGAAAACAGGAAAGAGGAAAATGAGAGCTTGACCGGGAGATTTTCTCACACTGCGTCCGTTGTGAGACCCAATGCTCGCTGGACGAAAGAGAAAACTTAAGTGCTCTACCGGGAAAGTTCTCGCTGCGTCCGCTGTGAGACCAAATGCTCGCTGGACAGAAAGAGAAAACAGGAAAGAGGGAAAATGAGAGCTTGACCGGGAGATTTTCTCACACTGCGTCCGTTGTGAGACCAAATGCTCGCTGGACGAAAGAGAAAACGTAAGTGCTCTACCGGGAAAGTTCTCACTGCGTCCGCTGTGAGACCAAATGCTCGCTGGACAGAAAGAGAAAACAGGAAAGAGGGAAATGAGAGCTTGACCGGGAGATTTTCTCACACTGCGTCCGCTGTGAGACCTAATGCTCGCTGGACGAAAGAGAAAACGTAAGTGCTCTACCGGGAAAGTTCTCACTGCGTCCGCTGTGAGACCAAATGCTCGCTGGACAGAAAGAGAAAACAGGAAAGAGGAAAATGAGAGCTTGACCGGGAGATTTTCTCACACTGCGTCCGTTGTGAGATCCAATGCTTGCTGGACGAAAGAGAAAACGTAAGTGCTCTACCGGGAAAGTTCTCGCTGCGTCCGCTGTGAGACCAAATGCTCGCTGGACAGAAAGAGAAAACAGGAAAGAGGGAAAATGAGAGCTTGACCGGGAGATTTTCTCACACTGCGTCCGCTGTGAGACCCAATACTCACTGGACGGAAGAGAAAACGTAAGTGCTCTACCGGGAAAGTTCTCACTGCGTCCGCTGTGAGACCAAATGCTCGCTGGACAGAAAGAGAAAACAGGAAAGAGGGAAATGAGAGCTTGACCGGGAGATTTTCTCACACTGCGTCCGTTGTGAGACCCAATGCTCGCTGGACGAAAGAGAAAACGTAAGTGCTCTACCGGGAAAGTTCTCGCTGCGTCCGCTGTGAGACCAAATGCTCGCTGGACAGAAAGAGAAAACAGGAAAGAGGGAAATGAGAGCTTGACCGGGAGATTTTCTCACACTGCGTCCGCTGTGAGACCCAATGCTCGCTGGACGAAAGAGAAAACGTAAGTGCTCTACCGGGAAAGTTCTCGCTGAGTCTGCTGTGAGACCAAATGCTCGCTGGACAGAAAGAGAAAACAGGAAAAGAGATAATGAGAGCTTGACCGGGAGATTTTCTCACACTGCGTCCGCTGTGAGACCCAATACTCACTGGACGGAAGAGAAAAGGTAAGTGCTCTACCGGGAAAGTTCTCACTGCATCCGCTGTGAGACCAAGTGCTCGCTGGACAGAAAGAGAAAATGGGAAAGAGGGAAATGAAAGCTTGACCGGGAGATTTCTCACACTGTGTCCGCTGAGAGACCCAATGCTCACTGGACAAAAGAGAAAACGTAAGAGCTCTACTAGAACAGTTCTCGCTGCAAGACCAAATGCGGGAGATGCAGACAAGGCTCATGCAGGAGTGGACACTGTTGCGGCAGCGGGGAGATACAAAAAAGGCTCCTGCGGGAGCAGACACTGCTGCAGCAGTGGGGAAATCTGTGGCAGTGAGGAGGTACGGGAAAGGCTCCTGCGGGAGCAGACGCTGCTGTGGCAGTGGAGAGATACGGAAAAAGCTCCTGCGTGAGCAGATACTGCAGTGAGGAGGTACAGGAAAGGCTCCTGCGGGAGCAGACACTGCTGCGGCAGTGGGGAGATACGGGAAAGGCTTCTGCGGGAGCTGCGGCAGTGAGGAGGTACAGGAAAGGCTACTTGCTTTCGGCTGCTGTAGATATTGGCTGCGGGAAGAGTAAAAAGGGTTAGTAACATTTGATGGGGCAAGCAAAAAATGAATGGGTAGCCTACTGTGTTACCAGCTTAGCAATTGGTTGCCTGATTTGACAATTCCTCAAGCATTGTCCACATTATTATGTTACTGTTGGAAAGCATCTTTTCCTCTCATTTGGCCTCCGGGCTCTTAGGCGGTCTCCCGGGCGGATACGTTTGGAAGGCTGTTTTCACGTTGTTGTATGGACAGTCACCCCCCATTTTGCATGGAGACGGAAATTACATACCCAAAATAAAAATGTTTCTGCTCATGATTCTTTCTGACTAGATACATTATCGACGTTTGTCCATGAGCTGACACTTCAACGTTTTACCGTTCAGGAATAGGAATCGTATTCCTGATATAATTTACTAAATAACTGTCACTGAAAATATGTTTTATCGAAATATTGGTCAAATATCGAAGCCAGAGTCTTTAGACTTTCAATTGATGCACGGTTTATCCATATCAAGTCAGAGTGAAGTTTAACGTGCTGTGGAAGTGAACAATAATAAACTGGGGCCGTCGGCGATGCTTGCAAGCAAATGGGTTAATAGCAGTTATGTGCTATTCGCTTCTAAGTGGTTTCTAAAGATATTTACTTGCCTGTTTTTCATATTACGGTCCTGAAAAGGCGACCGTACGACCGACCGAAAACACGAGGGCAGATGCGTTTTACATGAATTTTGAGTGATCACTAAATAAGTCCCTAAATAATTTGGTCCTGCCAGAAAAAATGCATGGAGATAATTTTTTTTTTTTTTTTTTTTTTTTTTTTTTTTTAACTTATCATGGAACATTATTGTATCATTTCAGTGAGGTTTAAACGTGCTCGGTAAGGCAAATGTAATGTCTTGGACATTTCAGTGTGGATGAAGACTGGAAATAATGCCTTTGTTCGTGGTTAAATGTGGCATTATCATCTGACGGATCTACGTTTGTATCTGTAGTCCAAATCTATGCGCACTCCACACTCCAGATCAGCAGGTGGCGGTAATGCATCTTTACGCTGGTTTGCCAAAACCACCACAAAACACTAGTAGAAGATGGAACTGCGTCATGACGTCATTTAACAAACTTTAGCCGCGAACCTGCTTTAGATGCAACACTTTGGATGCCAACTGCCGTAAAATCCAATGAACCTGCTTTTAGAGTTTTCGCCTGAAAATGTGTTGGTTAACATCGCGCGGTCAAACTGCAACTCGGCCGGAACGCCGGTGTGAAAGGCTGAGTCGCAACGGGAAGTGAGAGCCTTGTTGCCGTGAGAACTTGGGTGCGGCCCAGGCTGGTTGGATTCCAGCTCGAGGAGAGCTCGGTCTCGGGCGGCATGATCATTGTGTCGAGCGAGCGAGCTCGGAGCTTGCACGGTCTATTGGCCACGACTTGTGGCTTGACGAGGAGAGCAGCTGTCGCGATGACGCTTAATGCTGCTCAATGGTCGTGTTTGACTGGGTAGGAAAGATCGCGGGTCCGGCAAAAGCAGCAGGTCTTATAAATCCCCGGTGAAGCTCTTTTCGTTGGTACGAAAAATGGGTCCGTGGTAAGGTGACAGACGAAGCGAACCGGCATGCTGATAAACCGTCAATAGAGACAGGTAGGCTGATTCAGCTGTATTTATACCCTAAGGTTGATTATCTTGAGTGGTTCCACCTGTGCTAATTAGGTTAAGTATCTGACGTGCTTCTCCCGAACCTTGTTATAAAACTACATATTGTGCGACAAACAGCCAAATTTGAGTCACATGACAGTGTTTGTTTTCATAGCTTATGCACATGTTCCAGATGCGGAAAGAAAAAACTGGACAAGAAGGCTGTGAAGCTCGGTTTCATGGGTTATGCCTATAATCCAAGAGACAGAATCAGAAAATCACCCAAGAGGTATGGATATGATGAGTTTGCTGACCTAGTGACTGTTGATCGTTATGTTAGTGTTTGTCTTGTGGCAGAACCAGGCACACTGAAGGAGGCAATGTTGAGTCCCAACGCAAACGAATGGCAGGAGGTGGTTGACTTGGAATATGAGTCGCTCCTGGAAAATGAGTCGTGGGATTTAGTGGAACTACCAAAGGATCGGAAGGCAATAGATTCAAGATGGGTGTTCAAAGTCAACCACCAGAGTGATGGAGGAGTGGAGAGACACAAGTTCAGACTCGTTGCTAAGGGATACTCACAGAAGTATGTTGCAGACTATGATGAAACTTTTTCACCTGTAGTAAGATTTAGCTCAATTTGCATGTTGCAAATCTTTGTCATCTAGACAAGAGGTTGAGCAGCTGGCTGTCTGGTGCAGTCTTAACAACCTTTAGCTGAACACACTCAAAACAGTGTAGATGATCGTGGACTTTAGGAGATACCCCCCAGCACTCCCCCCACTAACCATCATGAACAGCACTGTGCCTGCAGTGGAGTGATTCAGATTCCTGGGAACCACCTACCCTTCAAGAACTGTATACAATACATCCAGAGAATGGAAAAGGGCTCCGAAAATCACTCTGGATCCCTCACATCCAAGTTACCCCATCTTTGAATTTTTGCCATCTGGCCGGCGCCTCAGGCCACAAATACCAGAACAGTCAGGCACAAGAACAGTTTCTTCCCTCAGGCAATCTACCTAATGAACAAGTTAAATGTCCCCCACTTATGCATATGCAATAAAAATTTGCAATATCCTTATATTTATTTGTTACCCCTCCATCCTAGTGCATCTTACGCAATCCTATTCCATTATCATTTATAACACAATTGTTTATACACTTATTTATTTGCCTATTTTTATTTTTTTTGTCTGTGTGTTGTGTTGTTGTCTCTGTGTACTGGAAGCTTATGTCACTAAAACACAATCATTGTATGGCAATAAAGCTCTTTTTGATTCTGATTCTGATAAAACTGGATTTGTCAAACCAGGGGAGGAACATTTGGTATGCAAACTGAAAAAGTCAGTATATGGGGTGAAGCAGTCTCCTTGTTCCTGGAGCAAAACTTTCACGGAATTCATGAAGAACATTGGTTTAAACAGAGTACATCTGACCCATATTTGTTCGTGAGATTTCAACAGGAGCTGGAGACATTGGCTGTATTAGTATGATTTCATGTATTTTGATATTGGAAAGGTTTTTTTTTCATTACATTGCTAATTTATATTGGAAAATTACGTGGGAGTGTTGTCATATAGTGATTTGCCAATAGATATCACTGTTGTACTGATAACAATTGAGTGTCGCTGCTGTTCAGCTCTTCCTTCCTACTTCCTTTTTTGTTCAGTCGTGATAATAATAAAAAAAAATAAAAATAAACAGGTGATATTTCAAAATGCCTTGTACAGAATATTAATGTGTCTGCAACAACAGTATGCCCTGTAAAGAATATTAGGGTGTACTCACACTAGGCACGGATGCCATGAACCGGGCCCGAGTACTGGAGCGTCGCAAAACCGTGACGCAACGCGTCCTTTTCCGTGCTCCGGCAAGGTTAGCGCTCACACTGCATGCGAACCGCGCCCGAGTCCAACTGAACCGTGCTCTGGCCAACCTCTTCCAAGCAGGCCAGGGCTGGCTAATCGGCACGTTTCGGAGCACTCACACTAGTCAAACGAACCGTGCTTTGGTGGTCAAACGAACTCGGGCACGGTTCAAACTGGCTAGTATGAGTACACCCTTAGTGTGTCTGCAGCACAAGTGTGCCCTGTACAGAATATTAACGTGTCTGTAGCACCAGTGTACCCTTTAAAGAATATTAATGTAAAAACATTCAGTGTCTGCAGCACCAGTGTGCCCTGTACAGAACATTATCGTCCCCTTGGAATTATAAGGTTCTATCTGACATTTTTGTCAAAATTGAGTTATTCACATATTCTTATTCTGTGACAATTTATTTACATTATGTGATGTTTTATTTTAAGTTGTGTTCATTTTGGGATTTTTTATTGAAAAAACAAAAAGGTTCTATCCACAGAAGTCTATGGAACACAAAAATTTTAAAGCTCAATATCTCCAAACTACTCAGAACGCAGATAGAACCTTATAATTCCAAGGGGACGTAATGTCTCTGTAGCACCACTGTTCCCTGTACACAATATTAATGTGTCTGTAGCACCAGTGTGCTTTGTACAGAATATTAAATTAAAAACATTCAGTCTCTGCAACACCAGTGCTCCCTGTACTGAATGTTAATGTGTCTGTAGCACCAGTGTGCCCTGTACAGAACATTAATGTATCTGTAGCACCACTGTGCCCTGTACAGAATATTAATGTGTCTGTAGCACCAGTGTGCTTTGTACAGAATATAAAATTAAAAACATTCAGTCTCTGCAACACCAGTGCTCCCTGTACTGAATGTTAATGTGTCTGTAGCACCAGTGTGCCCTGTACAGAACATTAATGTCTCTGTAGCTCCACTGTGCCCTGTACAGAATATTAATGTGTCTGTAGCACCAGTGTGCTTTGTACAGAATATTAAAGTAATAACATTCAGTCTCTGCAACACCAGTGCTCCCTGTACTGAATGTTAATGTGTCTGTAGCACCAGTGTGCCCTGCACAGAACATTAATGTAAAAATAGGAAAATAATCGATAATAAAATAGTTCACTCGATGACAACAAATACATTAGGCTACTATGTGTACAATATTACAGTGTTTACAAAACTGACAAAAAAATGTTTTCTGTGCGCTTGTTTACAAATAATTATTTCTTTTTCTTGTGGTTTCCTCAAAAAATAATCTTTACCTTGTTGTTTCTGTTTCTTGTCTAATTTCTCTCCTATATGCTGCTGGCTCATTAATATCCAACATACGATTACCATACTGGGCAGAAATGCTAATTTAAAAAGTACTAGTATCTATTAAGTTCAGGATGTCTCTGGTCTAAAAAGTTACTAGTAGCTAAAAAATAAGTACTATTTCTATTAACAAGAAGAGTATTAAAACTAATAAGTACTAGTATCTATTAAACATATAGTGGTTAGAGAGTTTGACTCCTAACTCTAAGGTTGGTGGTTCCAGTCTCGGGCAGGCAATACCATGACTCAGGTGCCCTAGAGCATGGCACTGAACCCCCAACTGCTGAGGCACAGAACTCCCATAAATGGCTGCCCACTGCTCCGGGTGTGATCGCTGCTGTGTGTGTGCACTTTGGATGGGTTAAATGCGGAGCACGAAATCTGAGTATGGGTCACCATACTTGGCTGAATGTCATCACTTTCACTTTTCACCTTAATGTGTAATGTTTAATGTTTAAGTAGTATCTAATGATTAAGTACAAGTAACTATACAAAAGACACCAGTACCTAATGAATAAACACTAAGATAATGTAATAAAATAAGCACTACACATAAGATAATAAAATAAGCACTACACAAGGAATAAGTACTAGTACTTAATGGAAACGATACTAGTATCTAAAAAATAAGTACTAGTACCATGAAAATAGATACTAATGGCTTATAAATGTTAAAATGGCTTTCCATAGCTAGACGGATAAGTCCTCTTCATGTTTAAATTAGCAAAGGTTATGCCCAGTTGCATCAGTTTGAAAACAGCAGCTGACACGAGATGGCCAAGATGGCGTCCTTCTAATCACACATGCTTTATCTCTATCCTTAGTAGACGCGGAGTTTGCAGCTGGAAATTATGTCCCAGCTTCTACTTAACTTTCTTTAATACGAAGACACCTCTTACGTCTCAATGGTATTGAAGGAATAAACGTTTTGGATGGGCAAAAGGAGAAGTAGGGAACACTCCTCTCATCACAACGCTGTTGCAAACGAGATGGAACTTCCTTGCAAGTCTGTTATGGAGACCTGTTGCCTGGCCGATTTCCCTAGTCTGCCTGAAACACAGGCCCGGCTCCACCCAATCAGAGGCTTGGCCCACCCTGGCCCCAAACCACATAACAGCCAATCATAAAATTAGTGCGATATTCAATTCAGCTCCAGATACGTTTTTTTCTCATTTCTGCCCAATCCCCTCTTTTTTTCCCTCCGAGACAGACAGACTTAGCTCAAGCTTATTCACTTCGCAACCTTTGAGGTAAACGGACGTGCTGAATTATAAAGCAACAAACGACAGTAACAGCCAATTAATTGTATTATAACTGTTAGTGGTCTCAATTAGCACATTGTAGTACCCCAATAAGTGGCTTGAATATTCTGTAGATCGCGATGCATTCTTTTGTTCGGGGCTTAGATTACGTGGGGGACGCGTCCCCCCCACTTTTAATATCATGGAAATTTGTCCACCGCACTTTTTCAGTCAAATGTGTTCGCATAGATGTTTTAAAGAGCTGGTGTAAATAAATATAGATTTAAACTCAAAGAGACAGGATAGTCTGCGCAGGACCTGATATTTTATTCGGACCCAGAAGCACTAACTCTCCCGCAGTGTGTGTTTCATTCGTCCTCGAAGCCGGAGCGCGCTCTCGCGCAGAAAAGTCATATCAGGAAACTCCAGCTATCGCTGTATGAAAAAAGTTGTTTTGACAGAAGAACTGAAACTTTTGGAAACACGAAGACATTAATATACGATGGGGACAATACATGGTTTTTCAAGTAATCTCCAGCAGGTGATAAATACAGTAGCCTATATCAACAAAACAGTGCTAACTGACATAGATTTATTAGCCTACAGTATATAGAGACTATTCTGCCTTATTATGTGATAAATAAGTGTTTGTAGTATATTTTAAAAAAATCATTATTTTTTGTTATTGTCAAGCAGTTATAGATTTCTAAGCAAATTAAAAGCTAGAAATTAGAGAATAATTAAAGTTGCCTATAGTATCCACTACCAGTCAAGTCTCTTCTGTTCACCAAGCCTGGATTTATTTGATCCAAAGTACAGCAAAACAGTAAACTGAAATATTTTTACTAGACTATTTAAAATTTCCTATTTGAATATATTTCAAAATGTTATTTATTGAGATTTAAAAGCTTGCTAAATAAAAGTATTCATATCTATAATTTCTTTTCCAAAAAATCTATATTTTTGAATGATATACTCTATAATGTTGCAAAGGCTTTTTATTTCACATAAATGCTGATCTTTGGATCCTTCTATTCATCAAAGAATGCTGAATTTTTTTTTACTCATGTTTTAAATATTGATAATCAGCAAATCAGCATATTAGAATGATTTGATTTCTTAAGTATGTGACACTAGACTGGAGTAATGATGCTGAACATTCACCTTTGATCACAGGAATAAATTACATTTAAAAATATGTTCAAATAGAAAATAGTTATTTTAAATAGTAAAAACTTTTAAAACTTTTACTATATGTGGGATCAAATAAATGCAGGCTTGGTGACAGTGAGTAAGATTGTATAGCTGTGGGGCTTTTTGCCAAGTTGTTTTAATACACGTTGGAAAAAGATAAATACCTGGCTGACATTACATCAGGTATCCCACAAAATGCAAAGTAAACTTCCAAAACCATCCAGAATGAAGTGATTGAAATTTTGGCATCCATGGTTATGAACTACTAAATAGTTCCAAAATATGTACAAAACATAAAAAATTAAGAAAACAAACACAACAATAACAAACAACCCTAACAATTGCCTTAAATATTTTAAATTAAAACTACATAAATAGACATGTGAGATTAAAGCATTAAAGAACAACCCCCCACACCCCCACCCCCAATCCGACCGGCCCACCTGGAATATCATTTGGCCCACCTTTCATCTCATATCTGGAGCCGGGCCTGCTGAAACACCCCCCCAAAAAATGATTCTCCGGCCAAAAAAAGGAATCGAGTTGGTGCAAAACCTGATTCTGAGAACACTTCGGAAGTGCTTGAAGCTATTCATGCACTTGGCTTGAAACTTGATCAAATGCACTTAAAGGTTTCGGGCAATTGAGAAAACCACGGAGCTCACTTCGACCAAGGTGGACAGTTTAGCAACCTCAGTACAAAATCTCATCATCGAAGTTAGCTCTCACGACGAACAGTTATCCCTGATGGAGAAAGAAATCCAAACTTTAAAGGACGAAAACGCGACTTTGAAGTCTAATATAGCAGAGGCTCAACGTAACACTCGATGTTGGTCTCTCAAATTGCATGGCTTGAAGGAGGCTGATGGTGAAAATGTCAGACGGATAACTATCGATGCTCTTGCGAAGGTTGCTCCAGATGTTCAAGACCAGCTTGATCGGGTGGTGGATGTAGTTCATCGTATTGGTCGCAAATCGACGCCACCAAATAAGCGACCCATTGTCGTTCTCTTCTCGATGCGCCGTTACCGGGATGCGATTTGGAGGGCAGCCCAAAAATCCAGATTTTTACTGGACAACGCGCTACGCATCTCTGAGCTGCTATCACCTGAAGACAAAGCGGCAAGAGAAAAACTGTGGCCGAGGGTGAAGAAGACTATAAAGACGAAGACAAAAGGGCTATATTTCGTGGTCCACATGCATACATCGAGGGGAAAAGGATTGACACTAATGACTGATGGATTTCTGATTGAAAACCATTAAAGGCATCTTCAAATTTTCTTACTTGCCGGGCGAATTATAATTTTTTTTCCCAATAATTGTTTACTGCCTGTTGCATCTCCGGGGCTTCTAATTTAGATTAGTAAATTTCAGCTTCAAGACATTATGTCTTGAAGCTTGGTAATTTGTGAATTTTTTTCTTTCTTTTTTCTTTTTCTTGTTCTATTTCTTTCGGAATGGACTTTAAGTTTAATTCTCTGACTGATTTTCACTCAGGGCACTTCGCGTTCAGCGGGAGTTTTGGTTTTGTTTAACAGATTTAAAGGAGACGTTCTGAACTCTGTGACGTGTGAAAATGGAAGATGGGTTATTTTGACTGTGAAATTAGACAATACTATATTTATACTTTTTAATATTTATGGTCACAATTCCAGTACGTTGAATAAGTCATTATTTTCAAAGTTTTCTGATATTATTCAATGCAAACTTGATGCATTCCAAGCTTCATATGTTATATTTTTAGGCGACTTTAATGAATGCGTGGATAATCTGTGTGATAGATATCCACCTCGTTCTTCTCAACGTGATGCACAATCAAATTTACCTTCTCTATGTGCCAATTTATCTCTTACTGATGCTTGGCGATTCTACAACCCTGGAATATCCGAATATACATGGTCTAACAAAGACAAATCTTTGCAATCTAGAATTGATATGTTTTTTTATTTCTACATCTGCCTTGCAATATGTCAAGGAAATCGTTCAAAAGTATGCCCCTTTAACTGATCATAAGCTTATTTCTTTAACGCTTATAGGCACAAAAGAGAATTCTAGTCTTAGAGGGTACTGGAAATTTAATAATAATCTTCTTAAGGATGAATACTTTAATAATAGTGTTAACAATTTTAGCAAATGACATTTTGGGAGGTGTAAAGGAAGGATTTAAATGTAAATGGGAATTTTTTGAATATAATGTCAGAAAGATTGCAGGTAAAAGTAGTAAAGAATTAAAAAAAAATTAATAAACAAAATGAGTTAGAGTTAATTAATAAATTAGGGATACTGGAACATAAGCACAATCTTACTAAGGAGGAAGAAGCTGAATTGGTCGCAATTTAATCCCAGCTAGACTTAATCTATTTAGACCTGGCTAAAGGTGCTTTTATTTGTTCTAGGGCGAAATGGCTTGAAGAGGGAGAAAAAAATAGCTACGTTATTTTTTCGCACTTGAAAAAAGAAATGTTAAAATAAATGCATTAACTGCTTTAAATATTAACGGGAATCATTGTATGGATCAGAAAACAATTTCTGACTTTGTTTACTCTTTTTATAAAGAACTATATGATTCCAAATTTGATTTATATAATTGTGAAGAATTCATTCAAATAATCCATCAACATAATCCTATTATTGATATATTTTTTCATGATTTTTGTGAATCCAATATAACTTCTTCTGAGATCAAAGATGCCCTGTTAAGAATGAAAAAAGGGAAAGCACCAGGTATAGATGGGTTGACAGTAGAATTTTACTTATATTTTTGGGAACTGATCGAAATACCTCTTTATGTATAATGAATGTATTAATAGTGGCGAAATGACTACTACAATGAAACAAGGTATAATTTAATTAATTGCTAAACCGGATAAAGATACAAATTTGATAGACAATTGGAGACCAATCTCTCTTCTAACAATTGATTATAAATTAATTACTTTAATATTTGCTAACAGATTACGAGAAGGTTTAAATAAAATTATTAGTGGATGTCAATCAGGTTTTTTGAAAGGACAACACATAACTAATAATATTAGACTTGTGCTTGACCTTTTGGATTATGCTGAGAATGTTGATGAAGGAGCCGTAATTTTCTTTTTAGACTTTTATAAAGCATTCGATACAATTGAACATGAATTTTTATTTAAAACTATAACACTTTTTGGATTCATTATTCCTAATAATGAACAAATTAAAGGTCTCCAAATATTTGGTAAAGAAATTAAAATTTCACAATTGGCGGATGACACAACCTATTTTTAAAGAGCTCATCTCTTATTCCTACTGCTATCTCTTTCATCAACATTTTCTCTAAGGCTTCTGGCCTAATTCTAAATTTATCCAAATGTGAAATCCTTCCTTTACACAATTTAAATGATAAAGTTATAAGTGATATTCCAGTGAAATCCTCTGTCAAATACCTAGGAATTCTTGTAACAAAGGATGTTACAGAAAGACAAAGCTTAAATTTCTCCTCTTAAAAAAGACCAAAGCATTATTAAACTGTTAGTTACAACGTGATCTCTCTGTTTATGGTCGTGTCCTATTATGTAAAGCAGAAGGCTTATCTCGATTTGTCTATCCCGCCTTATCTTTATATGTTAAAGATTCTTATTCTAAAGATATCAATAATCTGTTTATTCTTTTATTTGGAAAAACAAATCCCACAGACTGAAGAAAAGAGTTCTTACTAACAAGAAACCGGAAGGGGGTCTGGAAATACTCTATTTTGAAGATGTTAATAGAACTTTTAAAATCAATTGGATTAAAAAATGTTTGATTGATCGTTACTCCCTTTGGAACCACATCCCACACAGTATCTTTGACCAAATAGGTGGCTTAGAATTACTGTTAACTTGTGACTTTAATATTTCTAAACTCCCTCTTAAATTGTCAAAATTCCACCAGCAAGTGCTTTTAGCATGGAAAATTTGCTACTCACACAATTTCTCTCCTCACACTGCCTTCATATGGAATAATATCAATATAAAGAGTGCCAATAGATCTTTATTTTTAAGGAATTGGTTTAACAGGGATATTAATCATCTGATTAATATGTTTGATAATTTTGGAAATCTTTTAACTTATGAACAATTTATGCAAATCTACAATTTCCCTGTGCACTTTAAGGAATTTAATTTGGTCATTAAAGCTATTCCTTCTACTCTTGTACATCTGGTTAAAAGTCATATTCACTACAACTCTATAGTAAGGACAAAACCAAAATTAATTTTAAACGATCTTGAATTGATTGGTAAAAAATGCAATAACAAGCATATTTACACTATTTTCCAAAAACAAAATAAAATAACACCTAGAGGAAAATGTTTTTGGAACTCTGTTATTGATAATATTAATTGGAAGACTGCTTGGTTAATCCCATTTAAATATTGAATTAATAACAAAACTAAAGAAATACATTTTAAAATTTTGCATACCATCTACCCTGTTAAATCAAGATACTTTGATATTGATGATTTATGTTCTTTTTGTAAAAATGAGAAAGAGGTATTAACACATTTGTTTTTGGATTGTAAAATTTCCCAAAAGTTTTGGAAAGAATTGGCAGATTTCATTTTTTCTCTTGTAAAGGATAAATATTATTTTTCTTTAAAGTATATTATTATTTACAATGAAAATAATGTAAACAAAGGTCTTGAATACATTGTTAATTTATTCATATTGCTGGCGAAATTCTACATACATAAACAAAAATGTTTAAACTCATCCCCTATATTTAAAGTATTTTTAATTGAATTTGATTGTTTTATATCTTCATTGAAATTAATAAAAAACAAAAAGTCATTAACATGCCTAAAATATTATGAAATTTTATTTAGATCCCCTGTAACTAATTAATGTAATTGTATATTAAACTGACTGTCCTATGCTCTGTACTATGTATGTTATTTGTTCTGTATTCAATAAAAAAAGAAAAAAAAGAAAGAAAAAAGAAACTGCAGCTGACACATAACGAGGAAAAAGCAATCACATCAATTGTAAAGCGAGAGGGGGCCCCCTTGTGGGGATGCAGATATATTGCTCTGTTATATTAATAATGATATTTTCGATTGTTCAAATGGTCAGCTGTCGGGAGCCCCCTTCAAAATGTGGGGCACCAGGCAATTGCTTGCCTTGCCTGCAATATTGCTATGCCTCTGTGTATACATTGCCCATCCCTGACCTAGAAGATCCAGCCTTCTCTAGCTTCTCACCCTGAGCTTTCCCGTCCTGACCAGCTCTTGGTGCGATAGAATTGGAAACAGGCCAGCCTCCTCACAAAACCTCCTTTTCTTCCTCATCCTCTTCTTCTCTCTCACTTTCCTCTCTCCTTCATCTTCCTCAGTAGTACCAGCATGCTGATGAGGATTTGGCATGTTGGCGGTGGATTATAGTGCTGTACTTGAATAAGAATTTGTCTCAATTCTGCTTATCAGTTCGTCACAAATCTAAAATCTAATGTCTAAAGTTGTCTGTTGTAATGTTTCATGATACAAGTAAGCAAGGCAACATTCAAAATGGAGAAAATCATCTAAAACCTGTTGAAGTTTTTTTTTTTTTTTGGAGTATATACATAAACCCAACACTGCTAAATAAAGAAATAATAAGTGCATTAATTTATTTTCATGAATTAGATAATTATTTTTATGAAAGGTCTATCATCAGTTGTTTACAGTTCCCACTTGATTTGAAAACTCAACTAATGAGCTATATTTAAATCCAGATTCAAAACATATCTGTTTTTACTTTGCATTGTGTACTGAATCTCATTTGTGTATCATTTTTATTCTTAACTGTTTAATGTTTGTATTCCTTGCATTTATACTTATTTTAAATCCTGTTTATGTCTAGCTGTCAGGATCTCTCCCTGACTGTCTTGTCTTTGTTCAGTGTTTCTTTGTTTGTTTTTTGTGGGGGTGTTTCAAATGTTAATTTCTTTTCATTTTGATGATTACTGACAACTAATTTTCATAGATTTTATATAGATATATATATAGCCTATCTATATTTTATAGAAAAATAGATTTATATCTAGAATACATAGATTTTCTATGGGGTTAAGGTCAGACGACTTTTCTGGCCAATTAGGATCATGCATACCATGGTCCTTAAACCAGTTACTTGTAGCTTTGGCACTGTGTGCAGGGGCCAAGTCCTGTTGGAAAATGAAACCTGCATCTCCATAAAGTTAGTCAGCAGCAGGAAGCATGAAGTGCTCTAAAACTTTCTGGTATACAGCTCCATTGACCTTGGACATCAGAAAACACAGTGGGCCAACACCAGCAGATGACATGGCACCGCAAACCATCACTGACTGTGGAAACTTTAAACTGGACCTCAAGCAACGTGGATTGTGTGCCTCTCCTCTCTTCCTCCAGACTCTGGGACCCTGATTTCCAAAGGAAATGCAAAATTCAGAGAACATAACTTTGGACCACTCAACAGCAGTCCAGTCCCTTTTGTATTTAGCCCAGGCGAGATGCTTCTGATGCTGTCTGTTTTTCAAGAGTGGCTTCACACAAAGAATGCGACAGCTGAAACCCTTACGTTCTTGAAGCAATGACTCCAGCTGCAGTCCACTCTTTGTGAATCTCCACCACATGTTTGAATGGGTTTTGTTTCAAAATCCTCTACAGGGTTCGGTTATCCCTATTGCTTGTACACTTTTTTTCTACCACATCTTTAAATATAATCAGAGACTTGTTATTAAATTTACTTTATTGATTTTTTGATTTACAGGCACATTAATACACATTAACATAAAGAGTGCATTTAGCTATAATTTTTAAACTGTTTAACATCTCATTTCTCATGGAACATGGATATTTGGAATAAGATCATCAGTTTGAAAAAACAAACAAACAAACAAACAAACACATGCAAACTATATTCTGTACATTTAGGTAGAGACGGGCGTAATCTAATCAAAGTGTAATTTGAGCCATCAAAATGCCTTGTGGCTTGTTTAGTTTGTGTGGCTTGTTTAGTTTTTGCATAAAGACAAACTTACAGTGATGGTCTTTCCACAGATGATTCAAGGTTTGCTGTCACTATCTGAAGTAAATATAAGTTAGTTTAATAACTGATGAATCATTTATAATTTTGATGAAAAACAACATAGCCTCATCCTTTTGGTTCACATAGCAGAAGAAAGGATAAGTGTCCAAACATGATATTGAATTCCAGGCTCTATTATGGGTACTTGCACAATATGAATGATTGATAAATAAGTAATTCACAGCTGAAGTGTCCTCATACTTCAGTAACTTGCATGAGTTCTCCTGGCTGTAGATCCAACTGTGATCATATGTTCCTCTAGCTGCCTCTTTAAGCATCTGAAGATCCTCATTGTTTGAGACTGCAGAAAGGCTTGTATATGCTTTGCAATAACCCATAGCAAATGTGCAGTTCGGTCGATCTGTCACATTAATGTGAACTTTTACTCCAGTCAGAACTGTTGTTAGTCCATAAAGGACCAACAGAAGTCCAGTGAGAGTCTTCTTCATCTCTGCTGTATTGAGCTGCTTATGTTTAAGGATGGTTTATCTATCACCTTCACTGGGCTGCTGACACAGAACATTCAAAACCTACGGCAGTATCATCTGTTTTGTTTATTTAAAGAAGTTTGGAAGTCAGAGGTGTGGCAGCCTGAAGGGTGGGACATATTGTAATGTATATTATCTACAGTACAGGAAAGCATTCACATCAGTGCAAATAAAATTAGCTTCTCTAAATTAAATTATTTGAAAATAACAGTGAAAAAATTGTTAAATTGGTAATATAAAGGTTTTTTTTTTTATCTGATAATAACCGATAAAATATTCTATTTTATATACATGTTGCACTGTCTAAAATTAATCTTTCTTTCTGTGGCTAAATTACCCCTGTAGGTAGAAAAAAAAATATTGATTGATTTTAGATTTACAGGCACATTTATAAACATTAACATAAATAGTGCATTAAGCAGTCATTTTTAAGCTGTATAACATCACATTTCTCCTGAAACATGGATATTTGGAATATGTTCATCACACTGTAAAAATAAGTGTAATTTTAACTGTAAAATTTTGTAAAAACGCTACGGAAAAAAACTGATAATAGGTTAACAGTAAGTTCCCGTACTATATACAGGGAAAAACTGTAAAAGATCTAACAAAGCATTTAATGTAAATTTACAGTAAAATTCTGTTAATTATACAGCTTTTAGAAGTAAAAAAAGAACAAATCAATGTATAATTTACAGTCTAAAACTGTAAACTGATATTCCCAGAATTCCCTGCGTGACACTCCACGTTTGAAAGTATTTTGTTTAAATAATCATGTTTTTAAATAGTTCTTGTTATCAGTTATGTACATTTGAGCTTTATGTTACATCTTCTGTTGCTTAATGAAAGTTTTTTGCATTATTTAAGTATCACGTGTGTTACCATGATGGTGTTTTGTGTTTCCATGCACCTTCTATATGTTAATATATACTTCTGCTTGTGGTGAAGCTACTTGTGATGAGCTTTGATACTTCATGTGGCTTTCTCTTATACAGTACCATCTTTATTATTATGGTGGTTGTCAGTATTTTCAAGGTACAAAACAGATTTAATTTTGTGTGTTGTTGAATTTACTGGTTTATATTCACATTTTCTTGTTTGTAAATTACAGCTTTATATTGTAAAATTAACAGTTTTTGACGTAAATGTGTTTACAGTTTTCTGTATTTTTACCAAATTATTCTGGCAACCACAGCTGCCAAAAAGTTTTTGTAAAAACAACAAGAAATTTTTTACAGTGCAGTTTAAAAAAAACAAAAAACAAAAACAAAAACACATGCAAACTATTTTCTGTACATTTAGGCGTAATCTAACCACAGGCGTAATCTAACCACAGTGTAATTTGAGCCATCAAAATGACTTTAGAGGTGGCTTTTTGCATAAAGATAAACTTACAGTGATGGTCTTTCCACAGATGATCCAAGGTTTGCTGTCACTATCTGAAGTAAATCTAAGTCAGTTTAATAACCAATTAATCATTTATATTTTCAGATATATTCACCCCAAAGTCTAATAATAATAATAATAATAATAATAAATACAGAAAAAAAAGAAAAAAAGATTATAGCCACATCCTTTTGTTGCAGAGGAATGTCTCTGTGTGCTCAGTTTTCTGTTAAGAAAGATATGTATAGATTAGTGACAAACAAACAGAATGTTCTGGTGTATGAAGAAGCTTTATATGTGAAAGCAACGTTGAAAGCAATATTAATGTTTCTTCATCACTTGCCTTTATTTCTTAAGACAAATAAAGTTTAGTTTCTCCTCACAGTCTCTGTTCTCCCATTGCTCGGTCTTGATATTGCGGGCTCCACAGCGGTTTGGTTCAGGTGGGCATGACGGCAGAGAAAAGGTAGATGCCGGAACATTCGCCTTATTCAGCCAGTTCCAAGCTCCACTCAGAAAACGCAGTCCTGTCCAAACCCTGTCTGTCTGGGTCTTATTAGTCTCACTTTTAATCTGATTTATTGGCCACGGAAAATTAAAATAGACCAGATCGGTGTAGTTAGATCTGCAGTACTTCAGAGCTTCCTCCCATGTCTTATTCTCCTGCACCAAAATGAAGTTCACATAGCAGAAGAAAGGATGCGTTTCTGTACATGATATTGAATTCCAAGCTCCATTATGGGTGATTGCACAATGTGAATCATTGATAAATAAGTAATCCACAGCGGAAGTAGTGGTGTCCTCATACTTCAGTAACTTGCATGAGTTTTCCTTGCTGTAGAGCCAACTGTGATCGTATGTTCCTCCAGCTGCCTCTTTAAGCATCTTAAGGTCCTCATTGTTTGAGACTGCAGAAAGGCTTGTATATGCTTTGCAATAACCCATAGCAAATGTGCAATTCAGTTTATCTTTCACATAAATGTGAACTTTAACTCCAGTCAGAAATGTTGTTAGTCCATAAAGGACAAACAGAAGTCCAGTGAGAGTCTTCTTCATCTCTGCTGTATTGAGCTGCTTATGTTTAAGGATGGTTTATCTATAACCTTCACTGGGCTGCTGACACAGAACATTCAAAACCTACGGCAGTATCATCTGTTTTGTTTATTTAAAGAAGTTTGGAAGTCAGAGGTGTGGCAGCCTGAAGCGCTCTATTGTAATGTATATTATCCACAGTACATGAAACCATCCACATCCGTGTATATAAAAAAATCACTTCTAGTTTTTCATATGCTGCATTCTTAAACAGGGTGATGCACAGATGAAATAACTATATTAAATATTTGAAAATAACAGTGAACGAATGGATAAATTAGTAACCTAAAGTTGTTAACGTAAAGTAAATGTAAAGTATGCTCTGTTTCTAAAGCAATTCTATATCAAATATATAAATAACACGCTCAGATATTTGAAAGTATTTACTTATTACTCAATATATTAAATTGTTTATGTGTTTCTGTTAGTCTTTAATGTTTACTTTCAGTTTTATTCAAAGGCATAAACATACCTAAATAAAGATGTAATTTAACAGAAAGAAACAGACTGAAAGCTGTCAAAGCGAAAAGAGGCAGCTGAATGAGCATGACACAGCTTTTATTATGCCACAGTCGACCGCCTCCACTCCTTTTGGTCGTGAGTATGTGTAAAGCAATGCTATTTTATCATTCTGTTCTGTTATGCTACTCTGTGGGGTCGTCACCAGTCTGTTAAAACACAAAACGCATTAAAGTGTCTTTGGTGTTTCTGTATATTTTCAGGGATATGACGTCATTGGGAGGGGACACAATGACACTATGGACATGGTCCGTGTCACTAGTTAAAATTAGCTAATTTTTTTTGCTCTTAAACATTCTTCGAAACATTTGGGATAATGTAAGTACACAAGACAGCAAAATATATAACATTGTTCTAGATGTTTTTGTCACACTTTATTTTAGGGTCCAATTCTCACTATTAACCAGCCATAAAAATAAATAACAAACCTACTCTAGACCAGGTTTCAGTTCGTCAAAAGCTCAGTCTATTTTAGTTGCTTCAAAATAGCAACATGCCAGCAATGCAACTAAACACACCTTGTTTTCAGACCAGCACACCCATGACTGCACAAATGGGCGGAAATGCATTTGCTATTTAAACAATTTGGTGCAGGACATGAAAATGACAACTGCGTCGGGCTGAAACTAACTTGTGTCGCACCTGTCACTGCATTGCGCCAGGTGTATGATAGGGCCCTAAATATATTTAAACGATACTTGTGCTCCAAAATTCCAAGTTTTTATTGTGATACAGTAGAGGGCACATTAACTCATCTTCTGTACAAAATTTCCAAAACACAAGCGAAAAAGTAACCGAAACAATAGATGCTTCCACATGCAATCTAACATGATAATCAGAAAAGTGCTAAAAAAACTGTGTAACGTTATATATATATATATATATATATATATATATATATATATATATATATATATATATATATATATATATATATTGCCTACACTCAGGTACCCTGTTCTTTCTTTTGATGTTTTGATGTTCAGATATTCAACAAAATATATACAAATTACTTACCTATATAGTGACATAGTAGTACACTTTTTAAGTTCACTTAAAGAATACTTATAAGTATACCTGCAGTATAAAAATACCAAACTGGTAGTTTTCTGAGACTATACTTCAAAGTGTACAAAAAATGCTACTTGTTTTTATTTAATTAGTAAACGATCCATATACATATGTTAACTTTTAGTATAGTTGCAGTGCAAGCTAAAAATGTAAACTAGTTGTGTACTCAAAGTTTACTACTGTTATATTACTTAAAAATATACTTTTTATTCACCAGAAAGTGGGCCAATTTAGTCCCAAGGAGTACTGAAATAGTACATTTAGAAATATACTACTAGTACTCTGATATTTGTATACTTACTACATAAAGTAAAATTAAATATACTTGAACTTTACTAAAGTATACTTTACAAAATAAACTTAAAGTATACTTCTTTTTGTAAATGATAACACACATGCAGCAGTGGCAGTAGCAGTGAAAATCATTCAGCAAACAAATGTACAGTAGCTGTTATTTTCATTGTTTTTCATCCATTTCCTTTCTGCATGCAAACAAACAAACAACAACAAAGATCATCCCCAAACCTCATTCAAATAAGAGAACTGATGATTTGCCTTTGTCTATTTACATTTCTTAGTTAAACATGATGTCATCAGCAGTGTTGGGGGTAATGCAATATCTGAATGAATATGTGAAAATATATTAAATATATCTGAATATGTTAAATATCAGAGTTACTTTTTTTCTAATAAGTAAGGCCACTTATGTATTGACTGACTGATTGACTGCTCTCATGTTGACATGTTTAGAGAAATCGGGAGTAAGTGCAGAGGCATTGTGCATGCTGTGTGAACATGATGTTACAGTAGTTCTAGACTAAATATGAAAATTTCATCTCACCTACACAAAAAAACAGATTCAGTGTTCTTCAGAATGAACAAAAACATTCAAATCCAAACTCTGAATATTATACAAACCTGCAATAATTAAATGTTAAGCAAGATATTATAATTTATGTTAAGATATTATTATTTATGTATAAGATATTATAATTTATTAATTTCCCATTTTATTAAACAATGTCTTTGCCACTGAACTTCGATGATTCAATTCAGCCATACTAATAAGCAAAAACGACACATTTGTGTTTCATTTTTGTTATTTCTAAATGTTGCTGAACAATTTTCTCCCATGTCAAATCCTTCATGCAATTTATTTGAGCTGCGCCCTCTACCTTACAGACATAAATTAAAATTTTCTTCATACGGTGCCCCTAAGGTGACATGGTCGGTTCACTTAGTCGTGTCATGAGATATTAATTTGAGGGAATGTCATGTTAACTTGTGGCAACGTGATATTATGTCGTGGCCACAAGATCATTTTGTCGAGGTAACGACAAAGGATATCCCTCAACATAAGGATGTTATGTTGAGGGAACGACATATTTTTCTAGTGGCCACAATTTTTAATGCTTAAACAAACCTGCCTGACCATAGCGACCCGGGATCATCAGAGATTTATTCATTAATATTTTATTTTGAATTAAGCAATTATTATATTATTTTTTATAGATTAATTTTAATTATTTTAATTATTAAATTATTATATTAACAATAGGCCTTGGCTGTATTACATGCTATCGTCAGCATTCAAATGAAGTTTAACATAAATAAATGTCGTTCCCTCAACAAAATGATCTCGTGGCCACAATATAATATCACTTTCCCATGAGTTAATATGACGATCCCTCAAATTAATATCGCCGCGGCATCTGTAAAGGGCATTTGCTGCTTTTGACCACTGAGTGGCACTTTAACCACAAGTTATCAAACAAGCGCATCACAGCACATTTTCGCAAATAGACATCAATTTTGCCTCGCTGATGTGTTACATTTGATGGCTTCAGTCACGGGAAATGAAAGAAAAACACTATAGTTAAAATATTTAATATATTTAATATTTAATATTCACAAATGAAAGTTTGGTATTTATGAAGTTATGTGCATTTCTTAGAAGGAATTCAAGCAGGATAAATGTCAAGCCTGTGCCTGTGCTTATATTTTCTCTAAGCTACATGGTATTAAAACATATTTTAGATTTGACACATTTAAAAGGTGTACAGTATTATTTATATTATATAAAATATGCATAAGTTATAAGTTATATTATTCAAAAGAAATTTGTCTTTTATTTTGCATCGGAGCATTACAAGTGGTAGCCTATTTTAGGGGGTAGGCTACATGGATTAAATATTTTCATATATTATGCCTATATTTTAATCAATATTTACCTGTCCTTTATTTTGGCAGATAATTTCTTGGGGAAAAGACATTTGTCTGTACACTGATTAAGAAACTGTTGCATGTTTAGTAAAACGTGAAGCACTGTATAATTTCATTCCCATTATTTATGCCTAATCAGCCTAAAACAAGAAACAAATCAAATTAAACCTTCGCGATTTAGCTAAATCTTTAAAACACTAAAGAATGGATTAATTAATAAAACGTCCTCACGATTAAACTCAAGTTCTCATTATAATCAACAAAATGCACACAATATAAAAAAGAGCTTCATTAATTGAAAACTTAAGTGATTTTCAAGGGAGCCTTCATTACTTGCTTTTAGGGCTGGGCGATAGTATATGGCCTAAAGAAAAAATCCCAGATTTTTTTCAGAAAAAAAATCTGATATTTCTGATATGAAAATTCAATATTCAAATGACAAAGAAATTTTTCAAAACAAGTTTTAATTAGTTATTTATCATTCATTTACCAGTAAAATTTATAACTGAGACAAGATGATAAAAAAATAAAAAAAATAAAAAATAACACAGTTATTACCTTGCTGGAATGCTGGAAAGACATTCATTTTATTGCATTATTATTATTTTTTTAATACAAGCCCATCATGCAACCATACACCACTCTGCAGTGAGTCAGTGTCATGGACTAGGGCAGAGCATGTGTAAATATATTTTCTAGTCTAGATTTCCATCTGCTTATGCTGTTGGTTTAGTTTTTTTTTTTTTTTTTCTTATAAAACTTATTTGTCAGTTTAGCAGTCACTGTCTGTCTACACCAGACACGAGAGTTCTAAACTTGATGACATCACACTACAGTGTCAAATCATCTGAACACAGTGTCAGTACATTTACGTCATAAATATAATGAGGCAGCCGTTCACTGATGGGGATTGTGTCCAGTGTAGACAACATCACTGGGTTCTGTTGTCTTTTGTTGGATCATGCCACTTGTGTCTGGTGTAGAACTGCCGTTTGTTTTTAGTGGGTTATGTTACAGCCCTGCTTGTTTTTATTGTCTTTATTAAATGTCTGTATTGACTGCATGATCATATAATTGTATTATTTACTGCCATGCGACCTACAAAAGTAAAGCTTTGCGAGTCGAGCATTGCTGCAGGTTACTTTCGGCGGATAGGCTATTTGCTTTTTGGCTGCCATGGTCATCTTCATTTTGTTGACAGTATAGTGTCCCTATCACTACACTGGGGCGCTAGGACCCACACAGAGGGCCTCACTAGCACCTCTTCCAGCAGCAACCTAGTTTTCCCAGGAGGTCTCCCATCCTGGTACTGACCAGGCTCACTCCTGCTCAGCTTCATTGGGAAACCAGTGTTTGGACTCCAGGGTAATATGGCTGCCGGCCAGTAGATGAGTATACTGTACCCTAAGACTATTCTACATTTTGAAATAAACTTAATGTTTTTTGTTTTTTTTTAAAGATTTTACAATGTTAATTCATAATGTTATTGTTGTTTTACTTCCTCCTTTTATCTCAATTTACAATTACATTAATTTCGCAATCTGTCCCTTTGCGCCACCTGGCGGTAGTTTAGCAAATTATTTTAACACGCGACTGACTTGCTGTTAATGCCGCGGCCTTGCGGCGGCTGTACACGCGCCGGTAATACCTGTACCAGTAGCACCTGTAATTATCTAAATGAGATGTGTTAACAAAGAGATACATCCAAAACGTGCAGAGCAGGGGGTTGTGAGGTCTGGAATTGAGAACCGCTTTGCAAAGGCTGTATTAATTGTCATTAATTCTTGATTTGGGTAAAAAAAAAACGTAAGCCACTTATGAAAACCGATACATAGCCTTTGGCATAAAGGCTACAGTTTAGGTCTGATGCAGAAGTGTAAATCAGCTTTTACTCACTCTGTGTTCATTGGATGTTGTTTGAGTCACTCACACAATTATTATTTTTTTTAAATAAACTTTTTTATTTGGTACAACAGGACATGTCAAAATGGATGTCAACAAACTCCTCTCTTCTCACAATGCCACATTTTCTGTTTAAGTTGAATATATTTCAAGCTAGTGCTGTGCTCCATATGTACCGATACAAAAATATTTTACAGAATCAGGAGATTGTCTATAGAAGCTGAACTATAATAACCATGACCCTGTCAGATGAAGCCAAAATTAATAATGAGTCAGCTAATGCTCAAGGTAAACCTTTTGTATAGTTATAAATAGTACTGTTTGAATTAATGATTTAATTAATTCATAAATTCATTAATATTTACATCGATGATCATTGCATTGGCACAAACAATAATTATGGTATATTATGTAATATTGTGTCAGGGTTTGAGAAGAGGGATGAGGCGACGACTCAATGATGCAGAGTATCATTATAAACAAGTACTCGTATTTATTTAGTGCCGGACATGGAAGTATGAAGGACATTGTAGTGAAATTGATGGTGAAGCGAGGCAGTCAACTAAAGTGTTTGAAAGCCAGACATGTAGCATAAGCACCAAAACACAAGGCTAAAGCTGAACCGGAGAGACTGGTAAAGGTTGGAGTTCTGCGACTAGTACATATGAGTGACTGGGCTACACCAATCAATCCGGTCATAAAGAAGGATGGGTCCCTTTGATTATGCTGCAATTTCATTTGAGGATCTTATAGAGGATCTCTTTTATGGTCTTGCTGGAGACACATAGTTCAGCATAAAAGATTTGTGCCAGGCATACATGCAGCTCCAAGCTCTCAAGATCTCCTTACCATTTATACACATAAAGGAATGTATCAAAATCAGAAACTTCCGTTTGGGATTACCTGTTCCAAAGAGTGATAGAACATATTCTCAGTGGGCTGACCAGGGTGCAGTGTTATCTTGATGATTTGCTGATCACTGTAAAGGATGAGCAAGAACATTTGAGTAAACTGGAAGCCACCTTGCGGAAACTGCAGAGTTTTGGATTTAAAGTCAGAAAGAACAAGTGTAAGATTTTCTGTCCTGCTGTTGAGTATTTGGGCCATGTGAGTGATGGCTCAGGGCTGCATAAAGCATCCTATAAAGTGAAGAGGATTGTGGAAGTTCCAGCTCCACAAAATATGAGTCAGCTTCAGTGTTTTTGGGGGCTGTTGGCCAGAGGTTAAGGTAATGAAAAGTTCTTCATCTGTGAAAATTGTGGAAGCCCTTTCGTCCCCTTGGAATTATAAGGTTCTATCTGCGTTCTGAGTAGTTTTGAGATATTGAGCTTCAAAGTTTTTGTGTTCCATAGACTTCTGTAGATAGAACCTTTTTGTTTTTTCAATAAAAAATCCCAAAATGTACAAAACTTAAAATAAAACATCACATAATGTAAATAAATTGTCACAGAATATAATAATATGAGAATAACTCAATTTTGACAAAAATATCAGATAGAACCTTATAATTCCAAGGGGACGCTTTGTAAAATTTTTGGTTGTTTTGGCCTTCCAGAGCAACTCGTCAGTGATAATGTGCCTCTGCTGGACTCAGAGGAGTTTGAGGCTTTCATCAAGGCTAACAGGATTTAACACATTTGATCAGCACTTTATCACCCATTCACTAATGGTCTTACTGAGCGATTTCTTCAGAAGCAAGCTCTGAAGTCGCCACAGGGTAAAGGATCACTCAGTCAATGTCTCAACACTTTTCTGCTCTCTTAAGCCCCTTTCACACTGCCATTCCGGCAAATACAGCGGTAAAGTGTTCCGGCAATTGTTCCTGGGTCACTAGATTTTGCACTTTCACACTGCCAGTGATGACCCGGAATATGTGCGTGCTTTCACACACAACCCGTAAAGATCCCGTAACGACACGTGACATCAGGGCGTGACGTGGAATGTCGAAAACATTAGGCACGTTATACTTTCACTGAAGCAAGCGAACGATCTCAGCGTCAGAGCGGAAAGTGAGGAACTAACTGATAACGCACATCATCACTTCGACACGGAATTAGATCTGGCTTTTGTTCACACAGTGCTCGTCCCGGGTTGAATCTGGCAATGTTACTAGGTCCCCGACCTGGGTTCCACTCGGGAATCAATCCCGGGACGTGGCTGCTTTCACACAGAAGGCGACCCGGCAATGTTCCGGCAATATGACGGGTCCGATGTGCAGTGTGAAAGGGGCTTTATAGAAACAGCTCCCATGCCACTACCAAAGTGTCTCCGGCAACTGCAATGTTCAAAAGGCATCTGCACTCGTCTGGATTTGTTGATACCTCAGAAAATAAAACAGACTGTTCAAGCACAACAAAACATTCAGATGGAATGACATCCAAGCAAAACGTTGTTTCAGACCTGAAGACAAGATGCTAGCTCGTAACTATAGAAAGAGTGTCAACTGGTTACCAGCAGTCTTGCACAAACTGGGCCAATGTCTTACACTGTTGAACTTGCTGAATGTCATCTCATCAGTATAAGACATAGAGACCACTTACTACCTGCAAATTCATGTGACAACATATCCTTACCTAGAATTTGCTCCAGATTACCACCAGCAGTCTAACCATTCTTCCAGACCAACCCTTGAAAATGCACTAACTGAGATTTTGCCAAAATAGGCTAAAGAGGCTATTCCAAGTACAAGTCCCTCAAAATACCCTTGTCAAACTCCCACAAAAAAGACTGTGACTTGTGAGCATACAGACGAATTGGCCATATCCTCAGAGAGAACGTCAACCTCCTAAGCTGACTCTCTAGTTAGAGACAAACCCACAGGTTTGGGGCAGAATAATCCCCAGGGGTTTGTCAGAGAATAGAGGTAGTCTATCCTCTTTCCTTAGTTAGGATAAAAAATGAATAAAAAGAGTTGTTATATAGTTATCTTCTTGTAATGAATGTTTGCATATCTATTAGAGGTAAAAAAAAAAAAAAAAAGGTTTTAAAAATAGGTGGAAATATGTTGTGTATTTATGAAATGCAAACTGCATCCAAGCCAGCCGGCTGCTCTGAAGTAAAGCGCCACCTGGTTTACTCCCAAGCCCTCAGCTGATAGCAGCTGGATCTTTAAGTCAAGGGAGAAATCTAAAAGGAAGGAATTGTTGGCTTGAGCCCATGAGTCCTCTCCAGTTTTGGCTTCATTCCCTGAGTCTGCTCCAGTGTCAGGCCGAGTGCTTAGGCCAGGCTTCCTGAACTGTCTGCTCCGCCATGGGACCCGGATCTGGTACTGCCCACCATCCTACCCCTCGGTGTTATGTGGCGCGGGGTCACATCTTCCAGAGGCAGGGGTAAAGTTACCCCAAAGGACTATTCTGTGTGTTTTGTTTCTCTTGTGTCCCATGTAACTTTTGTTACAGTTTCTCCCTTGTTTTGTCTGTGTTCTTTGATTTTAGGTGTTCCCTCTTTAGTTTTTTATGAACCCTCTGGGATCTGAGGTGACCTAATGACCCATCAGTGTGACTGTTACTTTGAGACAGTTAAGAAAGAACGTGAGGATCGTAAGAACGTTAGGAGATTGAATTTTTTTTTTAAAGAAAATACAGTAGCCTGCCTCCAGATGGTGAGAGGAGCCACATGCAGTCAGGGCGGAATAAAAATTGGAGACGTCAAGTTTGACATTTTCTGCTCCCAGTAGTGATGCTTTCACAGTGTTTGCATAGTCTTATCACAGATAAACTGAACTAAATACAATATTTGTCAAATACACAGGAAGTTTTTATGAGCGACAGAAACACTTTTTATACACTGCTTAATACAGTGTCATCTTTTCACGAATAAAGTTCAGCATATAAACAAATATGCTACTGAATACTGATAAAGTCGGGGTATATATGCTTTTATCATTATTTTTGATAAAAATGACTAAATATAACAGTGCAACTACACTGAAAAAGCTTTTAATGTTATAAAAACTGAGATTTGTGACTATTATTGGAATTTAATTGTTAGAATAAACATGCAACACACATCATGCTTTTCATCACAGAATCTGACCAATGAGAATAAAGTATGTCATCACCAAAGTCTCACAGCCAATTTTAAGCAACTCCAGTGCCTGACTTTGGTGGCTGGTTTTGTTTTGCTCTCACGGTACTCTGATGGCACATGTGATCGTAAGGCAGCTGTAGCGCCAATCAAAGTTGGACTATGTTCTAACCAGAATGCATTGCTTTTATCAGGTGACAGCCGATCTTTGCAGTGCTGCATGAAGCCAAAAATCCCAATAAACAAATGAAAGCATGACACATGAACAAAAGGACCACATGACATGATCATATGACAGGGTAAAGGAACCATATGACAACCAGGAATCAGGACTAAACTACAAAATAAAGTAAATGAAAATTCAAACATGAAACAAAACCCATGCTACTTATCTCCCCCTCTAAGGCGGAACCTGATGCAACCACGTTGAAACAGCAACCCAAAAAAATTAGCAAAACCCCAAAAGTCCAGGAGGGTGGTAAAGCAGGGGCAGAATAGGGGGAGGAATGATGGGCCAAGGCCAAGCAGGGGAACAAGTTCAGAATCATAGTCTGGACCATAAAGTACAGGTAGACCTGAAATGGTACACAATTAGCAATGGTGGACCTAGGCCATGGAACAGTGGCAGACAGTGGGACAATGGAGGACCTAGGCCATGAAGCAGTGGCAGACTGTGCAGGTGGAGGGCCTGGGCCATGGAGCGGTGACAAACCATAAAGAAGTGTATCCGGAGAACACCAGGTCAGATCCTGAGGAGCATGGAGCCATGGTGGAGCCAACAGACCAGGAAACCATGATGGAGCTAGCAGAGCAGGAAGGCATGGCAGAGCAGGAAACCGGGGTGGAGCAGGCTGTGCTGAAGACCCCCCACAGTAGTACAGACTGGGCCAAAGATCCCCACAGTGGAGCAGTTGACAACTTCAGTGGAGCCAATGGCACAGGGAACCACCGTGGCAGATCAAGTGTGACTGTAAAAGAAAGCAAAGAGTAGTTAACAATGACCTCTATTAACAGGACAAGCACAGAGTTCTTGGATGGCCCCCTTGGCAGTGACAGGATAGGCAAAGGGTTCATTAACAGCCTCCATGACTGTGGCTGGACAGACTGTGAGTTCATGAACAGCCTCCTTGGCTGTGACAGGACATGCAGAAAGTTCATGAAAGGCCTCCATGACTGTAACAAGACAGAATATGAGTTTATAAACAGCCTTTATAGACGTGGCCAGACGGGCAAAGAGTTCAGAGGCAGATGCCACTGCCTCGGGTTGTTCTGCAGTGGAAGCCGCCAACTTTGGAGGTTCTGCAAGAGGCCTCAGGTAAGACTTACTTTTTCATAATCACTGAGGATGATAATTAAAGAGTCCAGGTATCATTACTCTGTGTCTGAAATTAGATTTCCCAGCAGTAGCAGGGGGCACTTAAGGGAAATCAGCATGACCATTGTCTGAGGCACATGTGAAAACTTTCCAATCCCACTGGGCCTTGCAGCCCATGATGTCATTAGGAAGCATAAGAGGATGCCTTTTAATGCAAGTCATCAGCTTCTTGGTCTGAAAGAGTTGTGACAAAGACACAAGCATGGCAAGGGGACACAGTGTGGAGTGTGGAACGAGAGAGCAGTCCCCTTGGGCAGTGGTTCCTACACTTTCTGAAAGCATGGCATCCCTTTGTAGTGTTTTTATTTTTGTATTTTTTACAAGGCACCCCAACCTAGTTAAACTCAACATACTTGAGTACATACATATATGAAATTAAATCCAGATGAGCAAACAACAAATGAAGCATATGATGGAATGGAGGGCACAACACACATAAACTTGTCAGCGCTTCCCCACGATTTGTATTAATAAAATAGCTTAGCATTAAAGTCACAATTTTTGAAGTAATTAATTGTTTGTAGAAAGACACGCAAACGCAGGTAATGGATAAACAACTGTCTTCTCTCTCTCTCTCTCTCTCTCTCTCTCTCTCTCTTTCTCTCTTGATTGATAATTCATTTAAATAAATGCTATAATTCGTTCAAATAAATGTGATTTTCCAGCAATATTAATCTCTGTGTCTGAATTGAAGTGGGCAGAATGCTAACAAACCGTAAAAAAAAAAAAAATTATAATAATTTTTACCCTTCAAGTTATTTTACTCTTCCGGTTGCCTAGCCCTCCTCCACTTTGCGTCGTGTGGTCCTTGGCCTTCACGTCGCGCAATTAAAATCCTTTAATGCATGGCAAGCCATTGATTATCCCTTACATAAACAAATTATAATCTTTTTAGCTCTTTTGAAACCTGACCTCAACATCTTTCCAGGCAAAGATATTTTGGTTTCAGATGTTGATGCTGAAAAATGAAAAAGCACACTGACAGCGCATTCTGAGATAGAATGGTCTTCCTGTCCTGTCAATCATTGAATGAAATATAAACTGAGTATGCATCAGAACAAAGGGCAGAGTGGAGGGGTTGATTCTCCCCAGAGAACAGGCGAATTGACTGTAAAATACATATTTAAACTTTATTAACCTGTTAACCTGCATCCTACATTTGGGGACTCATAGCTGGTAGGTGTAGAAATTAATTAACCATAACTTTATAGTAGCATTTTTCGTTTTCAGATTGTAATACCCACTGTTTTAGTGGGAGATAGGAAAATCTGACAGGTTAGGACAAATTGACAGAACACTGGCATGTCTCAGCAACAGCAGGTCTTGAGCCACAAGGTGTAGATGTCTGTCAAGCATCCCATGAGAATAAGGACATGTGAGATCAGAACTTTTTCATGGAGAATTTCTTGAAGCACTTAACGCATGTGCTCCTCTTCCCAACAAACAACGCAAAGATATTGTGAGTCCTTGGGTTTAAAATATCTAGGACACAGAGGTACACACTTCCTAAATAAACAGATGAATCATATCAATGTATTACACGTTCTGAGCAAACAGATGACTCATGAAAACAAAAAAACTGATGACGTGCATTACTGGCATCCCCTTATACTTCCAGGTGTCCTGCTAAAGACTTCACAAACTGCATGGCTGATATCTAGGAGTTCATCTTTAGTAAAACCTATCAGGAAAGAGTTACTTAAAATGGGACAAGCAAACCAGTGAAAGTACTGAAGAGCTCCACACCTTATTGAGACCCTGATCTATATAACGTGGATCCAATAATGACTGATACAGCTTTCCTTTATGTTCAGTTAAGCATTCCTTAGAGTTTCACCCTGAAAGCCAAGAGGCTCAGAAATGGCCACGCTCCCACACGCTCCTGCTTCCTCCTCCGCAGTAAACCCCTCTGCTCGCCCTCAGCCCACCATCTATGTACTGCGAGCTCTATGGGACTGCCATCAAGTATCCCTTGACTTGTCCCGTGGTTCATCCTGGTTCATTGGCTGTCCATCTCTGCCTCGGGCTCCTCCACCACCTGCTCTGCCGCCGTTGGTCAACCTCCTGCAGTCGGCAGCTATTCCTCCTCCTTGGCTCATACCTCCATCGGCTCCAACGTGCATCGAAATTATGGCTGTGGCCTTGATCCAGCTGGGATCCTTGACTCTGTCTGCCAGCCCCCTCCTTGATATCTTCCCCTGAGCCTCCTCCCAAGTTCCCACCCGTCCCTCCCTCTGTTGTTTCTTTGGTTCGAGGATGCACTTTCTGGGAGGGGGCGTAATGTCAGGATTAAGGACTGTCTGTGTCATGTTTTGCCCCCTGTTTCTGTTCCCTTATTTGGTCATGTTCCTGTTCTTGTTTTGTTAATTTTTCAAGAAATGTCAGTTTTAGGCTTACAGTCAGGGTTAGATGCTTCAACGCCCTTGTTATTCACTTACCATTTCCCTCTGATTTTATGAATAATTTATGGGAAGGGTTAGGTTTAGGGGTAAGGACTAGATTAAGTCTATATTTCTGGACAGTAATGTTGATCCAGGATCAACAGAAGATGTTGATCCAGGAACATACTTGGCAAATCACAGCGACCGTCAAACTCCTGTTCCCTGTGTTGGATATGCTCTCTGTGTTGGAAACTATTAAAACCTCTTTCAATTATCCACAGCAACATGTTCCTTTCAACAGCGTAACATGAGAGTATACTACAAAGAAGACCTGTAAAATTTGCAGTTTTGGGATCCTCCAGGACCAGTAATGAGAACCACTGTGCCAGAAACCAACCATCTGTTGTTGCTCCCAGGGTGGCCTAGTAGATTTATATGAATTGTATTTAAACAATTTCTTGCCACAAAGAAAAAAAATCTTATACTATAGGTTATTTGACAGGTAGATCTTTGTTTGTTCTTATTAAAAATGTATGCATGCAAAATCACTGACCTCACTGATGACATTAACAGGATAAAGGACAAACAGTAACAAATTTGTATCAAAAAAACATTAAGTTAAGCATGGGTAGTAAGGACTAGGTACATAAAGTCAAATTTAATCTAATTTGAAGATTTTGCATGTTGATGAGGATTTTATTTGCAAATAGGAACAAAATGCAAACCGTTTTATGGGCATATTCAGATTCAGAGTCTCAAGACTGATGTTGCTCATTATCTCACTTTCTCTCCTTCAGTTTTTATCTTGTTTTTTCATGTTCCTTCTTGTTTTTTCATTTTTTATATGCATTACAGTTGGCTATTTTCAAAACTTTAAGTACTAATCTCACAACAAATCATCAGAAGTGCACTTTCTCAAACATTTCAGCATATTTTCAATTGTTTTTTACAATACACACAATCTGAAAATATCATTTTCACAAATATCCTACACAAAATACGTGTTTCATCTATATAAATGTTTCATTCAACATTCTTTTATAAAGTTCTTACTATCAAACTTTTCATTTGCATGACTTCTCATTCAGTTACATACATTTGTATATTATTTAATCAAACTCACCTTAACGGTTTATCAGTGAATAATTTGGTACATCTAGATATAGATTCAATGGATATATAGTTTCTATAACTTGATAGCCATTTAGTATAACCAAATGTAATTAATTATCTTTACACTAAAAGTGATTTAAGATAATAACCACAATTTTGTGGTTTGTGGTTCAGGTACAGTAAACCATATTTTATGGTTACAAAATGTCCTCACAAAGATGGCAATACCTGAAATCATTGTCCTTTTTTTTTGGACCCTATATAATTTTTTTCATTGTTTTTTAAGAATATGTTTAAGAGTAGTAGTGTAGTGTGTTTGTGTACGGGATACAGTATAAAACCCATTAATCCTATGCAATGTCATAATGATAGAAAAACCTTTGTGTGTGTGTGTGCTTACTCGCTGTAACAATATCTTCGGGACAAATTGGTACCAAGAAGTAAGCAAATCTTGACAAAATCACCTAAAACCTCCCTTCGGGGATGTCCTTATTTGTAAAACCGTGTGTTTGGCTATATTTGAACATACGAAATGACACAAGGGAGAGCAATTGTTCAGAGATTGATCAGAGATGTACAGTATCAGAAGAAGGAAGTAAGAACTATGGATTTGTCTGTATGTGTTTTCCACTATGACCCACTGTTTCTGTACATACTTGATTGTTGATTAGTTCCCAGGCCTGTCTCCTTAGTTCCTGTGTGTGTCTTCTTACCTCCCTCGTTAGCCTGTCTTTATAAGCCGTGTCTTTTCAGTTCAAGTGTTATCGGGTCTGCCAGTCTTCCTGGTTTCCATGTTGGATTTACCCTTCTGTAGGATTAATAAATACTCTTTCAATTATAATTAGCTCTGTGTTCTTTCTGATGATGTAGCGTAACGGACAAATGGCATCAAATACGGCAGTTTACATAACATTATACCATATGGTACTGTATATAGAAGCAATACCATAGTAAAGACTGCTCATTACTTTAACTCACCTTTCATCTGAGAAGCTCAGCTAGAGTATAGGTTCAGTCATATGAAACAGTGAGGATATTTACTGCATTAACAGTAAACTCTGTTCTAGCACAAAACCTTATGGCCATTTCATATCTCCATCACACCTTTGATAAAGCATTGGGTAAAATCTTTGACAAACATTCTGGATTTTATGTGAGATATGAAATAAGTGATGTAAGTGTATTTTCTAACATGGCAGTTGCCTGTATTACTGTAATTATTTCAGCAACAAAGGTTATTTGAAACATGTACCTTGCATTGTTTGCTCTTGAGTGAACTGATTCTTTCAACTAAATGGTACGGAAGTTTAAGCGGCCATGCATTATAATTTGTTTCCTCTTGTTTTCTCGTTATAAAAACTTCATTTTCTTGTTATCTCGACACAACGAAAGTTCTCGCTATAATGACTTAATTTTCTCTAAGAAGTTGCAAAACTGCGCCAGCAGGTGGGACTATAGACCTGAGTATAACTGATGGGGTGTTGTACACTATCCACTACTGTACAGGGACCTTCCCCGTGATCGCTATAATTTGTGCAGTCTTGTTCATTACTGACATTTAATTAATTCATAAATGTTAAATGCTTGAATCAATATGATTATTTTGTGTACTTAGTTCTAGCTAGATGCATGAGTTTCACAAACGAGTTCTGTGTCATAATATAACTGCTTATCAAAACCAAGGTTGACGTCACTGTATTCTGTTTGCACCATATCTTTATTTGTGCTTCTTTTAGGCACATGAGTGTTAGTTAATAAGCGGAGATGCTCTATTTATCTACAGTAGGATGGGATTTAATGATAGGCTATTTGTGATGTACATCTTTTCCTTATTATCTTTTTTGTTAACCATATTGATGAAAAATTTGATGTATATGTAAAGTGCATTTAATTCAGTTTTGTTCTATAATGTTATAATATTTTTTTTTCTGCACACACACACTACATGTACACATGAAAACTCTTTTCAGACAGAAGCTTGTAATGCACAAGATATCTGTCACAGCATATAATGGCTACGAAAAATTACAAATTACATATAATTTTATTTCAAATAAAGGGAAAATTAAAAGTGAGTTTAATCCAAGCTGCAGCTCTAAAAGATCTTAGAATAGTTCTGCATCCTTCTGAAGGCGTTCAGTCTGTGTTTGCCCAGTTGCCATTTAAACATGTTAATTACAAAAACAAAAAGTTTGATGCACTGTCTCTGGAAAAATCAACAGTGATTGATCAGCCTTTATTTATGTACAGTATTGTAGACGTTATTACCTAGGCGAAGCAAAATTTGCTGAAATATAGGCTACAGTAAGAGCACCTGCATGGTTGTCCATCAGATGCCTGTCAAAGTTGAGTTCTTTACTATAGCAACAGTAAAAACTGTCATGTCAGATAACGAGAAAATTAAGTCGTTATACCGAGAAAACAAACTTTCGTTATGTCGAGATAACAAGAAAATTAAGTTGTTATAGTGAGAAAACAAGAAGAAAAAAAATGTAAAATGCATGCCCGCTTAAAACTTGCGTGAAATTGAAAGAATCTTACTGTTGTGTTTTTGTGATTAAACCAAATGTCATAAATACATATCACAATGACCCTGTGTTCTGAAACGATGATTATGTGGAATGAAAATATGTGCAACTACAATGAAATTCATGAGATCAGGTTTTGAAAGAATGACTATAGTTGTGTTACAAGTGTGATCAGTTTAAAGTTTTGTCCTAAGAATTTTGAAAATGAACACCTCACTTATTAAAGTAGTAAACCAATTAAAACACCTGTTATCAAATAATAAGTGATCTTATTTTAAAATAATGCCATCAAAGGTGCATAAGGTTTCATATGTAGTACTGTTTTCTTTCAAGAAAAGAATCACACATCAGTGACCGACATTTAATCAAAATTGACTCTCTCAAACATCAACGTATCAAACAAATGTAGTTGCTGTTTGCATATGTTCTAATTTTTTTGCATGCAAAGTAATGAGCATCTACAGTCCTCATTCAAATGAGAGAAATTAGATTTGTGTACCTTTTTTTAGTAAGAACATGATGTGAAATGAAGTGATGTGTCATGATCCTGGTCTTTTCCCCTCTCTCTGTCTCCCTCTTGTGATCACTTACTCACTCTATCACGCACACTCCTCCGCTCATTATCACTTTCAGCTGTCTCCCCTTTCATTCCCTCACCTGTCCCTCTTTTGCCCTTGATTGTCTCTGCTTCTTATTCTCTCTTTCTAGCCCTGTCTCATTGTCGGATTATTCGATGACCTTATGTGAGACACACCTGTTCCCAAGTCCTGTCCTGTCTTGTCCGTGGATGGTTTTTGTCGTTGTTTCTACTGTGAGTAATTTTGTCTTTGGACTGCGTATTATCCGGCTGTGGCTGTTTGCAGAGTACCTGTGCTGCACCTGTCCTTGGTCTTTCACACCGCCGGCGACCTCCTCTGTTTATGGACTGGGTGTTGACATCCCGGGGCCCCTGCCTCTGCCCTCGTGGAGATTTGTGTTTTTCCTTAGACCCTGTCGTCTGGCCATTTCTGTTTTGGGCTGAAAGAAGTCCGTGATTTTTGTTCTCTTTATTCTGAGAAAGACTATTTTCTTTATTAAAGACTGTCAATTGCACCCCTCCCTGGTCTACCATCGTTCTTACCTGCTAACATGATTCAACATCATGAAAATCACAAATCATTTATTTGATTTTAAAGTCAGCATGAAATGGAAATTTATCACACTTTTAACCGCACATTTTATTGTAAACAATTCAGCTTTGCAAATGTTTCAGTTAAAAAAAATGGACCTTGCAAATGTTTAATCCAAATGCCATAATTGGACGTTCATATTAAGGAGTCAAATGTCTTATGATGTACAGTATACAAGTACATCTTAAGATGTCGGGAGCAAGAACAGCCCCCCACCCCATCCTTGACCCATGCAGCCTTGGGCAGTAAGTTCATATAACAATCTTATCTGAAAGGGTTGGGGTAAAGTGTGATGGTTTTCACCATAATTACTACCAATTACAGCTAATATGCTATCTCTTCCAGAAGGATTAAAAACAATCTGATTAAGACCTAGCTAATTTTAACTAATTTAACTTGATACAATTGGAGTGTAGGTGTTGGGGATATCAATCAGTAAAAAAAAAAAAGCGCAGTACATCCTGGGTCGTCATATGTATCCTTCATCGAGTCTTCCGGCCGCGTCATTCTCTAAACCGCCATCCGTCTCCTCACTCAAGCACGCAGTGTATGAGGCTGTGTGACACATTTTATGGAGGACTGTTTCTGGGGCTTCTCTTTGGAATGTGAATGGGGCTTTATGTACACTCTATGTGTGGTGGGCTTCCCCAGTGGGATATATGTACCACTTCACATTTCATTTGCTGTGTAAAACCATCAGTCAATTTTCACATTTGTCAGAATTAAAATATAAACTCATTCTTTGCACTAAGCACTGTGCTAACAAACTCTGCTTTATCAGGCATGATGAAATGGAAATGAGATCAATTGGACAAATCTTCATAGATTAACGTCACAGAAAGGAGGGGTTTGGAAAAAATGAATTGTTAAATTAATCTTTTTGGGAGTCGTTGAGCATATAAGGTACAAATAAATGCATATTATAAGACAATGCAAGTGTTTTTTTTTACCTTGAATGCATGCCTACTTGCTTTTGGGGACTCCCAAAACCAAAATATGGATCTTTCATAATACATAATGTGGCACTTTAAAGCAAGGAACGATTGTACACTTCTTACAAAATAAATCACTTGCACTGATCCATCTTGTTTTTTTGTTTTTTTATTATTATTTTGTCACAGGTCGGAGCGGACCACAGATGTTGCAAGTCACGCCCCTTCCTAGTTTCCACCTCGAGGAGGTCTCAAAGCAACCCCAATGACCAGACAGACCAAGCGTAAGTAATATTAAAACAACTTTATTTAAATTAATTAAAATAATTCAGGGAGGGGGAGGTAAATCTTAAAATTATCGTCTCTGTTCAGCAGGAGGAGAAAGGGGCCGGAGAGGACTATGCGGTGAGGGTTAGTATGTCCCTTTGGGCTTTTGTTGACTCGTGGCGCCCTTCTTTTCTCCTGAAGGCAGAGTGAAACACACAATGAGTAATCGATCCGGTGAGAGTGGCTACCTGTTACTTGGGTCCATACGACTGGCTGATAAACGACTTGTTCCTCCGATCTCTTCGTACAGGGTGCTCGGGCGGCGCCTCCCCTTCTGCACACTCCGAGGTGAGCGCCAACCCGCGACACAATACTCCAATGGCACTGCAAGAGAGAGGTCACTCAAACTGCGGGGGACAACACAGGTAGGTACTTCACAGGCAACTGGGGCTCTATTCTCACTTTAGTGATTCGTAGCAATGGACAAAGGTAAGTATTCCACAGGCAACTGGGGCTCTATTCTCACTTTAGTGATTCGCAGCAATGGGCAAAGGTAAGTATTCCACAGGCAACTGGGGCTCTATTCTCACTTTAGTGATTCGTAGCAATGGACAAAGGTAAGTATTTCACAGGCAACTGGGGCTCTATTCTCACTTTAGTGATTCGTAGCAATGGACAAAGGTAGGTATTTCACAGGCAACTGGTGCTCTATTCTCCCTTTAGTGATTCGTAGCAATGGACAAAGGTAAGTATTCCACAGGCAACTGGGGCTCTATTCTCCTAGAATACTTCTCCTGGGCGGTGGGCTTACGGTGAAATACTGCGATACAGTAAGTAGATGAACTGTCAGACCTGGAGTAGTAAATCGTCGTAGCGCAGTCCTCCACAGGGATTTCCTGTGCGTCGGGGAAAGTTAAACACTGTCGCACCGGGCCGAACGCTTCCCTCTCCTCTCTTCTATTTGCAGTTTAAGGGATCTGGACCGGGGTGAACCTTTGAAGAGGCTCCACAACAGGTAAAGTAAATCCACACAGCCAATTTGCAACAGTAAAACTTCCTCCTTGCATATAGGTATAATTTTTGGCTTTTACTCACACCAGTCTTGCTTACGTGTATTCTTCACCACCGCTTCCACAGAGCCAGGGTATTCTGAAAGGGTCTAGACAGGACGTTACATTTGGGTCTCCATGCAGGGGTCGAAAAAATGGCATTTAGATGAAAATGGCGCTTCACCAGCCTCAACGGTCACTGGTCTCCCCCACGACTCGTCCAGTCCAGGGTGGCTACTGACAACACAACCACAGCATACCACTGCAAGATTTCAAGTGTACACACTCACAGCAAAGACAAGGACTCACCCACTGCACTCCACACACTCTACGTGAAATAGGGTCAGAACCACGGTTTACTAGGACTTATCCTGGGGTTTCGTTGGGCGTTGTTGATAGATGAAGGGCCGGAGGAATAATGTTGCCGTCACGACTGCTTGCGGCTTCCTGTACTCGTACTTCCCGGCTCACCCAAAACTCTGCTCCGTAATGGGGCCGCTGGCCTATTTACCAGATGCTCACAACATACGCTGGATAATGCACTCTCCCCAATGATGTACAATGCACTGTCCAATAGTACTCACAAATGAACGATAACACTCTTCCTTTGTCTCCTTCTCCTTCTAGCTGTCCAATCCTCTTCACACCATCGGTTTTCCGTTGCTGGAGATCGCCTTTGACATTACTTCCAGTGAGTACTTCCTATGACTGTGACTCCAACACATCAGTAGTTTATATATAGATGGTCCCATCAAACATCAATAAATGTTGTATACTCAGCCCAGTTACTAGTGTCCTCGTCTCCTTCTTCACCCCGTGAAGATCCTCTGCCTTCACCAATGCTGACTCTGCCCAAACCTCTACACTGCCCGCCGGATCGGCCTGAAACGATTCAACTCGAACTCCTGTTTGAATTTCTGAGACTCTTTTTATACCCTTCCTGTTCTCTCCATTGTCCAATCCACGATCGCCGCGTTTATTGTCCTCACCTGTGCCTCGTACAGCCCAATTTGCCTCCCGGAGTTTCCCGGAAGTTCCGGTGTTTGTAATATACGGGCCGGGCGGAAACCATCTTCGGGCGGAACCAACCTTCGCCACTTTTGGTTCCGCCCCCAAAAAGTCACAGTGTGACATCCTCCCCCGCCAATCTGTTCTAGTCCCTAGAACACCTTCTCACAGCCTATTCACCATAACGTATAGGGGGCCGACCTCGGTTCTCTCGCTGGGACCGCCGAGGGGGCGAGGCAGGGTCGACTCTGGCTGGCATGTTCTCAGGTCCTCTTGGAGCGGCCAAAGCGGGTGCATCCACTGGGCCTCTCGGGACCACAGCCCATCCTCCGATCCAGGGGGCTACTGGTGCTGGCTCCTTTGGAGCCTCTTCCACGGGGCTAGGATAGTTCGGACAGGGGCGGATCATATTACGATGGACCACGCGGTCCGGCCCGGGCTTCCCTTCTGGCCGGATCGTGTACACAGGTTGCCCATGCCGCTGCTGGCTTTGGACTACGTACCGGGGAGTAGAGGAGAATCTCGGGCCGTCCGATCATATAGCCTCTTGTTCCTAACCCCTGCCGTCTGTATCTGCTTCGTGACCTGCTCGTAGGCGAAATGCAGGCGCTGATGGTGACGTCCCACCCATTCCGTCAAACTCACTTCCTCCTCGTTCGCTGCTGCTCCCAACATCAGATCTATAGGCATCCGCACGTGTCTGCCAAACATCAGGTAAGTGGGGGCATACCCCGTAGTGCTATGTACGCTGTTATTGTAGGCTTGGAGCAAATTTGGCAAGGCACTCACCCAGTCGTCCTGACGTCCTTGATCCAGGGTACCCAACAACCCCAGCAAGGTCTGGTTAAACCTCTCGCATCCTCCATTTCCCTGGGGGTGGTACGATGTAGTATGCGTCTTCGTACAGCCATACAATTGACAAAGCTCCCGGATTACCCGTGATTCAAAATTTGGCCCCTGGTCTGAATGCAGGAACTCGGGGCATCCAAATGGCTGGAAGACAGTTCTCCATAGGGCCGTGGCAGTGGTGTTCGCTGTTTGATCTAGGGTGGGGATAGCCCAAGCATATTTAGTGAATAAGTCAGTGACCACAAGAATGTTTTGGTAGTGGTCCATGGGTCGACCCAACGTCAAAAAATCCATGGCTACAATATGGAGAGGGGCCTTTGCATTGATGGGAACCATCTGTGCTCTGACCTCATGCCTTGACTTAAACAGAGTACACCTGGGACATGCCTGAATAAACGTCCTCACCGACGTCTCTAGCCCTGGCCAATAGAAGTGCCTACGCAGGAGGGACACAGTCCTCTCCTGCCCTTGGTGCCCCAACTGGTCGTAATAGGCCGAAATCAAGGCTTGTACCTGATCCCCTGGTACCACGATCTGACAAACTTCTTCTTCCAACCCCGGATCTCTAATACCCCTACATAGCACGCCTTCTCTCAATTTCAGCTTGGCCCACTGCCCCAACAACTTCCGTCCTGTCTCAGTTTGGGCTTGCCGTTCCGCCGGCGTCGGCCGTCGGCCTTGTTCCAGCCACTCGCTTAGATCCCTCACCTCTCGGCTCCTCTGTTGCCTTTCCCTCCAACGACGGGGGTCCCATCCCCAACTTACGGGCACCGCCTCTTGTTGGCTCCCCGGTGCGTCTACCACGCCTACCATGCACCACTCTTCTGCTTGGTCCGTTGTCGGCTCTGCTATGCCTCTCAGATCTTCCACTTCCGGGAGTCGGGACAACACATCGGCATTGGTGTGCTCCCGCCCAGGGCGATACTGAAGCTGGTAATCAAAGTTCGCCAACTGGGCCACCCACCGTTGCTCCACGGCTCCTAGCTTTGCTGTCTGTAAGTGTACAAGCGGATTGTTATCTGTGACTACTGTTACCTTGGCGCCCCAGAGATAATCCTTAAATTTTTCGCTGAGCGCCCACTTCAGTGCCAGCAACTCCAATTTGAAAGAACTGTAGTTGGCGTCATTCCTCTCCGCAGGGTGTAGGCTCCGGCTGGCGTAAGCATTTACCCGTTCTGTCCCTTCCTGCCATTGGGCCAACACCGCCCCCAGGCCAAGATTGCTGGCATCTGTGTATAAAACAAAAGGCTTTGTGAAATCAGCATAGGCTAAGATTGGGGCCTGTAGTAACTCCTGCTTGAGTTTTTGAAAAGCAGCTCCACACTCTGAGCTCCACTCAATGGTTGGGGACCCGCGGCCCCGAGGGCAACCTGTCCCAGACAGTAGCTGATTCAAAGGCTTTGCAATTTTGGAAAAGTTCTTGATGAACCGCCTATAATATCCCACGAAGCCCAAGAAGGACCTTACCTGCCTTACCGTCTTCGGGGCACTCCAGTCCCGTACTGCAGACACTTTCTCTGGGTCCACCGAAACTCCCGTGGCACTCACCACATGACCCAGAAACTTAACCTCCCGCCGCAAGAGATGGCACTTGTCGGGCTGCAACTTTAACCCGTACTTCTCCATCGCTTGGAAAACCTTCTCGAGATGTTGTAGATGGGACTCGAAGTCTGGGGAGTAAACAATCACATCATCCAAGTAAACAAGCACTGATTCCATCAATTGACCTCCCAAACACCGCTGCATTAGCCGCTGAAACGTTGCGGGGGCGTTGCAAAGGCCGAAGGGCATCCGGTCCCACTCAAAAAGGCTGAATGGGGTCGTAAAGGCGGTCTTCTCCCGGTCGGCCTCCTCCACCTGCACCTGCCAGTAGCCACTGGCCAAATCCAATGTGGAGTACCACGCCGATTGTGTCAGGCTAGCAAGGGAGTCTTCAATTCGAGGTAAGGGGAAAGCATCCTTCTTTGTTACCTGATTCAGCTTTCGATAGTCAACACAGAACCTCCAAGCCCCGGTCTTCTTTTGTACCAACACGATAGGTGCCGCCCATGGGCTACTACTCTCCCGGACGATTCCCTGGCCAAGCATGCCCTGCAGTAGGGTACGCACCTCGGTGTATAGTGTGGGCGGTATCGGCCGATACCTCTCTCGACTCGGTCCAGCTTCTCCCGTAGGGATACTGTGTTTTACCACTTTGGTGCACCCATAATCCTCATTGTGGGCGGAAAAAACGTGCTGCCATTTCTTAAGCAGTTCTTGCAGCTTACGTGTCTGTGCCGGTTCCAAATCCTCCCCTTTCAGAGGCTCACCCACCAGATGGCCGGGCATGCCTTCTCTAGTGGCCTTGGGTGGCGGGTCCACTTGAGTCAGGGCCACCTCGACTACAGCAGGGCGCACCTGGCGGAAGCTTACATCTCTTCCCTCTCGCACCTGATGGGGTTCGACCGTTGTTATCCTTGCCAACCTTTGATGTCTGTGCAAATGTACGGCGTAGGGGTTCTCATTACGAATTTTAACTGGGACTCTTCCTCGTCGGATCACCGTCAGGCCTCGGGCCACTTCTACCTGTTGACAATCCACATGAGGTTCTACCAACACCCAGTCTTCGGGCTCACCTTCTCGTTGCGGGACCCTCGCCCACACAATCTTGACGCCACACACTTGGACCTCCACCACTGGGCTATGCCCGATCATCCCACTCCTGGAGTCAGCTCCTTCAGACGGGTCTTCTAAGGGGGTCCCGACCACACGACCCACTGTGGCCGGTTGACCTAAAAACCCCCCTCCGAAGCTCTTCGGGGCCCACACTGTCGACTATAATGGCCCGGTTCCCCACAGCGGTGACATATCGGCCTCCCCTGCTCATCCCACTCGAACCGAGGCCGGCTAGGCCGGTTGGGACGTCTGACTGGCTCTCGGCCTCCATCCGAATACACCCGATCTCGGGGGATAGGTCTCACCTCCTCCCTTGCATGTCCCAGGCGTAGCTCTCCCAGCAACGTTTTAGACAGTTCGGACATTTGGTCTCGGACATCCTTCAGGAGTTCCAATTTCAAGGCCTGTTTCCAATCCGTTACCTCTGGGGCCGCCGTCGCAGACCCACTTACGGCTGCACACACCGGAGGGTCTTTCACCTCAGCCTCATCGCTTTCCAGTGCCACCGCCTCCTTCCTAAGGTCTTCGAAGGTAAGCCCGGGGTCTCTCCGAAACTGGACTCTCAGACTCTGACGTACAGGGCCTTCTCTCAACCCCAGTAGGAACTGGTCCCTCAATAAGGTTTCCCCATCTCCCAGCCCATGATCTGGACGTCCCTGTAATCGTGTGAACTGCTCTCGTAGTCTCAGTGCAAAAGCCCTACTGGGTTGACGGGGGCCTTGTTTACAAGCGAAGAACTGCGCTCGGAGGACAGCAACTGGGGTGGTATCGCCATATTGTTCAGTGAGAAATTGAAAAATGGTCTGGGCGGTGGCTCGGACAGCTTCTGGGGCGGCCTGTACTTCACGCCGGGCTTCTCCCTCTAGTGAATTCAACACAAACTGCAGCCGTTGTGCAGCACTCAGCCCTTGGAGGCTGGCCAAGTATTCGATTTGGGCTTTCCATTCGGACAGGCGTACTTCGGACTCTACGCCGCCATATTTCTGCACCCAGGGGCTTCCCATAAACACTGGCATGACACGGGGTGGGGCCTCTGGCAATTCGTTGTCGGTCATTGGGGGACCCTGGTCGCTCAACTCGAGGTGGAACCCTGCCGACTGCGCCAAAATCTGTCACAGGTCGGAGCGGACCACAGATGTTGCAAGTCACGCCCCTTCCTAGTTTCCACCTCGAGGAGGTCTCAAAGCAACCCCAATGACCAGACAGACCAAGCGTAAGTAATATTAAAACAACTTTATTTAAATTAATTAAAATAATTCAGGGAGCGGGAGGTAAATCTTAAAATTATCGTCTCTGTTCAGCAGGAGGAGAAAGGGGCCGGAGAGGACTATGCGGCGAGGGTTAGTATGTCCCTTTGGGCTTTTGTTGACTCGTGGCGCCCTTCTTTTCTCCTGAAGGCAGAGTGAAACACACAATGAGTAATCGATCCGGTGAGAGTGGCTACCTGTTACTTGGGTCCATACGACTGGCTGATAAACGGCTTGTTCCTCCGATCTCTTCGTACAGGGTGCTCGGGCGGCGCCTCCCCTTCTGCACACTCCGGGGTGAGCGCCAACCCGCGACACAGAACTCCAATGGCACTGCAAGAGAGAGGTCACTCAAACTGCGGGGGACAACACAGGTAGGTACTTCACAGGCAACTGGGGCTCTATTCTCAATTTAGTGATTCGTAGCAATGGACAAAGGTAAGTATTCCACAGGCAACTGGGGCTCTATTCTCACTTTAGTGATTCGCAGCAATGGGCAAAGGTAAGTATTCCACAGGCAACTGGGGCTCTATTCTCACTTTAGTGATTCGTAGCAATGGACAAAGGTAAGTATTCCACAGGCAACTGGGGCTCTATTCTCCTAGAATACTTCTCCTGGGCGGTGGGCTTACGGTGAAATACTGCGATACAGTAAGTAGATGAACTGTCAGACCTGGAGTAGTAAATCGTCGTAGCGCAGTCCTCCACAGGGATTTCCTGTGCGTCGGGGAAAGTTAAACACTGTCGCACCGGGCCGAACGCTTCCCTCTCCTCTCTTCTATTTGCAGTTTAAGGGATCTGGACCGGGGTGAACCTTTGAAGAGGCTCCACAACAGGTAAAGTAAATCCACACAGCCAATTTGCAACAGTAAAACTTCCTCCTTGCATATAGGTATAATTTTTGGCTTTTACTCACACCAGTCTTGCTTACGTGTATTCTTCACCACCGCTTCCACATAGCCAGGGTATTCTGAAAGGGTCTAGACAGGACGTTACATTTGGGTCTCCATGCAGGGGTCGAAAAAATGGCATTTAGATGAAAATGGCGCTTCACCAGCCTCAACGGTCACTGGTCTCCCCCACGACTCGTCCAGTCCAGGGTGGCTACTGACAACACAACCACAGCATACCACTGCACGATTTCAAGTGTACACACTCACAGCAAAGACAAGGACTCACCCACTGCACTCCACACACTCTACGTGAAATAGGGTCAGAACCACGGTTTACTAGGACTTATCCTGGGGTTTCGTTGGGCGTTGTTGATAGATGAAGGGCCGGAGGAATAATGTTGCCGTCACGACTGCTTGCGGCTTCCTGTACTCGTACTTCCCGGCTCACCCAAAACTCTGCTCCGTAATGGGGCCGCTGGCCTATTTACCAGATGCTCACAACATACGCTGGATAATGCACTCTCCCCAATGATGTACATTGCACTGTCCAATAGTACTCACAAATGAACGATAACACTCTTCCTTTGTCTCCTTCTCCTTCTAGCTGTCCAATCCTCTTCACACCATCAGTTTTCCGTTGCTGGAGATCGCCTTTGACGTTACTTCCAGTGAGTACTTCCTATGACTGTGACTCCAACACATCAGTAGTTTATATATAGATGGTCCCATCAAACATCAATAAATGTTGTATACTCAGCCCAGTTACTAGTGTCCTCGTCTCCTTCTTCACCCCGTGAAGATCCTCTGCCTTCACCAATGCTGACTCTGCCCAAACCTCTACACTGCCCGCCGGATCGGCCTGAAACGATTCAACCCGAACTCCTGTTTGAATTTCTGAGACTCTTTTTATACCCTTCCTGTTCTCTCCATTGTCCAATCCACGATCGCTGCGTTTATTGTCCTCACCTGTGCCTCGTACAGCCCAATTTGCCTCCCGGAGTTTCCCGGAAGTTCCGGTGTTTGTAATATACGGGCCGGGCGGAAACTTTTGGTTCCGCCCCCAAAAAGTCACAGTGTGACAATTTTTTCAGCAGGATCTTCATACAGTCATTGTACGAAACCTGAAGCTTACATAGGTTCTCCTTCTTAAACTTAAAGGGACAATTTGTATGATTATTTTTTTATTTTAATATCCAAACAGTGTTATAGCTCACTTTCGTACTTACATTATCCCAAATATTGTGAAGAATGCTTAAATCCAGATAAATAAGAAATTTAAATGTGGATCGCCTGATCGGCTTGGAGCCAAGCCCAGGGTCATTACATGTGTCCTTTTGCAAATCTGCGGCCACACCATTCTCTAACCCGCCGGCCACTCCTCAATCAAGCCTGCAGTGTGTGAGCCTGTGTGATGCATTTTATGGAGAGTTGTTTCCTGAATCTGCAGACTAGCCTGGCGGTTCTTAATACACAGAGGCAGTTTGCCGTGGGTTTGTGGGGCTAGGCTAAAAATTGATGTTGTTTTAATGATGTTTAACATAAGCCATGTTGTAAATAGTTGTAAAAAAATACTTAACAGGCTGCAATCTGCAAATTTCAATTTCGACTGGTTTGATTACTTTCTCCTCCATCAGTCACTGAGGCTCATGATCCAGCAAGGGCTTGACAGCAAATGGAATTTGTCTTGGTTTATAGAATTGAGGGCTGCGCCCCAGAGTTGACATGAGTTTTAGCTGTGGTGCATTTGAGCTCCCCCAGCTCCTTTAAACCCCTTTGTATGACTGTCTAGCACATCTGCTATCTTTAGTGCTGACACTGCTGTTAAACCTGGCTCACACTGTGTGATTTTGCCCACAAATTGGAAATCCTAAAATAATCCTATATTACTAGGCTAAAATTTTTACTCTTTGATCACTGGTTTTAAAATATGTATACCGACAGCCGATCGCCGTTTTGATCAAACTTGACTCCCGACGAAACTCTGGCAGTGTCAGAAGATTTGGCACACAGTCCTGCAGTATAACTTTTCCTATGACAAATGACAAATTATATATTAGTGGTGGGCATAGATTATTTTTTTTTATTCTAGATTAATCTAGATTCAGCATTCAGAATATGTGTGTTACGCAAATAAAACTGTCAAACAGTAAGTATTTGAGAAGGGGTTTATCAAGCTAGGTGGTGCATTAGAAAAGGGGCTCATCTCCTGTTTCCAAAATGCATCACAAACTGCTTGAAAAAGCTGTAAACTAATTCCACATTGCACAAGGTGCAAACAACCTTACGCCTGTTTCACACATACACTTGTACCAGTGGGCCCTGTTTGAAATTGTTTAATTTGTTTAGTTTGTTTATTTTTATTCATTTGTGCTATTTACACAATTTTTAATTTTAAGTTAGGTATTAATTAAGTTTGTAGGTGTCAAGGTACAGAAACCAAATAATTAAATGTAAAATAGAACTGGATAGTCTTCAATGTAAAAATGAAATATACAATCAAACCTACATTTATTCAGACACCTTCAACATTTCTCACATTATTACAGTTTTGCTATATATATCAACAATTATATCTGGTGTCTGAATACTTTTTTGTTTGACTGTTAAAACTACAAAGTAATTCAGTCAAGAGCAGTGAGTGATTTTCATTTTCATTTTCTTGGATTAACATTACAGCAGCCAGTAGCTAAATTAGGCGTGGTCACTTTAAGAGACGATGAGCGCATCCAAAATTATACACATCCCATTTTTTTCCTCAACTGTTTACTTTCACTTAAGAAATAACTGACAGTTCTTTCGAGCATAAGTTCCAAGGTGGATATTTTGACATTAAATACATGTTTTGTATGTATTTGTCGGCACAAGAGCAAAAATAAGCAAATTCGATGTTCAAGTGTTTTGAGACGCCTTTCTCTGCGTGAGCCCTGAACACCAGAGCACCACGAGTACTGAATTGTGCTCTTTCACATCTTTTTGTTTGTTCAAACTGCGATTTGTATTTGTTCGTTCAGGTGCAGGAGGGACTTCAAGGAGAACTTTGCAGAAGAGAGCTCGGTTCAGTGTCGCTGTGCGTGATACGCGTCTCTCTCTCTCAGCACCGAACACAGTGTTCGAGTAACCAGCTACTCTGTTCAGCTTTTCCGTGTCTTGTGTTTGGATGCTTTAATGTTTAAATCGACAAGCCTCCTCTTCATTCTGCTGACCCACGACTGCACACCGTTACACAACTCCAACCTCTTAATTAAGTTTACAGATGACAACTGTAGTGGGTCTCATTAGCAGCAGAGAGACAAACTACAGGAGCAACGTGAGCCGCCTGGCCGGGTGGTGCAGTGACAACAATCAAACACTCTCTCTCTTAATGTGGAGAAGAAGGGGATTGTTGATTTCAGGAGAGTGCACACTCAACATGCTCCATTGATTGTCAATGGTGCAACTGTGGAGAGAGAGAGCATCACCAAAGTTTCTGGGTGTGCAGATCACAGAGGACCTCTCCAGGACTGACAACATGCAGCTCTAGCCAAGAAAGCGCAGCAGCATCTCTACTTCCTCCGCAAACTGAGAAGAGCCAGATCCCTGGCCCCCATCATTTGCACCTTCTTCTACAAAGGCACCATCAAGAGCATCCTGACTAGCTGCATCTCTGTGTGGTATGGTGCCTGCAATGTGTCCTGCCGCAAGTCACTTCTACACATAGTGAGAGCAGCTGAGAAGATTGTTGGTGTCTGTCTCACCCACAAAGCACTCTGCATTGCAGGTGATCTCACCCACTCTAAACACAGCTTCTTCAGTCTGCTGCTATCTGCTGCCATCAGGGAGGAGACTGTGGAGTATCTAGGCCATGTCCAGCAGACTGAAGAACAGCTTCAGGCTGTCAGGAAGCTGAACTACCTCCTGACTCCCCCAGCCCCATACTAGCTCCCACATCCCCAGGTTCCTCCATTCCCCCTCCCACTAATAAATTGTGATCTGCACCAAACTTTGTGCAGCATTGGTCTGATCACTCACTCAACTACCTCTTCACTCAGTTTAAATAAAGAACTGCTCTCTGAGCTTTTTTTTTCACTTTAATCAGACTGAATAAACTCTATTGGTCTAAATTATTTTAGCATGCCCCTATTTGTATAGATTATACATCATGCCCATATTTGTATAGATTATATTTAATCTGTATCCATCTGTATTTCTTTGCTCTACTGTTAGTGTTATTTGTATACGCCAAGAGTCTGAGAGCAGCATCATTTTAATTATGTGTTTGAGTCTTTATTGAACTGACAATAAAGCAGACTTTGATTTTTGACACTGACATAAAAACTTGGTGAAATTTTCATGAATGAAAATTAGTTTGTCTGGGTGTGTGGCCTGACTGAATATTATTTGCATATGCAAATGACACATGATATACTTGCTGAACTCACTGCACTCATTCCAGTACTGATTCAACTCCTCAGCGGAAAGATGAAAGCATCCATCATCCTCCTGATTGTGATCTGTGGACTGACTAAAGCTTTGATAATAGAGCATACCTTTTTGAGTCAACCAAAGAACTGGACTGATGCTCAGAATTACTGCCGGACATATTATGAAGATTTGTCAACCGTCACAAGTCAAGAAGAACAAGACATGCTTTTACAGCTGTCAAGAGGAAACCAAAATTTAAAATGGATTGGGCTCTACAGGCACATACGACGCAATAGCAACTGGATGTGGTCTGATGGAAATTCAGTCTCCTTCACTGACTGGGACAATGGCCAGCCTAATAATGTGAATGGAAGTCAGTACTGTGTCGCAACTAACATCAAGTGGAATGATTATTACTGTAATTATTTGTTGCCTTTCTTCTGTTTTAAAACCAAATTCATCCTGGTGAAAGAGAAGATGACATGGGAGGAAGCGCTGCAGTACTGCAGGACTCACCACACTGATCTGGCCAGCATCACCACTGAGAGACAATTACAGCTGACAAAAAATAAGACAAGAGAATCTCAGACAGAAAGCGTGTGGACAGGCCTGCGTTACCTGGTTGGTCAGTGGTTCTGGATCAACAATGAACCTATGGGGATTCAGACTTCACTGCCAGAGTGCCCAACTAAGCCCTGTCATTGTGGAGCCCGTAACACTGAAACTGACAGATGGGAGAACAGAGACTGTGACGAGAAGCTCAACTTCCTCTGCAACTGAACAAGAAGGTAATGAGGGATACAGATGCAGTTCACATGCAGTAAATTAAACAAATACACAATAATTGCTCACTGTGTTAACATAAATAAACAGAATACTTAAAATTTAAAAAAGGGTCAATTAAAAGGGTTTTTAAAATCAAAAGGGTCATTGCTAAAAATAACATTATTTTGTGCATAGAGGAGAAATAATAATGTACAGTATGAAAAGCGAGGTGAAGCTAATGTTGCGCCCCTTAACATACTGTGATACCGTGTCCCGGCGCAATGAGAAAACAAACAAACAATAAAACAATTACAAATGAGGAATCTGGATGTCTTAACTTTTATAAAGAATATGTCTTTGGATTTGAGACTTTAGTCTTTGCAACTTTACAGATCTTTTTTATGCACTAAAAGCCTGTGGCACTCCAAAGAGAAAGAAAAAAAAAGTAAATCGCATCATATGACCCCTTTCAACAACATAAAATAAAAAATAAAAAAATAAAATAATTCACAATCAAGATCTAAAAATATATATGGTAGAAAGATAATAAATGTAGGGAGCTTGCATTCTTGTTCATTCATTCATTTCATTTTTTTTCTATCTTTTTTCTTTCTCAACAGAAGACTGGCCACGATGAAGATGATTCTGAATGGGAACTACTGAACTATTATATTATATTTACATATAGTATATAGTATATTAATCACTATTTTAACTAATGGGAATATACTGAGTAAATTAGAGTAGTTTCTCTTATCCAATTTACATACTGAATTTCCTGCTGTATCTACAAAAGGCGAAAGTTAAAAAAATTGTGTACTTTGTTTGTCTCAGATAAATCATTTTTCAATTAAGTTAACTAAAGTTATTGTTCATGTATTGAGTTCACGTTGCTCTGAAGGCCTGCAGGCAATTCCAATATTGTACTCATTTATTTGTTTTGTTGCTCAGTCTTTAGCAGTCTATTTTTATAATGGACAACACAGAAAATGCATGAGTGCTCAAAGGGAAAGACAGTCTGAAATATTTCCCACTGGGCCACAAAGGCAAAGTGCAATATGCAAAGTCTAAGTAGCTTACCAGAGGTGTTTTTCCCAAAAGCAACTATGGTTGCAAGTTCCATCATTCCATCCATCAATAAAGTTAAATGGAAAAATTTATTTCACTGCCAGTTGTGTCCTGTATATAAATGTGTATGAAAAAAAAAAAAAAAAAAAAAAAAAAAAATATATATATATATATATATTGAATATATTGATTGATGATCATTCTAATTACACCTGCTATTTAAAAAATAAATATATTATCACACTGAAAAATGAAAGAAAATATGACACTTGGTGTGGGGTGTTGACATGAAACTTAAAAATCATGCAGACTGATCATGAAGGGAAATGTATGCTTTGGTATCAGTGTGCAAATTATGCAATCACTTCCAGAGGCACAGCTAGCCAGTGTTGACGGAAAAGACTAAAAATAATTAGTGATGGATTTGTGATGTTGAAGGGTTGCTCGAGCAATACAATTTTTGACAAATTTTGTTGTCATTTATGTAATCTACGGCTAACTGTGCATTAAATTATTTATTGCATGCTTTGTTAAGTATTCTCGTCATGACGGAAGTAAAGAACTCCGGATGCACAGAGGAGATCTAGCTTTTAATCACAGAGATGAAGTAGTGCGGTAAGATCACATGTAATGCATGAATTCCACTATTGATTTGAATGAATTCAAATTAATTCACCACCAGCACCTGCTGCAACATACTGTACTTCCGAGTCATTTTCCCCCATTATCTACATAACTGATTTAACAGTAATAAATGTGGTGGATTGCATTGATGTATTTGACGTTATTATTGAATAACATATTATTTGCTATATAATCTTCGTATTTGATATTGCTTATAATCAGATGGATATCCCTACAGGAATACATGAACTTAAAGGAAAAGTGGTCCTGCTCTGATTGTTATTTCCCAGATAGCATGTAGTAATCGGCCCGAGTCTGGCTGTAGAGTCCAGCCAGGCCACTTCAGGAAATGACTTGGCTTGGTTCAGTCATAAATGGTTACTTTAATATTGCAATATTTAACATAAAACTGTTCTCGTACCTGTGCTGTCCGCCATGTTTGTGTGGGTTGAATGCAAACAAATCAATGGATTATTTTCCAAGAGATATGGATGTATGGTGTCAATTCTGTAAAAAAAACTTCTGGTAAGCATCGTTGAGGATTTCTTTTTTAGTATTTTTCTAGCGTGTGCGCTTATAAGCTCATAAAAGAACTCGCAAAGTTCACCTCAAGTGTAAGGCTGCAGAGAACACGACCTGCTTGCTTTGTGCGAAACGTAAGTTAAAAATAAATTACCGATATCTTTTTCATCTTTGATCTAAGAATTGTTGTGTGGCTCTAAAGTGTTTACGCTACAGAAAACTGACGAGCAACACTACAGTCCGAATATGAGGAAGATGAGGATGATGATGGTCCAGCTTATACAAAGAGAAAGGTTTGTTTGTATTTTTAGCTTACACACTTATTTTTTAAATGCAGTTGCAACAAGCAAACGTTGTTTTCCCCATATTTCTTAAAGTAGGGGAGAGCATGGCCATAGCCTGGGTTTGAAAATTAGGGAGGTCCAGGGGGTTAACCCCCTTATTATAGAATTGTGCTAAAATAACCTCTATAAATACAACTAATTATATACTCTAACACTTGAAAAGAGACAGAAATATAGATGTTTTTGGAGGGATGTTAATTTTTAAATCATACCCTATTTATTTCATCAAAGTTTGTTAATACTATATTTATGGGGTGGATAATTTTATCAGTTGTTTATTATTCATTCAAACATACATATTTCCCACCAAACGTGTCATTTTCGGATAGTTAACATTACAAAAGACATTATCAAACAATCAGCTCCAGAGATACAGAAGTTAAAGCATTGATGTATTGACGTGATCGACCCGGGTTCGAATCTGCCTTTTGGCTAAATGTTTTCCTCGTTTTTCAAATTTCAGATCACATCAGAAAAGCATTTATTTTCAAGGGAGGACTTTTATTGTCCCAATAAGGTGGCATCCATTAAATTAGAGTCAATAAGTTATTATTGCACACTGTTTTATAATGTACTACAAAACTGAGATGCAGATAATTGCCACTGTTTGCAGTAAGTAGTATAAATAGCTTTTTTAACATAGTATAAAAATTATCTATAGATATTTGCACTTAGTGTAAATAGCCGCTGCCTTTATAACCTATAAATAAATAAAATAAACCAAAATTATTTCAAATATTTTGGAAATTAGATAAGAAGACACTAAACCTCAACTTCCTACTTTATTAACTTTCTAAAGTGTTAAATTTAGTGGAAAAACAAGTCAAAAAATGCTAATAATAAGCTGGCAAACACAGAGTCTGCGTCTCGTGCTCTCGCTCACACCTCTCTGAAGACTCGTTCACTTCGGAAGCGTCTTGCAGAATTTATTTTTTTATACCACGAATGCTAAACATTCTCAATTATACATGCAGACATTCATATGAGGAGTTTAGCAGCTAATTAGTCATTCAGAGAACACATTTTATTTTCGAACATGAAAAATTTGACCACATAGCTGGCTACGGCCATGGGTGAGAGTGAAGATTTGTTTTAGTGTTTATAAGGTCATTTTTTTTCAATTAAACTCAACTAAACACATACGCTAGTTACCTGTACAGTTATTTTTATGATGAGAATGTACTGCAGTCATATGCATCAGTATGTCTAAGATCATCTACAATATCTCTGTCCTGCTTTTACAGATGGTAAATGCAAGCGGACTGTACATGTATATCTCTGCCAAAACACATGTAACTACAACACAAACACATCATCACTGTTCATCACTTTTGTTGCTACTTTATTGCTTCTCCACTCAGGATGTAGAGACACACAGGAACAACTAATTATTTATCTTTACATGCTACAGATTTCTTTTAATATTTTTATGTTTTGTAACCAAAATAAAGTGTCATCGCTGAAGGAATGGCAGACGTTACTCAGACACCTTTGAACACAGAGAAGTGCATGGAGTCCAAGACAGTGAACATCATCTTTTTCTGACTGAACTGGCAAGGAGCATTAGAGCCAATGAGAAAGTAAATAAAATGTCTACATTGACCATTTCACCATGTTATTTTCTGTAGTAACTGCGGGTAATATTAACTGAAGAGACCTGATCAACAGCAAGCTTTGGATGCAATTTGTATTTTTCAAACATTTTATTGCAGTGTTCAATGTTGTATTTCTGCATAGTGATGTCTGGTCAAAAGTGTTTATTGATTTATTTCAATGTATAGTTAAGCATAATTCTGTCATTTATGTTTTACCAAACCTCTCACTTGTTTTATATGCAGATCTAAAAAGACGACACTTTGATGAATGCTGTTAATCAAGCCAAACAAGTTTGTCAGGTATGGACAATATGATTTTAATTTTTTGGGTGAACTCTCTTTAATTAGCATGCAACACACTACATAGTATACATGCATCCCACCTACAACTTCTGCCAGCACCAAGACTGGAACCGGCGACCTTGGGTAACTAGTTCAAGTCTCTAACCATTAGGCCATTCAATCCCAGCGCTGTCATTCGAGAAAGTTAACTTATTACAGTGCATTTTGCCCAATATCTTGAATTATATTGTATTTTGATATTTTTTGCAAAGTTACAAAAAATGTCAGCTCACACATCACTAAAACAACAGTTAGGAAATTAGTACACGATAAATATCACACACTGCTCGCTCATTTACTTTCTCCTTGCTAAGATGTCATCGCTTTGCCATTTATTATTGCACACATTTACCACACCCACGAGTTGGCCAGCGGTTCTCAGTTCCAGTCCTCACGCCTCCTGCTCTGCACACTTCGTATGTGCCAGGATTCCAGTCTATGTTCCCCTGTCTTGGTTTTTGTGGACTCTTATTTTGAAATGTTCTTATTCCCCTTTGTTTCTGTGTCCCATTATTCCTTTACTCATCTTGATAGTTTCTAATATAATTGATTAGCTCCTCGCTCCTTGTTACCTCGTTATCCTGTCAGTATATACCTCAGTCTCACACCAACATTCACTGCTGAGTTTTTGTTTAGCCCATGTTGTCTCGTTTCCTGCCTTGTCTTACCTGCATGTTTTGTTCTTGGATTGTATACCTGGTTTTTGATTCCTGCTTTTGTGTTTTTTGGATTTACCCTTTGGGTTACCCCATCTGGATACAGTTAGCTGGAGATCGACAACGCCCTTTTTAGGATTATTTTCTAGTCTCGCCCATACCTGTTTGCCATTGTTTCAACTTTGCCTGTGTTTTTGACCATGTCTGAAAAGTCTCATGTCTCATCGGCTTAGACGTTACAGTATATGTTTCTCTTATGGCTTCAGACGTTTTCTATTTGAACGTGCCCTACGTGAAGTGGACTTAACAGGATATTCCGCCATGATTCCAGTTCAAAGCAAACATAGTAAATTGCCACACAAACATATCCTCGTTCTGCTCGAGTTTCTGGTTCCACTTTAAATTGTGTGTGTGTCCCGACTCCTGAGGCATAACATCAACGTAAATAAATGAGCATTCTGCTTTAAATTCAAAAAAAAATATTGTAGTGCAGTGGTTCCCAACCTTTTTCAACTCGCAGCCCACACAACCAAACACATACAGTATGTTTGCGCGGCCCACTGCAAAAAAATTAACTGACCCAAAGTTGTTGGGTTAATAACTTTGATTAAGACTTTTGATTAACTTTGATTTAATAAAGATTGTTAACTGTCTTTTTTGAATGAAAATACAGAAAATAACTCGGGCTGGCACTGCTTGGCACAACTGCTGTTGTTCTGTAGCATATGCAGCAAAAATATCTAAGATAAATTGGCGGTTTATTCTTAATTCAATCAGTGAGCTCGAATAGTGGAAGCATTGTTGGAGTTTAATATTTAATATTTTAAACAATTTAATTTTTTTTTCTTAATTATATATATGAAATTATGTTATTAAGTTATGACTTAAGTTACAGACATTTTTACATATATGAAAGATATTATTATTTCTTTTAATAGTGTATTGACAATAGTGTACTGACAATAGTGGTATAGGAACAGCTCCAGTCAAGACTGCAAAGTCCTGCAGAGAGTTGTGCGCTTAGCTGAGCGCATCTCCAGGTCTGCTCTCCCCTCTCTGCAGGACATCTACCTCAAACGCTGCAAAAGCAGAGCTGCTAAAATCATCAAGGACTCCATCCACCCCAGTAGCCATCTTTTCACTTTGCTGCCATCTGGTAAGTGCTTCCGTAGCCTGATGGCAAAAACCGAGAGACAGGAAGAGTTTCTTCCCCCAGGCCATCAGGCTCCTAAAATCAAAACCAGCCTCTTAACATCTTTATGTCTCCTCTTAATATTCACTTTATCAGTAAGATATTTATCATTCACTGCCTCACAATGACATACTGAAAGTATCAACCTGTTTGCACATTTGCCTCTTATAAATCCCTGGGTATCTTAATATTCAAGACTACAGTGTACTTTTCATGCACATTATTTTTCATTCTATATTTAATTCTACAGTATACCACTCTTTTTTCACATTTTATTCTAATATTTTTATTGCTTAGTTTTATTTCATTCTTTAATAGCTATATTTTATGTAATTTTCATTCTTGTTGTATTCTTTAATAATTGCACTGTCCATGGAGTGAACCTGACTCACATTTCAACTGCTGGTTATATATATGTTATATATATATATATGCTCTATATAATTGTGTATGTGACAAATAAAAATCTTGAATCTTGTAATTGGCGGCCCACCTGTAATACCAGCGGCCCACAGGTTGTAGTGAATACGCTTTATTTGATTTAAATATATATATATATATATATATATATATATATATATATATATATAATTTTATATTATTAACTCTTTAATTAGCTCTGTGGGCTGTATTTGGCCTGCGGTCCATATGTTTGACACCCCTGCCTTACGCAGAACCTGATTTTACCAAGTGTTGTTCCTGGGCCTTTTACCAAGACATGTTCCTGGGACAACATCGTTGTTGACCCTGGAACAACATTGTGATTAACCAATCAGATTTGAAAAACCAATTTATAGATTTTGTGAAGTTTACGCTTAAAATCAGTGTTTGGTGCTTGTACATCAGTGTCATTCATCTATCATTTCCTCTGATTTTAGGGATTACTCATGGTTAAGGTTAGGTTTAGGTGTAGGGATATGGTTAATAATATATTTTTGGAGTAAAATGTTGTTCCAGGGTCAACAAAATATGTTGACCTAGGAACACATCGGACTTGGCAAAATCAGGACGTGCCCTGCCTTACATCATCCTAACTATAGGTATAAGATAATCATTTTTTGTCATATTGTACTCTCAAACTATTGAAACCCTTTATTGGATCCTAATTCTAACTGGAACTATCTTCTTTACATCTTATGGAAAATCAAACAGTCTGAATGTTATTATCATTTGATCAGTTACTGTATCATTTTCTGTTATAATTTTTTTCCCCCAGCAATGGTTGTTTAAATATTGTTATGATTCTCACTCACTGACTCTTAAATCCATTTCCATCTGAAAATGCTAAACAATATTTTCCTTTAATGTTTGACTTATGTTCTGTGGCTATAATCACATCTCCATTGCCCTGCACACACAAAGCCAATCCAAAAAATCTCTCCAGCAGTGCAAGCTTGGTTTTTGGCTCTGTTACTTAAAACTCCCCAGGCACTTTGTTGCACCACATGAAATAAAATTTCCAATTGTATCTAGTTTTTGCGCATTCACTAAAATCATCATCAGTGCAGTCTTCCTATTATTATTTTTTTTAGTCATTCCCAAGGGTTCGGCTGCTTCCTTTCTTTCATTGTAAATAAGTTAAAATTTTATTACTATTATTCATTAACAGGTTTATTTTAAAGGAACACTCAGACTTTTTGGGACTTTAGCTTATTCACAGTATCCCCCAGAGTTAGATAAGTCCATACATACCTTTTTCATTTCTGTGCATTCTGTAAGTGTTATTTGAGGCACCCACCGCTAGCCTAGCTTAGCACAAGGACTGGATGTAAATGGATACCGTTAGCATAGTAATCCCAATAAGTGACAAAATAATGCAAACATTTTGCTATTTACATTTTGTGATCTGTATAGTCACAGTGTGTACAAATTACAAGGCTATATGAGACAGAGACAATTTTTAATCGTATAAATTACTGGGAACTATATTCTCACTAGGCGTAGGAGCACAGCTAACGTTACTTGGGCGGAGTGGCTACTTGGGCGGAGTGATTAGTGCAGCACACGAGACGTGCCGTGGTGAAGAGCAGAGTGTTCGCTCAGAGTTGGAGTAATAGAGTCAGCAATTACTAGATAGTAAATTTATAGTTTTCAATCATGGGTGATTGCTGTATTGTAAAGAGCTGCGACAATAAACAGGGGAGAACAGGTAATACTATGATGTTTCATAGAATTCCAACCCAAAATGCTGACCTGATGAATCGTTGGCTACTTGCTCTGGAAATAGATCCAAACACACATGTAAACACCATCACGAAGTATTTCGTTTGCTCTGAACATTTTACTGTAGACGACTATTTTGAAAAAATGCAAGTTGCCACAGGGACCATGAAACGTGTGCTAAAGGATACAGCCATCCCATCGATAATAAAGACAGGACAAATTGGATCACCTGTTGCTGCGGTAAGTGTTCCGTTAAGTTTTGAGATGACTAACATTAGCCATACTGTAACAGTGCAATGCTAATGTAATATAACCGTAGTAGTGACACTATTACGTGAATAGGGGCTCCATGTATCCCCTTTATTGTTATTATTGTGTTGTCATGAACACACTGCTCGTGATCATTATAACAAAATCACTTACTTGGTGGACAGCTGACCATTAGGTTCACTCGGCATGGGGCGTTTCTTCCAGTTGATCTTGTCACAATGGGGGAAAAAAATGACAACTGCCGGGTGTATTAGGGCAGAAAAATCTTCCGTGGTAGTGACGCAAATATTTTGATTGTCATCAAGCCTTGACATTGATGGCAATACCCGGTCCCATTCATTACAACAAAGGCACTCGGTTTCTGTCGGCATAGGTTGGCATGTTCCACATTTACAGCACCAGTCTGTGTTCGTTCTGATTCTCCCTTCGACATCTTGTCTTACAGCTTCCAAAGTTTGTAACTCCTCGTCTGTGTATTCTGGCTCAAAACTATATGGTTCTGGATCTTGGTTCGATACACAGTAAAATTCCTCTGAGTCTGACAATTCCTCAAAGTCAGCCATGATCACGAGTCACGTCTAGCTAGTCACTTGTTTTGTTTACGGAACCATCAACAAGCGTTTCATGTGCTGCACTAATCACTCCGCCCAAGTACTGTATACAGCATGTGTTACCAAAGTCCAATAAGGCGATCCAGAGGTTAATTGTTACGAATGCACACAGGAAACAAGAGATCTAATCGCAGGATTTAATGGGGAATCCAAAAATCACATCCAAAAACAAGTAAGAGCTCATAACAAAATCAGTCCAAAAACAAGAAACATGAAAAAAAAAAAAAACACACGGGAACACGAGAAAGCTCTATGACGGAAAACAAGGACTCCATGAAACGGACAGAAACAGACCGGTTTATATAGACAGGTGAAAACGATTAAAGTGGACACAGCTGAGTGCAATTAACAGTGATGAAAGGGACAAAGGCTTTGTGGGAAATGTAGAGCCTGCAGTGGGGTGACTATGGGGAAGTGAGACCACTAGTGGACACCCAGGGAAACACAGACCAGACACTGTGACATTACCCCCTCTAAGAAGCAGGTACCAGAACAAACCAAAAAACTAAAGAGATCAGGAGGGAGGTGGACTTGGACTGGTAGAGGATAAGGGGGAGGAACGTAGGGCCAGGACCATAAAAGGGAACAGGGACCGGAAGCGAGGAGAAGAAAAAAAAACAACAAAACACAACAACAACAAAACAAAGAGGCCAGGAGGTACATACAAGAGCTTAAACATTAACCCCTAGAACCATCAGCTTGGAAATACATGACAATTATTATACTTAATAACGTCTTTAAAAGCAAACAGTAGTTATTGTGTAGATGTGGCAGTGGGTCATCTATCCTGTAGCTTGGTTATGAGGATGAGTGTCTCTCAGCAGTGAGGTCCATGCCCAGGGGCGGACTGGGACCAAAAAGTGGCCTTGGACTTTCTGGCCCACAGCAACCCACCACATCATAACGCATCCACCCCTGTTTTGATGTAATTTATTCATTTAATATTTAAGTATGCAGTTTGGGGATTTTAACCAATAGAACAACTGATCCTATGTAAAAAATAAATAAAATAAAAACCTGCGTGCAGCAGCTGTTCATTTAGCAACTCCTAGTGAGCGATATATGCTCATCTTGACACAAACTAGAACTCACACTTTGCATTCAGTTAACAGATCCATACAAATCATCCATGAAATAGAAGTTTATAAACTCAAATGATAGCTTTATGTGCTTTACAGATGAACTTGAGGTATTGATTTATTCGAGATGTTAAATAATAGATTATCTTTGACTCGATAATACAAGTTCATGATCCGATTCGTGTTGGAGTTGAAAATTAGCACTAGCTATAATCTCTATATGCTGCACATCAGTTACAGTTGTTCACCTGCTTGAAGGGGTGAAACGGATCGTTTTTGATTGTTTTAAGTGAAGGTGGCCAGCAGTGGCCTGCTGCTCAGAGAAATAAATTAGTAAATTAGACGACACGAAAGGGGGGCGTGTTTCAAAATACACTATGGACTATGGAGTAGACCAAACTAAACAGGGAGGGAGGGCAAAACACTCATGCAGAAGGGGCATGGTAATATACTCATGCTTATAATGGATGGAGGGTTGCGAGCCACAGTATTTGAGCATACTTACCGAGCAGTAGTGTCACGTATAAATGTCCTGTGTCTAATAGGAGAATGGTAGTGATTGGAGCTATTTGAGAGCTGACAGCATCAGCTGGTCGCAGCCTATTGCCTCCGTGGCCATGGCTGCGCTCTAATTCATACAGAACCACTTTGGCAAGTTACTTGAGTTTATTGAAGACAATTTATCTTTGGCGGTATGGTTCCTTATGGGGGTTCTTGCTCCCAAATGAATTGTACATGCAAGAGCTTAAACATTCACCCCCCAAATATAATGAGAGGTATTACTACCTGAAGAAGAACCCCCAAAAACCATCCTTGTTCCATTCCTGCAAAATAGAAAAGACAATGTTATTGAAATATTCTTAATGCAGCCTACTGGCTAGCAGAGGGGTATTCTCCCCTCTAAAAGCAGGGAGAGAATAGCAGGCCCCTCTTTAATTTAAGTAGTTAGGGACAGAACAACAGGCACCTGCAGTTATAGCAGCAATGGGTGTTCTCTCCAGTGTGAGAAAACAGCAGACCCTTTTTTCTTTTTGAGGGGTGTTTGTCCCATGTTGAGGGATTGAAAAGCAGGCTGCAACAGTTATGGCAGCAAAGAGTGTTCTCTTATAGATAGCAGGCCCTATTTTTTTTTCCTTCTTCTTCTTTTCCTTCGCCTTCTCATTCTCATTCTCATTCTCCTTCTCCTCATTCTCCATCTTCTCCTTATCCATCTCCTTCTTCTCCTTCTCCTTCATCTCCTTCTCCTCATTTTCCATCTTCTCCTTCTCCATCATTTTTTCTTCATCTCCTCCATCCTTTTCTCCGTCTCAATCTCCTCCTTCTTCTCCTTTTTCTCTTTTTTCTCCATTTTCTCCTTCTTCATCTTCTCCTTCTCTTCTTAAGGGACAGACGGTGTGGGGAAAACGATGTCTGCATCTGAACTGAAATAAAAGCTGCCTTCAGAGGATGAATCCCAAGGTTGGAAGGTTTCAAGGCAAGTCCAAATTCAATGTTAGCTGCAGATCCGGTCTCCTGAGATGCCTCCGGACGGTTTTTTAAAGGCTGCATAGATGTATCCTCACTGCCTTTGATATTCAACAATCCTGTGCATTAAATTCTGTGACAGTTAAGCCAAAAATAAAAATGGCATCTGAAGTCTGTCATTATTTGTATTTTGTTTTTTTCTTTTTTGTAAATGTAAGTTTTGTGCGAATATCCATTTAGTTATCACCAAAACGTCTATGTTAAGCTCTAGATCATGCTGTCGACCATTACTCTGCCTCAGAAGCCTGTCCAAAATCAGTTCATGAGGTGCCTTAGTGTAAAAAACGCTGCCTGTAATTCATTACCTGATACGTAGTGAGTCAGCTGCCTAAAGTTTAGGATGCAGCCTGCTGATTCCGGATGGTTTTAGAGGACGATTACTCATCATTGCCCGCTGTTGTTTCAGAGAATAGTACACCAGGGTTCTTACACCTCCAAGCACTTTCAAGGACATTAAAATTTTCCAGCACTTTACAACTGTGGTAAATTACCTGTTTACATACATACTCTTATCTTAGTTTAAAGCACACACACACATACAAACACATACACACCTTACTTGTAAATCGTTTGGATTTCTGAATGCTCATTAGCGATTTGCATTGTTTTAAACAAAATCAGCAAATTGCCAGCAGGCGTTTGGACCGGTACAAACATGGGTATGATTTCCTTAAATTTGAATGTCCTTAGATTTTAGTGACAATGACAATTATTGTTGATTAGATTTTTGGTGGGGGAATGACACATCAGATTCATACATCCTTCAATAGGTAATTTAGTAGCATGAAACAAGATGGTTATTAAATTCAGGATTTAAACATACAGAACTGACCAACGAACATTCCTGGTTAATGACTGATGATTACACTGCATCTCGTGGACTACACCACGAATGAATTCTTGTTTACATCGTTTCCGCTGTTTATGATGATGATATTCCAGAGTCCAGTACAGTGAGTGCATGATCTTAAAGGGGGGGTGAAATGCTATTTCATGCATACTGAGTTTTTTTACACTGTTAAAGAGTTGGATTCCCATGCTAAACATGGACAAAGTTTCAAAAATTAAGTTGTACGTTTGAAGGAGTATTTCTGTTCCAAAAATACTCCTTCCGGTTTGTCACAAGTTTCGGAAAGTTTTTTTTCGAGTATGGCTCTGTGTGACGTTAGATGGAGCGGAATTTCCTTATATGGGTCCTACGGGCACGTCTGCTGGAAGAGCGCGCGCTCCCGTATAGCATAGCACTTAGAGCACAACATACTTCACTGATCAGAGCGAGAGCGTCGCGAAATGTCACAAAAGGAGTGTGTTTTTGGTTGCCAGGGCAAGACAACCCTGCACAGATTACCAAAAGAGAAACAGCATTAAGGGACCAGTGGATGGAGTTTATTTTTACAGAGCATCAACGGAGTTGTGCAAGTGTTTGTGTTTGTTCCTTGCATTTCGAAGATGCTTGTTTTACAAACAAGGTCCAGTTTGACGCCGGATTTGCACATTGTTTATTTCTTAAGGATAATGCAGTCCCAACGAAAAAGGGTCACGATCGTGTGTTGGAACCGCAGGCGGTGAGTAAAACTGCTTCAGATATCTCTGTGTTATTAACTTAGCTATCGGCGTGTAAGCACATCAAGTAAACAACATGCAATGTTGTCATCAAACTGCACAAGTAAAACTGCTTCAAATATCTCTGTGTTGTTAACTTAGCTATCGGCGCGTAAGCACATCAAGTACACAACATGCGATGTTGTCATCAAACTGCACTTTTCACATGTACAGCTTAAAAAAAAACAAAAACAAAAAAAAAACGACAAAGTGGAACATAGTCATTTTCCAAAACCGCTAAGCAAATATATACAATTTCAGTACATACCACATAGAGACGTTGTTGCTGATGCTGCTTTTGTTAAATTTCAGCCTCTGGATCTGATTCCGGATCATAAATATACGCTGAATCTGACTTAGCCACGGTTTGTTTTGGCTGGTTTTGTCCTCACGGTGTCACAGCTTCCAAACACTCTCAACGCAAAAGCCTACTGGCGCTCGTGATTCTTTAACTCCGCCCACACGTCACGCCTCCAGCAGCTCGTGTTTTTCTGGGAAAAATCGGTACAGACTATCTTTCTCTTATGAATATAATAAAACTAAAGACTTTTTGGAGTTATGAAGGATGCAGTACTACTCTTTAGGTACTCAAGATTAACAGGATATTGAGTGAAAACGAGCATTTCACCCCCCCCCCCCCCCTTTAACACAACTGTAGCGTTCGACGCCGTGTGTGATTGGTTATAATGCCAATAATACCTCTAATGCCCATCATTAGGTAATATGGGTAAGATGGTAGGTAAGATGCCCAAATCAACAGCTGGAAAAAACGCTGTGCCACCAAGGTATTCTCAAGTGGCACCAGCTGGTCATTTTAAGAAGAGCCGGTTCTCAGGAAGTCACTGGTCAAGCCAGTTCACAAATCGAACTGAATAGAACTTTAGTTCAGTGTTGATGATGCAGGATGCGTAGCCCAAAGTAGCATGTCCAACTCAAAAAGAACCGATTGAGCCAGTTCAGCCAACTGTCAAAGTTTGCTGAGGATTACAGAAGATTTTGATGAGTGAGTTGACGATACTGTAATGGTGGGCAAATACTCACATAGCAAATATCTTCTGGCCTAGATCTGGTCCACGCAATCACTTATTCCTTGGCCCGAGTGCCGTAGAATGATGGCCCTGAAGAGGCCCAGAACTGGATTAAAGACAAGGGCCAAACATGGGCCATAACCGGCCTGAATCTCAGCCAGTTTATCACCCTTAAAGGTGCTGTAGGGAACTTTTGTAAAAAAAATATTTTTTACATATTTATTAAACCTGTCATAATGTCCTGACAGTAGAATATGACAGATAATCTGTGAAAAAAATCAAGCTCCTCTGGCTCCTCCCAGTGGTCCTATTGCCATTTGCAGAAACTCCATCGCTCCTGGTAAAAAATAACCAATCAGAGCTGCGGTCCGTAACTTTGTTTGTGTTCAAAATGTAGAAAAATGTATATAATAAGCGAGTACACCATGAATCCATTTTCCAAACCGTTTTTTTTGGCTTGTCCTGAATCACTAGGGTGCACCTATAATAAGTGTTTATATTCGGACTATTTTAGATTGCTTCGGGGTTACCGCGGCGGAGTAACACAGTACCTTTGTGATTCTTCATAGACATAAACAGAGAGAAGTAGTTCCGGCTACGATGTTCTTCCGCAAGACGCAAGCAGTTCTGTTTATTAACCGCTAGAGCGTCAAAAGTTCCCTACCGCAGCTTTAACTGGCCCTGAACTGGGCCAAAACAGGTTTTATTATTGGTACCAAGCCTTAAGTAAACCATAATCCCCAAATCTGAGCCACACCTGAGTCTTAGCCCAGACCCAACACAGACAAAAATCATAGTGCTGGCCAAGATCTCACAAACTACAGTATGCCAATAAATTACATTAAACTGAATAGAAAATCAGACTTATGGTGAGTTCAAGTCATCTCGTATAGATCGTATTTACGAGTTGCGTGCACATGAATGCCACCACAATATCGTAAATACCAGTGGGGAGCTCGGGATTTTATTTAAGCCCTGATCTGTAGGACTTGGGGGCGTGTCAGTGATTAACATGGCAGAATATACAATACTTAAAGGTATTTAGCTGTGATATTGTCAGGCTTTTCTATTTACAGCGCAGTAAGTTAATTGATGACACATAATATGATGGCATTATAATATAACAATGCAACTTGTAACAATAAAATTGGCAGTGGCTTCATAAATTAATTTAAAACGTTAAAAAACGAAGTATACCTAATGCACATTTCTTTGTTCTTCATTTTCTAGAACAAGAGTTTAAAAACATTGCTTTATTTTTGTGTTATTAATTAAGAGAAAGTACTCCGCCATCTTGCTCCGACGAAAGTAACTTGAAAGCACATGCCGTCGTAAGCACGACTTCCCACCTCGTTCGTACGAACTTCCCAGGAGGACTTGAACGCACCATTAAAACCCACAAATCATGTACTGTAACTGTGTATAAAAAAACATATTGCATTGATTTTTCTATTTATTTTTATACAGAACAAATCAACCAATAAACAGTGTGTGTGTAAAGTATACACATGTAACTTATAATAATTTATTACAGATGTGTCAAATAGCACTACCACTGGCAGAATATAATAGTAGTATGAGGAGCATGGCATAATTTAAGTTGTTAAACGCTGAAATTACTATCCCAGTCCACTCCCTCAAGGCGCATTTCTCATTCAAAACACACATCACAGGAAACACGGCATGTCACAATCTCTGCAATCTCAATTTTTATTCATAATTTTTTTTTTATTTTGTATAAAAAAAGCTGCATTTATCTTATGATCTCTTTAATATGAAAACATGTTAAGTCATTAAGTTGTCCAACCGGGAATTGTGTAACAAAAATATAAATTAAAATATATAAATAAATAGACTGAATAAACAATTAAATCTTTATAACAAAAAAATAAAAAAAAATAAAATACAATGTGAACCTGGACCACAAAATAACGGTACTTTTTTTTTTTTTTTATCGAGATTTTTACATCACCTGAAAGCTAAATAAAAAATATTTCCATCAATGTATGGTTGTTAGGATAGGACAATATTTGGCCGAGAAACAACTATTTGAAAATCTGAAATCTGAGGGTGCAGAAAACATATTGAGAAAATCACCTTTAAAGTTGTGCAAATGAAGTTCTTAGCAATGCATATTACTAATGATAATACATTTTTGACATATATGTATGGTAGGACATTTATAAAATATCTTTATGGAATATGATGATACTTAATATCCTAATGATTTTTGGCATAAAAGAAAAATCAATCATTTTGACCCGTACAGTGTATTGTTGGCTATTGCTGCAAATTGTTTTGTGGTCCAAGGTCACAAATAACAAAAATAACAGTGCATACAGACAATGTCTTTCAAAAGACATTCGGAATGGGAAGTTATGTAATATGAGTCCCACTCCCCTTTTCTATCTCTATTCCATGCTCTTCCCTCTGCTTGGTAGAGTTGTAGTGGTTTGCATGGAATTTCCTTGAAGCACTCAACATGCAAGGAAACACCCAATTTCTCACATGCAAAGGAAGTGCATTTATCACATGTTTGACACCAAGTTATGTTTTAGGTGGGATATTATGAAAGCAGAACACTCCTCCCACCAACAATCGGCCAATCTATGACGAGAACCGACGAGAGCCAATGAGCGTTTGATATCGCTGCCATAAAACTTGTAGAACTTTCTTTTTTTATATATTTTTATTGAAGGAAGAACAAAGTGATCACATACAGAAAAGGGTTAACAATGTTCCTTATTTTTACAATTTTTTACTTTCCCACAACCCACCCACTGAACATAGAAAATAAATAAATAATAATAATAATAAAATAAATAAATAAATAAATAAATAAATAAATAAATAAATATTTTGAAGTTCTTATATTACAAACAGTGAGAAAAAAGTTGACATCAGTTAGCCCATTGTGTTGGATTGCGTTATCCGTTTCGGATAATTTCGGATAATTTGCACAGGCCTTTTAATAACAGTATTAGTTTTAGTTTGGGGGGAGAGTTACGTCCTTTTCAAAATATGAAATCATTGGAGTTCATACTGAATAAAAACGTTTAGAGAATATTTAATTTTCTCCAATTTCAAAAACAGCATCACATCACTAAGCCAAAGTGAAACTAAAGGTGGTTTATTTGATTTCCAATCAAGTAATATTCTTCTCCGAGCCAAAAGACATGCAAAAGCACATGCGTCTTGACAATTTTTGGACATAACCACACCTTGTACAGGTACTCCAAAGACAGCCATCTCAAAACTAGGCCTGATATCCTTCACATATGCCTCAGACAAAATTTTAAATATAGCTGTCCAGTAATCCAGCAGTCTGGGACAAGCCCAGAACATATGAGCAAGGTCTGCTTTAGCAGAGTGACAACGCTCACAGGTATCATCTACATTTGCATATATTTTGGACAGCCTAACCTTACTGTAATGGAGTCTGTGGAGGACCTTGAACTGGATAAAACACAAGTGAGTACAGGAAGTTGTTCCATTCACTCTAAATAATGCATTATTCCAGGTTTCCTCTGATATATCCACTGCCAATTCCTTTATCCATTCTGCCCGGATTTTGTCTAGATTAATATTTTTTATTGACATTAAAGTATTATAAACATATTCCCTTCAAATGTAAGGGGATGTTTAAAATTGTTTCCAATCCTGTACTGGGAGGAATGGATGGATATGTGGGACAATGATTTTGTATTAGATGACGAACCTGAAAATATCTAAAAAGGTGTGATCTTGGCAGGTTATATTTTGAGGAGAGATTGGAAAAAGGGGTAAAAACACCGTCAATAAAAAGATCGCTAAATTTGACAAGATCTGATTGTTGCCACTGATTGAAGACTGAGTCTAATTGAGCTGGAAGGAATATGTGATTCTTGCATATAGGGCAGGCTATGGAGAAGTCTTTGAAACCAAAACATTGTCTAAATTGAAACCAAATCTTGAGAGTATTTGCAACGACTGGGCATTGAGTATACAGTGAAATGCAAAGGGGCAATTTAGATAAAGCTAAAGCAGGAAGGGATGATGAAGTACAGGAGTTTGCCTCTGAAATACACCAAACATCTTTGGGGTTCTGAACCCAATACAGTACTTTTGAAATATTTGCAGCCCAGTAATAATACCTGAAATTAGGAAGCGCTAATCCGCCTTGAGATTTCTGTCTTTGGAGAAATTCCTTCCTAATCCTAGGTGTTTTACCACCCCATATAAATGATGAAATATGTCTGTCTAAGTTCTGAAAAAAGGATTTTGTTAAAAATATTGGAATGCATTGAAACAAGTACAAGAACCTTGGCAGAACGTTCATTTTTACACAATTAATTCTTCCTGAAAGAGAGAGAAAAAACAAATTCCATTTTTTGAAGTCAAGTTTTAACTTTTCGATTAAGGGAACAAAGTTCTCTTTATAAAGGTTAGGGAATCCCTGTGTGATGTTTATCCCTAAATATCTAAAACCTGATAAAGACAACTGAAAAGGTATATTGGCATTTGAAATATGGAGGCCCTTACTATTTACGGGGAAACAAACACTTTTTGCAAAATTCAGTTTATAGCCTGAGAAAGTTCCAAATTGGTTCAATATTTTAACTATCTGTGGAATACCTAAGATTGGATCTGAAAGATACAACAGCATATCATCTGCATATAAGGATACTCTATGTTCTATGCCCCTACTGCTGATACCAGTAAAATGTTGTGAGTGTCTTAATGCTATAGATAGGGGCTCGATGGCTAAAGTAAAAAGTAAAGGACTAAGAGGGCATCCTTGTCTTGTACCCCGTGATAGGGGGAAATACTTTGAGCATAATCTATTTGTAATTACAGATGCTTTAGGGGAAAAGTATATTAACTTAATCAATGAGAGAAGAGATGTACCAAATCCAAATCTTTCCAGCACAAAGAATAAATGTTTCCACTCCACCCTGTCAAACGCTTTTTCAGCATCTAACGAGATGACTACCTGAGGGACAGGGTCCTGAGATCGTTTAGGCGAGTGTATTACCTCTAATAATCTCCGGATATTACTAAAAGAATGTCGACCTCTGATAAAACCTGTTTGGTCTTTTGAAATCAAGTTCTCTATTACTGTATCTAAACGTAAAGCGAGGATTTTTGCCAAAATGTTTACATCTGAGTTTAAGAGAGAAATTGGCCTGTATGAGTTACATTTTGAAGGATCCTTTCCAGGTTTTAGTAAAAGTATAATGTTTGCTTCATTCAAGGTTTGTGGCAAGCTACCCTTTTCAATCGAATCCACAAACATATCAAGAAGAATAGGGGCCAATTTATCTGCAAATTTTTTATAAGTCTATCGGATAGCCATCAGGACCTGGACTTTTTTTGCTCTGCATCAATGTGATCGAGTTTAAAAAATTTTCTATTTGTATGGGCTGATCCAGATAAGTTTTCTGCTCAGAATTGAGGATGGGTATATCTATATTATTTAAAAATTCAAACATTTCAGAGTTAGAATCGGGGCTTTCAGAAGTATACAAATTTGAGAAGTAGTTCTTAAAAATGTTATTAATTTCAATTGGATTAACTATGAAATCATTATTACTGTTACAAATTTGAGGTATAAGTTGAGAGGACGCTTTAGATTTTAACTGGTGGGCTAGAAGTCGCCCTGCTTTTTCTCCATGCTCATATATATAACCTTTAGAACGTGACAGATACCATTCAGTTTTATTTGTTGATAGAAGATTGTACTGAACTTGAAGGTTCAACCTTTCTTTGAAAAGTTCAGGTTTAGGGAGATGTGGAATTAAGGTAATCTACCCTTCTTATAGAATCAATTAAGTTGTCCAGTTTTTGTTTACGTTTTTTATTGAGAGTTGAACTATATGAAATTATTTCTCCCCTAATAACTACTTTAAGTGTCTTCCACAATATAGATCCTGTAGTAGATTCGGACCTGTTATGTAATAGAAAATTATCTATAGCTGTTGATACAAATGTACAAAATGCAGGATCCGATAACAAGGCCGTGTTTAGTCTCCTAATAGGCCGTTTGTTATACCTCAAATTGAAATGAAGGTCTAATTGCAAGGGAGCATGGTCTGATTCCACAATAGGTAAATATTCGATTTGACCAACAGAAGGGAGGAGGGATTTATCAATAAAGAAATAATCAATTCTTGAATAGGAGTGATGAACATGTGAAAAATAGGAATATTCTCTATTGTGTGGGAACAGAAATCGCCAAGGATCAACTGCCCCCACTTGATCCATGAATGTTGATAAGGCTTGGGCCATCTTGGAATGGGATACAGATTTGGGGCTAGAACTGTCAAGGGACGGATCCATTACACAGTTTATGTCACCACCAAAAATCATAAGATGGGTGTTTAGGTCTGGCAATAATGAAACTAGCTTATTAATAAAACTCACATCATCCCAGTTAGGCGCATATACATTAACTAATATGACAGGAACATTATATAATATCCCAGAGACTACAACATATCTTCCCTGAGGATCTTGAATAGTAGCAGAGGCAGTAAATTGAATGCTTTTGTGTATCAAAATGGCAGTTCCCCTTGCCTTAGAGTTAAAGTTAGAGTGGAAAACTTGCCCCACCCATGATTTCCTAATTCTGAGATGATCGACAATGCGTAAGTGTGTTTCCTGTAAATATATTATTTCAGATTTAAATTTTTTAAGTGTGCAAAAATTCTACCTCTTTTGATTGGGCTATTTAAGCCTTTGACATTCCAGCTAACAAATCTAACTTTCGACCCCCCAGGAGATTTAGTTAAATCGGCCATATCAGACATGGACAGATATACATTTGCATGTATACACAGATCAAAAACGCAATCGGCAACATACATTTTTTCTCACTATTCAAGTTTTCTGAAATCATAACATAAAACAAAACTTTTCCAATACTTTTTGGACAAATGAAACTTAGCAACAATCCTCCCAACATTTTCCTAATGCTTGCTTCCCCAATTGAAACAAGCCGCAGAAACCTATTTAAACTACATGGCTCTCGATTATCCAGTCTTACTCTCGATCTTCTTGAGAGACTCCAAACCACAATATTTACACGGAATACAGCATAGCGTCATTATTACACTTTGTACTAAATGAGCTTTAAGGCAATAAACAGAAACAAACATGCCGTCTTTTCTTGAATTTTTAGATAACTTGCGATAAAGATTAGATAGAAAGTCACCTTATTGCTTGAAGTACATTGTCTGTGCCATTTAACTTCCCAGACAATATTTTACCACTTAAGTCGGTTTTTAGTCTTGTGTAAGGATGAGTTTTTTTGTAAAAAGCCTCGGCAGCCTCAGGTGAATCAAAGGTGTGAGTTTCCTCTCCAAATTTCACACGGAGACGTGCAGGATGCAGAAGTTGAAACTTTATGCCTTTCTGATAGAGGGATTGTTTGACTTCTTTGAACCCGGCGCGTTTCCTCGCTAAAGCTGCGCTCGTATCCGGGTATAGCCGCAGTGACACTCCGTTGAATTTAGTATTGTGTCGCCTGGCCCATTGAAGTGCCTTTTCCTTTTCCTGAAATCGGTGGAAGCAGACAATGAATGGTCTTGGGGATTGCCCTGTTCCAGGTTTAGGGCGAAGCGCGCGATGCACGCTTTCAAGTTCAGGAGGTTTGTCAAACACGCTCTCCATGGTATCTTTAAGCAGCCCAGATATAAATCCGATGGGGTCTTTTCCATCCTCAGCCCCTTCCTGAATATTGATAATACGCAAGTTAGCCCTTCTGGATCTGTTCTCAAGATCGTCCATTTTTTCAAGAAGAGATGTATTCTGTGCCTTCAAGGACTTGATGGTTGCTTCCGCGGCGGCTAGCCTTTCAAAGTTTTTGCCGACCAGTACTTCAGTAGATGCAAGTCGTTGCTGAAATGAGCCAACTGTTTCGCGTAAAGTGTCAAGGGAGGCCTGTAACGGCTTGATTGAATCTTGGATTAAACTTGCCATGTCCTCTTTTAAACTGGCCCGCTGTTTTGCCAGTACGGACACTAGCTGACTCATCGACAAGTTATCCGTATTGTCTTTTTCAGGCATGTCCTTGTTGCTAGTAGTGGTGTCATTAGCCGCCATTACTGCTAGTTTACCCGCTAGAGTGGCGCCTGACCGTGTTGCTGGCGCGGTACTATGGTTCTGTTTAGAATTACTGCTCATTTCGCTTTCTGAACTGTGTGTAGTTCTTATATGTTATATTGCAAAGCAAGTAGATTAGAAAAAAAGATGCATAAATATGTTTAAAAGGAGTGTGGTTGGGAGGTCCTCGCTGCTCTCTCTTACATCGCCAAACTGGAAGCCAAAACTTGTAGAACTTCTTAATGGCACATTTTTTAATTGTTAATATAGCTACAGAGGAAGGAGATGTATATCCCCTATGAATGCGATTTGAATTTGGTTCTGTATCTAAAACCAAGCATCACATGGACACAGAGGATTTAAATAATGCTTGTGCATGACAGCGTACTAATAAAAATAAAACCTTGGAAATCCAGGCCTGTCAGGGAAGACAGGGGTGGGATGGGAGGGGTGGAAAATGTTCCAGGGGAATGGTTAGCGAAAGGCAAGGATGCTGCCAGCTTGGGGAAACCTTGCAGAGTGGGATAGACAAAAGGTGGGGGCATAGCTGGTGGAACCTCTCCCAAAAGGAACACCTCACCTTGCCAACTGGACTGGGTATTCTAGGTGGATTTCCGGGTATTCTTGGTTGGCAAGACACGACTAGCAAGGGATTCTGGAATGGCCTCAAAGAGATCGGAGTTCTCTGGACCAGGCTCCAAAAGCAACTGAGGAAGGCTCGTGGGGACTGTTGAAATGCCCTCTTGGGCCACAGGAATAGACTCAGAAGCTGACTCTTGAACAACCTCAGAGGCTGATAAACTGCCCCCCGGGGCGGCAGGAATGGGCTCAGAGACTGACTTTTGCGTGCCCTCGGGGGTGGACGAACTGCCCTCCGGGGCTGCAGGAATTGGCTCAGAGGCTGATTCTTGAGTGCCCCCTGGGGCTGCAGGAATGGGCTCATAGACTGATTCTTGAGTGCCCCCTGGGGCTGCAGGAATGGGCTCCGGAATTGGTTCTGGACTGCCCTCCGGGGCTACTGAAACTGACTCGTCAGTGTATTTTTGACCACCTTCAGGGGCTGCTGAGCTGCCCTCCGGGGCTACTGGAACAGACTCGGTAATGGATTCTTAACTGCCCTCAGGAGCTGCTGAGATGCCCTCCGGGGCTACTGGAACAGACTCAGGAGTGGATTCTTGACAACCTTCTGGGGCTGCTGAGCTGCCCTCCGGGGCTACTGGAACAGACTCGGGAGTGGATTCTTGACCGCCCTCGTGGGCTGCTGAGCTGCCCTCTGGGGCTACTGGAAAGGACTCATCAGTGGATTCCTGACCGCCCTCTGGGGCTGTGGAATCGCCCGCTGGGGCCACCGAGATTGGAGTCCTCTCTGGGCTAGACACAGGGGCTGGAGCCGACACTGGAGCAAGCTATGGGGCTGGCTGCTCACCACTGGACTCCAGGGTCATTACTGAAGCAGCAGGCCACTTGAGATCTTGCAGGGAAACTGCAGGAGGGATCTCTAGACTAAGGTCTCTAGCACTCCTGGCGCGGGCCCTCCTACCCCTTCATCTCCTGGGCCTGTAAGCGTTCATGTCACCTACAACATTTTCAGGACTGGACTGGCTTTGAATGAACTAGAACAGGCTTGACTGGCACAGGAACAGGTGCTAACAGGGGAACCTCCCTTACAGCTTCCTTGAGCTTGACTGCTTCAGAGCACTTGGTTGACTCAGATGTGACTGTGAGAGGTTCAGCAGTCCCCTTGCGGTGGTGCAAATAATTGGAAAAGTTCCAAGAGTCCAAGATCCTCAATTGCTCCATCTCCCGCGGAGGCAGTGGATCATCTAAACAGAGGTTGAAGACGTCCTTAAGGGCTGCATTCTGGTACCCAAGGCCCCTGGACATAGTCCAAAAGAATTGGGCAAAGGCCCTCACCTCTTACCCCTGCTGCTGAAGAGCACCCAGGCCTTGCTGGCAGGCCAGTCTCTCCTGAGCATTTGCAGGGGGTAGGATCTTGAGACTCATTCTGCTGGGTCCTGACTTTGCCGGTTCATTCTGTCAAGCGCTGGAAGGAAAGACCCAATCGCAGAATGACAAAGTACAAGGGTTTATTGACAAAAACAGGGCACAGAAGGGCACATGCAGTGAAAGTCCAACAGAAGGGGATCCTGGGGCAATGACTGGATAGCTGAGGGTGACCACTGGAACCAGCATAGGGAGGCAGCAGCTAGGACCACTGCTGAGGAGTTGGCAAGACCAGACAGAATTTAGATGGGACCAGGTGGGACACAAAGGAGCAGAGAATTTCAGCTTGAAGCTTGCCCAGAACCGATACAGCTGCAAGGGTGAGGGAACCAGCGGTCAGGGAACCACAGATGGCCAGGCAGGGCTGGAGGGGGAGAACAGAACAGACAAAGACACCACAAGACCGGACAAAACAACTAGCACACTAGACAACACAAACAATACAGGAAACAAGAAACTCCTTCCTAAAAAAAAAGGGAAAAAAGATAATAAAAACCAAGAAACTAGGGAAAAACAAATAAATGGTTAGACCCTACAGGTAAGTGCTGAGGGAAAAACTCAAAACTGCAAAACACACGTTAGGCAAACATACAGCCAAAACGAACCAGCAGCTACAAGAGGAAAGAGAGCACAATAAGAAGCATACAGCGACATGAGGAACAGGTGACAACACTCTGACTAATGAGGACTAAACAAGGGAGCGTGACCTGGGAAAACAAGGAGGTGGGACAAGAGGAGCATGTGGCAGACACAAGAGACACAACCATGCGCTCAGGCACAAAATTATCAAAGACACATTGAACAAAGACAGTACAAACAAGACTGTCAGGGCAGGATCCTGACAGATTGTATTTATCTTGTTTATCATGGGTCACATAATATGCTGCCAGATCATATAATAGATAATAAAAATAGATAGATAATAAATATTATCTATTAATAAATAATAGATAATAGATCCAGATATCACTGGACTGATCTGGACCACACTCAAGGGCCACCAACAATCAAACCTCATATAGTGGTTTGCATGAATTTTCCTTGAAGCACTTAACATGCAAGGAAACACCCCATTTCTCACATGCAAAGGAAGTGCATCCATCACATGTTTGACACCAAATTATGTTTTAGGTGGTATATTATGAAAGCAGAAAGCACTAAATAAGACCAATGACATTAATTTATGAACCTATTAACACAGTACCCCTTTTTCCATGGCATATGTACAGGTGCTGGTCATATAATTAGAATATCATCAAAAAGTTGATTTCACTAATTCCATTCAAAAAGTGAAATGTATATATTATATTAATTTATTACACACAGACGGATATATTTCAAATGCTTATTTCTTTCAATTTTGTTGTTTATAACTGACAACTAAGGAAAATCCCAAATTCAGTATCTCAGAATATTTGAATATTGTGAAAAGGTTCAATATTGAAGACACCTGGTGCCACACTCTAATCAGCTAATTAACTAAAAACATCTGCAAAGCCTTTAAATGGTCTCTCAGTCTAGTTTTGTAGGCTACATAATCATGGGGAAGACTACTGACTTGACAGTTGTCCAAAATATGACTATTGACACCTTGCACAAGGAGGGCAAGACACAAAAGGTCATTGCAAAAGAGGCTGGCTGTTCACAGAGCTCTGTGTCCAAGCACATTAATAGAAAGGTGAAGGAAAGGAAAAGATGTGGTAGAAAAAGTGTACAACCAATAAGGATAACCACACTTTTGAGAGGATTGTGAAACAAACCCCATTCAAAAATGTGGAGGAGATAAACAAAGAGTGGACTGCAGCTGGAGTCAGTGCTTCAAGAAAAACTATGCACAGATGTATGCAAGACATTGGTTTCAGTTGTCTTATTTCTTGTCAAGCCACTCATGAACAACAGACGGCATCAGAAGCATCTCGCTTCAAAAAGGACTGGACTGCTGCTGAGTGATCCAAAGTTATGTTATCTGATGAAAATAAATTTAGCATTTCCTTTGGATTTCAGGGACCCAGAGTCTGGAGGAAGAGAGGCACACAGTCCACATTGTTTGAGGTCCAGTGTAAAGTTTCCACAGTCTGTGATTGTTTGCGGTGCCATGTCATCTGCTTGTGTTGGTCCACTGTGTTTTCTGAGGTCCAAGGTCAACACAGCCCTATACCAGGAAGTTTTAGAGCACTTCATGCTTCCTGCTGCTGACCAACTTTATGGAGATGCAGATTTCATTTTTCAACAGGACTTGGCGCCTGCACACAGTGCAAAAGCTACCAGTACCTGGTTTAAGGACCATGGTATCCCTGATCTTAATTGGCCAGCAAACTCGCCTGACCTTAACCCCATAGAAAATCTATGGGGTATAGGGAAGAGAACAATGTGATATGACAGACCCAAGAATGCAGAAGAGCTGAAGGCCACTATCAGAGCAACCTGGGCTCTCATAACACCTGAGCAGTGCCACAGACTGATCGACTCCATGCCACGCCGCATTGATGCAGTAATTCAGGCAAAAGGAGCCCCAACTAAGTATTGAGTGCTGTGCATGCTCATACTTTTCATGTTCATACTTTTCAGTTGGCCAAGATTTCTAAAAAGCCTTTCTTTGTATTGGTCTTAAGTTATATTCAAATTTTCTGAGATACTGAATTTGGGATCTTCCTTAGTTGTCAGTTATTGCAACGATGAGTCAGAGATGTTCGGATCCATATGCAGTGGTTTAATAAAAAGAATGGTCAAACAGGCAATGATCAGAGAAAACAGCATCAGGTATGTCAGGTATATACAGAATCAGCAACAGTAACAAGCAGAGGTCGGGGCAGGCAGCAGAGAATCACAGTCAGTGTAAACAATCCAAGATCAGACATGGAAGGAACAAACACAGGGAAAACGCTCGGAAATGCCAGACCGAACTAAACAAGACTTTGCAATGATTGAGAGTCCAAACACAGTTTATATAGGGGAGTAGTAATGGGGAACACCTGGTTGTGATTAGTTCCAAGAACAATATTATGGGAAATGGAGTTGGGAATGGAAATAGAAGATGCCAGAGTCCTGAGTGGAGTGCCTTCTAAGGAGTTCATTGGCACTCCTACTGATGATAGTGACATGAGGCTCTGGATGATCTGTTGTGGTATGATGAAGCTCTGTAAGATCTTTTGAGGCATGATGAAGTTCTGGAATGTCGGTAGTGATTTGACTAAGCTCAAAGATCAGCTGTGACTTGTCTTTGCTCTTGAAGATTAACGGTGACTTGACCTGGCTCTGGACGGTCAGCGGTGACTTGACTCTGGAAGATCAACTGTGGTTGTCATCTTGTGCAGTGGTGCTGGGCTGGCGGCCATCTTGTGATGAAGCTCAGGTACAGGGACCACAGAACGGAAAGGAGCTGGACACCTCGGAGTAGTGACCTCCTCAACTGTAAAGGGAGAGCCACAAAACTGCAAAACAAAGTTAATAAACTGTTCTAAGATCAAGCTAGGAAGGAACAAACACAGAGAAACCACTCAGAAATGTCAGACAGAACTAAACAAGACTTTGCAATGACTGAGATTCCAAACACAGTTTATATAGGGGAATGGTAAAAGGGAACACCTGGTTGTGATTAGCCCTAAGAACGGGAGTGTTGTATTTACATTAGTACTAATAAAGGAAACACAGCAGTGACAAGCGAGCAGCATCCTCAACACTTCTTTCTCTGTTATTTTTCACTTCTTTCACCTCCAGGTTATTACTGACACCTAGTGGCAGTATGTTAACATAACATTTCAGGATACAACATTTTCCCCACTTTTAAAAGAATATTACTCAGTGGAAGATATATTTAACATGGCTTAATCACATTAAACAAGATAATAGCCAAAGAACAACTGTTTAACCATACCTAATTCACCAAGGTTATATTGTGGAAAGGACATTGTCTTTGGGTTTCTGGTGCAACAACCAGCTTTGGAACCCCAGTAGGTTTATTATCCAAATGGCTTTATCCAGGACAAGGTGACAAGTATCAGACATTGGAGATTCACGCTCGTAAATTTTCAAATTGGCCCTAACTTTTAATTTGTTGCTGCCAACTGGGGTGGCAGCAGGGGTGGCAAGGCTTTCCTATGCCCCTGTACACAGTGAAGCTTTAGGTTTCCATAAAGAGTCCAGTTCTTGTAACTATCAACAGAAAGCTGATGTGCCCAAACTGCTTTACCAACCCCCCACATGACTTTCCCGTTTGTCCTGACTGTAGTCAGTGTTTCCCTTCAATATGCACATAAATGTGCAAACAGATATTCTGTATGGAAAATAAAGAAATTCCACCAGTGTGACATTTGCTTATAATTCTTCAGTGCACCATCCAAACTGTTTAGCAACTAATCTTTAGCTGTGGGCATGATTCTCTTTCATATGTGTTTTTGTATTTGATGTCATTATTATAAAAACGGATAGAAGCACTATATTGTTTTGTTTATTGTTTATGTATATTGTTTTTTTGTTTTCATTGTTAGCACTTGCTAACTGGCTCAAGGATTCCTCTCTGTGCCAATCACAACAGGCTTGGCCAAATGGCCAATCAGACCAGAGTAGGCTTATGGAAGGGAAGGGTTTGCTCCGAACTTAGTTGGAACAAATAGTTTCAAAATCATTGGCAAATGACTCTAATATTACATTTATATTCTGAGAATATATATATATATATATATATATATATATATATATATATATATATATATATATATATTTAACTTTTATAACTTTTCATTTCTGTGAACTTAAAATAGTCTTCACATAAACCATAAATTGTATATGTAGAATCTTAAAATTGAATACAGTTTAATCTTTATTCAAACAACAGAAGTTAACAAAAGTTTTTGACAGTTTTGTGTGTTTTTGTTTGGGGGAAAAAAAGAGGAAACAATTTCACTACTGGCACAATGTATGAAGCGGCTTTCTGTGCACATGTGTGGGGTGCCTGCGTTCACAGCATGATAGTAGCGCAATAAGCTTTATCATATCTTGCTTGTTAGCATGTTTATATAGTCTACTGTAACACTAGCCAAAGTATACCAGGGAAAAATGAATACTGTGTTAAAATATTTTAGTAACACTTTACATTAATGTTCCCTTTATAAAGAGTAAATGTCTAATAAATATAATTATTCATACTTTTTTTCTACTCAAAACCAGATTTCTGATCTATTCTATGATGCAGCAAAAATAGACTATTATAGAGAGACTGAAGGATATTTGATTTATGTTATGTACTGCGAGTGTAGATGATCAAATACTCAAATTACAATGGGCTCTTTCATGATAACAAAAATAATTACTAATTGCTTATTAATATGATAATATTCTGTAACTTTGCTTTTGGTCAGTGATTTACTTATTTTTTTAATGGTTAAATTAGATGAAATATAAATGTTTAGGTGCCTTTATTCAGCTTGCATTTATCAAATATATTTATTTAATGTGCAGTTATGATCATTAATGTTGTATCTTAGCTTACTGATATAGTGCATCAACAATAAAATGCATTTTACCAGAACAAAATAAATAGTGTGTCCACTTTACTTTAAGGTTCACTTTCCCAGGTTATTATTGTTTATAACTCATTGATAAATGGTTAATTGGTGTTCACTTTACTTTAAGGTTCACTTTCCCAGGTTATTAAATATTTAGAACTCGTTAATAAATGGTTCACAGGTGTAGGTTATCAGACCTTGAAACAGACAATTTAAGATTCAATCAAAAACATGGTGAAAACACGAAGAGCCAAATTCCAAAGAAGGTCCAAGACATAAATCAGTTTCTAGTGCCAGCCAGTCTGAGGCAAGCCTAACTATCCAGCTTTTTTAACATTAACACGAAAGAACACATTGATCATAATAAGACTGATGGTCAATCAAAGATATGCAGAGTATGACCATCACATGTAAATCCATGATCAAAAACTCTTTGGATTGATTTCCCCCCACCTAGAGGACAAGGCCAAGGCTGAAATTCCTTAGGAGACCTTTAACCTCTCTGGTCTTTATAGAACATATCCTTACTCCACAGAATTGCACAGAAACTTCCTTTCCATGTATATATGCACCTAAATGATGCTAAAATGACTTAAGAGAAATTCATATTTTATTTAACTCCATATTATGTAACTCACATATTTGTTGTCGTAATGTTCTAATCACTGTATTTTGAATTACTATTGAATAGTACATATGACTACACGTCCATAATGTATGCTTGACCTCATCACAGCACAATAAATTATTTTCAGTGACTGACAGCTTGTGTCCTAACAAGGCCCTTAAGACATTTATTCCTTTTTGCATTTTTCTATGAATTTCTGCACTCTGCATTTGTACATTAACTTGTTCCAGCTGATAAGCATACATTTTGACATTCAAGCTTGGATCATTTTTTTTTTTTTTTTTGGAAAAGCATATTTGTCATGATTCTGCCCTCGTGTCCTTGATTTTCCCTAGTCTTGAGGCATGATCATGACAGACCCGTGTTTTGTGTACAAGCACATGGCCTTGTCTTTGGGCCATGTGCTTGTGTTGTCTCGTTCCCTTGCCCCGCCCCCCTTGTTATCCTAGTCTTGTCGTGATTGTCCTATCTGTGCCACCTGTCGTGTCTTAATTAGTTCCCCTATTTAGATCTCCTAGTGTGCTCTGTCTTTCGTCGGTTCATTGTTCCACATTTGTGATTGTTTACCAGATCGTGAGTGTCTCTAGATGTTTCTGTATCCTTGAACTCTTTGTATAACCTTGAGTGTCTGTTTGTAGTTAGTGTTTAAGAGTTTATCTTGTCAATCCAGTCCTGTTAAGTTGTTTAGTTTCTGCCCTAGCCATTGTTTTCCCCCTCGTGGGTTTTGTTTTCCCTTTTTGTACAAATAAATCCTTTGTTTAGTTACTTCCTGTCTGCACCTGAGTTCCTCCTTGCCAAACCCTGACACATATTACTTGTGTTTTTGCCATAGAGAACTGAAACCCCCAACTATTCCCACTTCCCATTATACTTTGTTTACTTACATTCCATTCACATTTGCCTCCATAGTAATATCTAAAGCTGATCTATTCTTGTAAAACATCCATTGTACTGACATATTAACCAACCCCAATCTAACATTTCTTCCACAATCAGTCCATTATAATAATTCTAAACAAGTTTTAATAGTCACCCATAGTGTGTTATGGACATTGAAACCACCACACCATATTAACTTTTTGATTTGTGCTAGCTCTTATACTTTCCAATAATTCCTTACTTAACTTTTCAGATGGATTGTAAAAATTAGCTAGATAAAAACATTTGTTAAAACAAACTTTAAGTTGGCTTGAAAATTTAGTGGCCAAAACCACTTTAAAATCATGTTAAAAGTATGTTTCTAGGCTGATTAGCAAGTTACTATCATGTTGGTTGCATGTTTCTAATCTAATCCAGCTAAAACCAGTTGATTCAGTAAACAAAAACAAAAAAAAAAAAAAAAAAATGCTAGAGACCAGCTACGACCAGTGTGACAATATCCAAAACCACTTTAAAACCAACTTGGGAGACCAGCCAAAATAAGCAATCAGCTTAGGTTGGTTTTAGCAGTTTTTTTTTTTTTTTTCATTATGGAGTTTTAAAGCTTTTTTATGGCAGTAGACAGCTTAAAGCTGCAGTAGGTAACTTTTGTAAAAATATATTTTTTACATATTTGTTAAACCTGTCATTATGTCCTGACAGTAGAATATGAGACAGATAATCTGTGAAAAAAATCAAGCTCCTCTGGCTCCTCCCAGTGGTCCTATTGCCATTTGCAGAAACTCCATCGCTCCCTGTAAAAATAACCAAACAGAGCTGCAGTCCGTAACTTTGTTTGTGTTCAAAATGTAGAAAAATGTATATAATAAGCGAGTACACCATGAATCCATTTTCCAAACCGTGTTTTTAGCTTGTCCTGAATCACTAGGGTGCACCTATAATAAGTGTATATATTCGGACTATTTCAGATTGCTTCGGGGGTACCGCGGCGGAGTAACCCAGTACCTTTGTGATTCTTCATAAGCCGCGTTTCCACCGCAGGAACTTTACCCAGGAACTAGGGACTTGGTCCGGTACTTGGTGTGTTTCCACCGCAGGAACCAGGAACTAAATAAAAGTTCCGGGTAAAAAAATGCCCCCTAGAAAGTCCCTGCTGGCGAGGTGGTACTTTTTTAAAGTTCCGGAACTTTCGGGGGCGGGACTTTGGCGCTAAACATGCTGATTGGTTGAGTTCACGCAGCATTGGTTGAGTTCAACCACCATTTATTCTGATCAACATTTTCAAAATATTACTGTTATTGTGTCATGAAATGTAATTTTAAAAGTATTTCAGGCGAGAATGTAGTTGTTTGAAACTCAAATATGTTGTTTATTTATAAAGACAGCGCCTATTTAAAAATGTGTTTCGCCGATCTCGTAGACGGTGAGCTCCACTCGATCAGCGGGAGCTCAGTCCTCATGTATCCGCAGTGAGCAGCCTCTCCTGGGATAGACCTTCTGATATGTGCCGCTGGCTCTGATGTCTCTTTAGTGGTTAAACATAAAATATAATTCAGCTGCGGGGTAAATCTAACAGGTTTTCTTTGGTCTGTATTCAATTTATCTATATGTTAAAATGAAAATAAAAAGGCAAGTCTATATAAATTTCTTTCATTGTAATGGCTGTATATAACGTTACACTTATCCCTGAACTAAGTACATTTCTGCAGCTGTTATTATGTTTAAATGAAAATGAAAGGAGGCAGTGGTATTTTATATCCTATTTCGTTTTATTGTAAATATACTGAGGGGAAAATTGCAGTAGCCAAAGCGATCTGAGTTCACGCAGCATTGGTTGAGTTCAACCACCATTTATTCGGATAATTTTCAAATATTACTGTTATTGTGTCATGAAATGTAATTTTAAAAGTATTTCAGGCGAGAATGTAGTTGTTTAAAACTCAAATCTATGGTTTATTTATAAAGACAGTGCCTATTTAAAAATGTGTTTCGCCGATCTCGTAGACGGTGAGCTCCACTCGATCAGCGGAAGCTCAGTCCTCATGTATCCGCAGAGAGCAGCCTCATCTCGTATAGATCTTCTGATATGTGCCGCTGGCTCTGATGTCTCTTTAGTGGTTAAACATAACATATAATTCAGCTGCGGGGTAAATCTGACAGGTTTTCTTTGGTCTGTATTCAATTTATCTATATGTTAAAATGAAAATAAAAAAGGCAAATTTATATAATATTTCGTTTCATTGTAATGGCTGCATATACACATTTCCCTGAACTAAGTACATTTCTGCAGTTGTTATTATGCTTAAATGAAAACGAAAGGAGGCAGTGGTATTTGATATCATATTTCGTTTTATTGTAAATATACAGTAAGGAAAATTGCAGTAGCCATGACGAGCAGACTGAAGTTATCAAGTATGCTGCTGTTTATAGATTTACCGGACTTGCGTCGTCGCGGACATCACACTCCCGAGAGGAATGCACAAAGTCTGAACCAACTACGGAGGATGCACGTCCAAAATCAGCGTACTTTTTTTTTTTTTTATCAGCGGTACTTTGTATTGAGAAACGCGCGCAGACCTACGTCACCAGTCTATTTGCCTAATCTACCCGGTACTTTACACCGCGGTGGAAACGCAGAAAGCAACAGGTCTGGGGGGAAAAAAGTTCCTGGGAAAAAAAGTTCCTGGTACAAATGTTCCGGGTAATTTCGGTGGAAACGCGGCAATAGACATAAACAGAGAGAAGTAGCTCCGGCTACAATGTTCTTCCGCAAGATGCAAGCAGTTCTGTTTATTAACCGCTAGAGCGTCAAAAGTTACCTACCGCAGCTTTAAATACACCATAAGTCTTATTGTATAAAAGTTTTCACGCCGTCAATGAAAGTCTATGGGATTTTAGGTTGTTTTGATAGTCTGGTTTACGAAAACCATGAGCTGGATTAGTTATAAAAATATAGCAACCCGAGTCAGACCAGTCTGTAAGTATGACCCAAGTTTGGTTGTAGTAGCTTTAAAAGTCTTGGATGAGATACATTTTAAAATTTGGTTTCAAAATTTGGTCTATACCTGTCACACCCCTGGATTCTTTATGTGTGTTTTTGCCCCTGTGACCCAGATTCTGTCTTCCATGTATGGTTTAATTATTTCCCAGGTGTATCTAGTTTCTTCCCCGTGTGTTCCATGTCCCCGTTAATTAAGTTATTCCATGCACCTGTCTGCCCTTCGTTATCCTGCCTTTAAATACCCATGTCTGTTCAGTCTGTGTTTTGTTTGTTTGGTGTATTCAATCAGTTAGAATGCTACTTTTTTTGGTTTAGTTGACAAAATGTCCAAGAAATCTTTAAGAACATTAGTGCAAAATTAGGCTTCCTGAACCACTGAGAGCTCGCAGCCCATTGCTTCACCAAAAGGTTCATTACTCGAAGCTTCATTCATTATTGCTCACTAGTGACACCTAACTACTGTGCAAAGAAATAGCAGACCAGTAAAATCATACTGAATCAATGACCTGAGCAGACATTTGTCCATTGCCTGGGTATCAAATAAAATATGTTTCTCTCTCTGTCTGAATTATCTTGTGCAGAGACAACTGTCACACACAGTTCATTCATTATTCATGAATTGTTTGGATAGTGACAGTAGGAACAACAAAAGTGAGACTGTGTTGAGTGTAGTTCTTATGGTGGAGGGAGTGTAATAACGCAAATTACAACAGAAAAGTGTGGGGTGGGAAAGGTTAAGAATTGTTTCTGGTGTGTTTTGTGCATTAAACTGTTACTAGTTTTAGTGCAGTGTTGTGCTTATGGGACTATGTATTTAAAGGAACAAAACTGCAACACTGGGTGGGTGAAGGAAGGATCATACATTCTTTTTATTGAGGAACAGAATTATTTCTGTGTTGGGGCTTAGACGATTCCTCCTTTTGGACAGAACCTCTCCAGCCTTGGAAAAGATCCTTTCGCATGGAACAGAGGATACGGGGGAACATAAAAATGTCAGTTTCAGCTGGTATAAATGAGGATACAGATGTTTATCTTGAGCCCAATATACTAGTGGATCCTCAGATCTTGTGAGATTCACTTTGGATAAATATTGATTTGATTTGATTGATAAAGATTGTTAGTAGTCTGTGCATGCTCGTGCAGTGCTCGATAATGCCTGAGCATGGATGAGCTGCTATTGTTGTATGTCAGCTTCTTTAGGCACAGCAAGCATTTCACCTAGAAACATAAATGAATAGACATGAAATTTAATACAGCCTTATAGTGAGTATTATTATTATATCAAGACAGTAAAACAATAATAATACACATACCTTTTTGTGACCAACCATTTAAAAAAAACTCCCAGACAGAGGAGGATTTCCTCTTTCTTGCTGGCTCCATTACAAGGAAAAAGGAAGATGTCACAAAAAGCAAACAAATCCAAAAAGACAATCCAAATCAAAAAGCAGTCCAGTCCAAATAATAATAATAATAATAATAATAAATCAATCCAAAAAATCTTATCTAATTAATATAAAAATACTATAATATAACTACTTTAATTAATAATAACAATATACTATAACTAATTTAACCTGATATAATCTAATAATATACATCCCTAACACATATATGACACAATAACGATGACGACACAACTATCTAACTCTAACTCTGACTCGCTGACTCTACTACAACTGATTCATCTACTCCTGACAACACCAACAAGGTGGCGTGAGTTTCGAACCCCCTTTATCCGGAAACCGACACTCCACACAAACCGAGGCCTCGTTTGTCATCAGTCACGTGATTTCCATGTTAACAACACAAGCCTCGAATCGCGGCTTCATCTGGCACGCCCCTTTTTTCTCGACACAAGCTCCGAAGCTTTGGTTCAAATGTCACATCACTAAGGAACATGTTTAAAATCGTCGAGCCAAGATATACTGTGCCAGCACGGGAGACTGTCACAAGTGCGCTACGTTTGTGGTTTGATGGACTTAAAGTAAATGTAAACCAGTTAACGTTATTCCAATCCTCTGAGGCTGTAGGCCTCACAACTGATCTGTGGTCTTCACTTAGAATGGAGGCATACATGACAGTTATAGCCCGTTTTATCGATGCAGACTGGAAAATGAATAGCATTGTGCTAGAAACAAAGCAGATGGATGAAGTGTACACAGGAGAAAATGTTGCTGCATGACTCACTCAAGTCGCGAACGCTTACCACATTCCACCAGAGAAGCGAGTGTCAGTGGTAACGGACAACGCTGCCAACATGGTCCTTTCGGTGGAATTACTGAAGGGATCCGGTCAGTGGCCAGGCGTGGAGTTGGTTAGGTGTGCAGGCCACAACCTGCAGCTGTGTGTAAATGCTGCCTTTTATTTTTTGAAGCGTGTGGTGTGGTCAGGTGCACGATTGTGATTGGTTTAATTAGTTCCCAGGTGTTCTTCCCCATTTGTTCCATGTCCCCATTAATTAAGTAATTCCATACACCTCTCTGCCCTTCTTTATCCTGCCTCTAAATACCCATCTCTTTTCAGTCTGTGTTTGTCGAGTCTACAGACCATATACCAGTTACATACGTGTGTCTTCCTCCTTTGTTCCATGTTGGATATAGCCCTGTGTTGGATGAAAAACAACTCTCTCTCGATTATTATTGACTCCGTGTTTCTTCCGGGAGCATATCATGACAATACTATGACTTCCTTTGTAGCTACCCCACCACCATTTCCTTGTTTTCGGTCTTTCCAAATATCCATATATCCTTGTAAATCAAAATTCAACTAAGGTTTGAGCCATGATTCTTAAACATATTCGATTTTTTTTTTTTTTCATTATTCTTGCCCATTTCTATTAACATTCCTGCATTTGACATTGAGAGTTTTTAGGTCCTATAATTTTCAGAATTTAGCAGTGAGAAATTACTCATCATGCGGTTTTTTATATCGACTATGCATTCCATTAGTTTTTCAAATTGGTGTGTTTCACTGGGCCGCGAAGAAATATAGAGCTGAGTATCATCAGCATAACAGTGAAAGCTAACACCATGTTTCCTGATGATATCTCCCAAGGGTAACATATAAAGCGTGAAGAGTAGCGGCCCTAGTACTGAGCCTTGAGGTACTCCATACTACACTTGTGATCGATATGATACATCTGCATTCACTGCTACGAACTGATGGCAGTCATAAATGTACCATTTAAACCGTGCTAATGCACTTCCATTAATGCCAACAAAGTGTTCAAGTCTATGCAAAAGAATATTGTGGTCAATTGTGTCAAACACAGCACTAAGATCCAATAAAACTAATAGAGATATACAACCACGATCAGCTGATAAGAGCAGGTCATTTGTAACTCTAAGGATAGCAGTCTCACTACTATAATACGGTCTAAATCCTGACTGGAAATAGTCACATATTCCATTTTTCTCTAAGAAGGAATATAATTGTGAGGATACCACCTTTTCTAGTATCTTGGACAGAAAAGGGAGATCCGAGATTGGTTTATAATTAACTAGTTCTTTGGGGTCAATTTGTGGTTTTTTGATGAGATGCTTAATAACAACCAGTTTGAAGGTTTTTGGGACATATCCTAATGACACTGAGGAATTAATAATAGTCAGAAGAATTCTGGAAGCACCTCTTTTAGGAGCTTAGATTGTATAGGGTCTAACATACATGTTGTTGGTTTAGATGATTTAACAAGTTTATACAATTCTTCCTCCCCTATAGTAGAGAATGAGTCTGATGTCTGATGCGATACTGTAGCTGATGGCTGAATGTGTTTGAAATTGTAATATAATGCATTTTGTGCACTTGTTAAATTGAAAAGGAATATCTGACTATGATGGAATATACTTAGGAAGGAATTTATTAAATGTTTGATTAAACTGTGTTTAGACAATTTCTGTATGTTTTTTCAACTACCTTAAAGCATAAAATCTAATAGTTATCAGTTAATAAAATAGTTATCATTACAGTAATTCCCCTTTTAAAATTTCAGTTGAACACCTGCAGGTTCTGCAAGCCTTTACACGAGTTTATCCAAGACTTTACATAAGATTTTACATAATTTAGTTCACGGGGGTGGGTCCAGACGTCTCCTTATATTAGTTTACATATCTTTCAAATGATTTACACATCATCATCTTCGAGGGTCAAAACACAAGCTTTATACAAGCAGTGATACAACACCTCACTGGAAAGATGAAAGCGTCCATCATTCTCCTGACTGTCATCTGTGGACTGACTAAAGCTCTAAAAGCATTTCTATTTGAGCATCTACAAGAACTGGACTGATGCTCAGGGTTACTGTAGAAAATATTATACAGATCTGTCAACCATCACCAGTCAAGAAGAACAAAACATGCTTATACAGCTGTCAAAAGGAAAGACATTAGATAAGTGGATCGGCCTGTATAGGAACAAATCCGACATTAATCAGTTTCTGTGGTCTGATGGAAATGCATTTTCTTTCTCAAACTGGGGGCCTGATCAACCCAATAATCTTAATGGTAATCAAAACTGGGTATTTTCCTACCTCAACTGGGTAGACTATAGCTGTAATACGTTACTTCCTTTTTTATGCTACAAGACTGTCTTCATTCTTGTTAAGGAGAAGATGACATGGGAGGAAGCGCTGCATTACTGCAGGACTCACCACACTGTTCTGGCAGCATCACCACTGAGAGACAATTACAGCTGACAAAAATTAGACAAGAGAATCTCAGACAGAAAGTGTGTCTACAGGCCTGCGTTACCTGGTTGGTCAGTGGTTCTGGGTCAGCAACAATACTCTGGGGATTCAGACTTCACTGCCAGAGTGCCCAACTGAGCCTTATCGTTGTGGAGCCCGTAACACTGAAACTGACAGATGGGAGAACAGAGACTGTGACGAGAAGCTCAACTTCCTCTGCAACTGAAAAGTAAGTGACGTAATGTAGATTTTTTCAAAAGTTTCAGTCAATGAGCTTTAATAAATAAGCAAATTTAACATGCTAAATGTTGTGCATATCTGAAATTTTAATAATAACTATATTTTTTATGAATAGTTCCTGATGCTGTTATTGAACAAAAGAAGAATATCTGGTTATCATGGAAAACACATACTACATCTTCAGGAATTTATTATGTTTAACTGTGTGCAAAATCTTTTCAGCAAAGAATTCAAATACTTTCTTAAATGTACATACCATTAGATCTTACTTTACCACAAAGACTTAGCTCTGTCCAGTATGCTATCTGCAATTTTAGGCTTTTAGAATGTTTTTCAATGGCTATTGCTGTTTTAAACTATATTTAATATAAAATATTTGTCACGCTACGGTGAGATAAACACACAAAGAAGATGAAGATAAATGCAAATAGTTTTTAATAATCGACAATAGGGTAGATACAGAACGGATAGGCAGGATGCACATGTGTACACCATGATGGTGACCCACGGTGGAGCCGAAAGAGGGAGGTCACCTTTTTACAACATTTCATTTAGTGATATAATGTGTTTGCAAACTCATTTTGACTGTTTATGATGTGAAGAATCATCTGAAATAAAGTTATTTTAGTGTTATTATAGTTTTATTTCTTGTCTGTTCATTTCATACTTCATACTCTGCAACAGTCAGTACATTTACATGCTACAAAATTCAGATTTTAACACAATTAAGACAAAACTCTGATTAAGAATCTACCATGTAAACAGAGATTGTTGATTACCTAAATCAATTCTAAAATCAATTCTGAACTCTTGAAGTGGAACAGATTGCTACGAGATCAAAGGTGGATATTGCGTTCACAGTTCACAGTGCTGCTGTTAAACATGATATAATTTCAGTCCTGTTGCTTTATATTAAAATTAACTTGATAAACAAAACACTCAAAGTGCTTGCTATTTAATTCCATATGAAAGGCATATTTATCATCCATTTTTACTTTTATACAAACATATATTTTTGATTTTTTATAGAAATATAACAACAATCACATCTCTCAAACAGCACTGTCATCGTGTTTGGGAATATCCAAACATAATTGAAACATGTGATCACATGAAATCACATAAAAAATAAAAAATAAAAAAAACTTTTTGGAAGAGAACGCAACATCACAGTTGTCTGAACCAATGAGCAATAAGCTGTGCCCTTCAGCCAGTCATTTCCCATCATGCTTTTGATTAGCGCAGTCAGTGGAGAGCAACTGCGGAAAAAAACAGCTATCACCCGTTCTATAGTGGAAGAAAAGAAGTGGATAAAACGAGTAATCTCGTATTAATGTATCTGATGAGACAATAAAAAAGAACATTACATGGGCATCAGTGAGCAATGACAGAAGGTTGAAATGTGTTAGAAATATGGAAAGAATGGATAGTTTGTCAATATTATTGCTATTTCTTGGATATGTAAGTTAAATGATAAGGCCATATCATATTCCTCCTCCACACAGATGCTATAAAATGCCGAATGTATGGTCATGTAGCAGGTGTTTGCAGAGGGAAACAAAGATGTGTGAGATGCAGCGGAGATCATGAATACAGGAAATGTGGACAAGGAGTAAAGCATAAATGATAACTGCTGGGAAGAACACAGTGCTGCTGGGTATGCAGGGTGTACTGTAAAGTCAGGAAAGAGGCTGTGGAAATACAGAATGTCAGGATTATGGAAAGAGTGTTGTATGCCAAAGCTCTTTAAAAAGTCAAGCAAATACAAAAAGAGAAGGAACAAGGGCAACCAAAAGATTTATCAAGTAAGTGCTTGGAGAAATGCAGAATCAATGAGAAGCATATCCTGAAAAAATGTATTGTCAAATGAATAGTAACTTATACTGATTTTTAATAATTATTAATAATTTAATAGTTATTTTAATTTATTTTATAGTGATACTGTGTAACCTTTAGAATTTGTAGAAAACCTGTAAAAGTGCTATTTCAACTGTTGAAGGGAAATAGGAGAAACAACAAAGCTTTATCTGCACTAATTTTTAAACAATATATCAGTAAAAACAAGAGTAACTAACAATGTATAATTAAAATCACAGAACAATAGATTAGTAATAATAATAATAGCATATGAACATAAATAAAATGTTTAAAAAAAAACAGACTTTTAAATTAATTATTAAAGTCACATAATACAGTACATAATAATAAAAGCATATAATACAACAATAAAATATGTTTTAAAAAACAAGACTACTTAACAATTTATAATTAACAATTAAAATCAGTGAACAATGTGTGTAAAAATGAATGGTTAAAATACAAACTTAGAAAACACAGTAGAACAAAGAAAGAAGGTGAGAATGAAGGCCAGGTGAGGAGGGCTGGTGTCATGTGGAACAAGTCGCACTTCTGATAATCTTGCAAGAAATTATAAGCACATATCAATCACTGATGCCAAACATACAACTAATCATCAAAAAACTCACATTATCAACACCTTTAAAGGATGGGCAAAAGCTTGTGCATAGGGCCCCAAATATGTATATGTATATGTATATTATAATCTTCATAGATTGAAACCCACACATATATTCTATAATATACAGTGCCACTTAAAAGAATGCACACTGTGCACACTGAATGAAAATGTAGTAAAATAAGAGAGATCATAAAAAATTCATGTCATTTTTTATTTAGTACTGTCCTGTTTAAGATATGTTACATAAAAGATGTTTACATTAAACCCACAAGACAAAAATAGAATACAATATTTTGCATTTATAAAAAAAAAAATAACCCTGTTCCTAATACTCTGTGTGGTTACTGATCTAGATGATCCACGACTTTTTGTCTTTTTATGGTTGTTCATGAGTCCCTTGTTTGTTCTGAACCGTTAAACAGAGCACTGTTCTTTAGAAAAATTCCTCCAGGTCCTGCAAATTCTTCAGTTTTCAACCATATTTGAATCCTTTCCGGCAGTATGATTTTAAGATCCATCTTTTCACACTGAGGACAACTTAGAGCGTAAAAAAAATCCTATATATATATATATATATATATATATTTATATAGTTTTTTATTTTTTTTATTTTACAAAATAGAGATAAACAAAGAGATGTGTGAAATAAGAATGCAAAAAAAAAGGCTAGTACAGCAAAAGAAGAAGTAAAAGGAAAGAAAACTGTACCTTTGTGGACAGACAACTGCAGCGATGCTATTAGGAACAGAATTCAGTAGGTTCATGAAGGTCTTTTTACTTTGATGACCTGATAATTTTTAAGAGAGGACAGGCAGTTAGTTGTAAGTAAAGTTATCTGTGCATGTAAAATAGATTACTGGAGGAAATTATGTGATGATATGGGAGGAAAAATTTAAGTTAGTGAAATTTGGGATATGATTAGGCGGATGGGAGGAATACAAAAGTAAAACAATTCACCAAGTTTAATAAGCAAAGCAAGACCAATAGTAACAGTAAGAAAGAAATCTTTTGTCAAAGTGCACAGGAACTGAAATATTTCTAATGAAATGAGAAGACCCAGAGAACTTTTAATAAAAGAGAATCAGGATATAGTACAAAGAGGTACATCTAATTGTACATTAGATGTGAAGTTCACACTGTATGAAATAAAAAAGGCTCTTTCTGGAGATATACAGATATCACCAGGAAAAGATGAGATATGTAAAGAAATGATAAAGCATTTATCCGATGCATTACTTAGTATTATTTTATACCTTTAATAAAAGTAGATATGGGAGTTAGGGAAACTTCCATATATCTGGAAGCATGGACTTATTGTCCCAAAGAAAAGCCAGGGAAGGATCATTCAAAAGCACCCAGCTATCGGCCCATTGCCCTAGCATCAAATATATGTAAATTAATGGAATGTATGGTCATGGATAGGCTGAATCATGTGCTAGAGAGTAAAGGACTAATATCTCTATATTAAAGTGGTTTTAGGAAATGGTGAAACACTGTAGATGCAGTTTTATGTTCTGAAAATGATATCAGGAAGGCACAAATAAATAAAGAGGTAGTAGAGGGAGTTTTCTTAGACATCGAAAAGTGAAGTGAAAGTTGTCAAGTACGATAACCCATGCTCAGAACAGGTGCTCTGCATTTAACCCATCCAAGTCCACACACACAGCAGTGAGAAGTGAACACACACCCAGAGCAGCTATATATCCAGCGCCCAGGGAGCAACTGGGGGTTCAGTGCCTTGCTCAAGGACACTTCAATCATGGGTACTGAGGGTGGAAGAGAGCACTGTTCATTTACTCCCTCCCACCTACAATTCCTGCCAGCACCAAGACTCAAACCGGTGACCTTCTGGTAACTAGTCTGGCTCTCTAACCATTAGGCCACAGCTGCCCCTAAAGGCGTACGATATGCTTTGGAAATAAGGTCTTTTAATTAAATTAGACAGATTGTGAATTAAAGGAAGAATGTATAATTGTATAATATTTTTTAATGTGACCAAACTATACAAGAGTAGGCTCTTCTTTTTCAAAATGCTTTTTAATAGAAAATGGAACACCTCAGGGGAGTGTCTGCAGCCCAATGTTTTTTATATATATATATATATATATATATATATATATATATATATATATATATATATATATATATATATATATATATATATATATATATATAATGATTAATGATATTCTGTGAAATTGGACTGGGAATAGGAGAATCTTTGTATGCTAACGATGGAACGCTATGGTAGAAAGGACCGAATGTTTTATATTTAGCATGTAGTAGCACAGTAGATGTAGTAGAAAGGTGGGCAAGCAAATGGGGTTTTCGATTGTCAGTGTCAAAAACAAAAGTCATTTGTTTTTCAAAAAAAAGAACTCCCATAGTCAGAATTCAACTGCATGGACAAGTATTCGAACAAGTGTCAAATATCAGAATTTTAGGATTATGGATGTATACAAAACTGACCTTCGATTTGAATTATTATTTTATTTTGTGGTCATTTAAAGCTTTGTATAGATATATTCATCATGTCTGTATAAGGAAAATATTAGCTAAGTTTCGGTTAATTTTTTTGAAGCGCTCCTGTTCAATACTGAGATGGCTAGCGCATTCCTTGATCCTTTACAGTTCATAACTATCTATTAATATTCTTACCTGCAAAAATGGCAGCATATTTAATTTGTTTCCACTGATTTCCTGAAGCACACTTCAGCTTCCACTCTCCACAGAAATGATTGGATATGCGTGTAATAGTGCACATTTATCTAGGTTAAATGTTTAAACTAACATTATGATATGCCTTATGTATTTTATCTATATATTTTTTTTTTAAGTTTTACATGCATCATATGCCATTGTCTCATATGATTCTCATAACTTTCGTCATATTGCATTAATATCTGATAACACCAAATCACAAAAAAAAAAAAAATTGCTATACAAAAGAGCACCATGATTAGACTGTTTTTGCACTTCCTGTTTTCATCTTGTTAATGCTATAAATTAATTACAGCAATAAAATAAAATGTAATCATGAGCAAGAACATGAACAACATTACATAAAACCACAAAAATTCCAAAATGACATTTCCCTTACATTCAGCTTCCCTACATTCAGTGCATTCATCTTTGCCAATTGTACATTTATTTATTTGACTAGTGTTATGTGCTGTATTAACAAAAACATAAATGTCATTAATAAAAACACTGACAAGCCATGCAATGTGATGGAGATTTATCAGTACTATAAATCACAGAACCGGCTTTACTGAGAGATGTGCAGTCAAATGTGATTTATTGTGCAGCCCTTGTTTGTAAACCATAAAGTACAAAGTAGATTAGTAAAAATAGGATGACGGGTGTAGTCAGAGATCCACCATTACTGTCTAGTAATGATGTCTAATGCGGGGAATGGTGTGCTGTGATTGGTTAAGGGGATATATCTCATTCTGCAAAAAAGGGAGACTGATTTTGTCACGGTTTGGAAAAAAAGGGGGAAAAAATATGACCTAATAACTCTGTGAATATCGCATTTTGCATAAAATAAAAAATTTACTTTTCAAAATCAACCAGATACAATACATATTTGGGCGGAAACTAATTGTTTTCTAAAATGGTGTTTATCGCTTTTTGGAACCGAACATATATACATCTTCATATATACATCTGTATTACCCAAATAGAGTCTAACAAAACTTTATTTTATTTTATTTTACTACATTTTGGCTAATTTAATCAATTACTCAATTTAATCAATATAATTTTATAGATTTAATTTATCAAAAAAGGTGTATTCATATAAAGAAAATCACTAGTAAATAAGTATTTCTGTGCGGAACATGTAGTGTCAACAACACATGAAAACAGCACATTATCATTAGTATTACAACAACAATATTATAACTACCCGACATTGCCGTAAATTGTTCATCATACTTCAGACGTAAACACATTTCTACACATGTGCAATATAAATCGTGATTCCGGTATGGATTGAGTAGTGACAGCACCCGACTGCACAGTCTGACACAGCTGCCATTCCATCGCGAGAGTTTTTTGGCACCCGTCAGCATGACATCAGAGCAAGCCGGACGTAACTCGGGACACTTTTCTAACCAGCATGCATCTCATGGTGATCGGTTCTGCGCAGATTTTGCTAATATCAAACAAGTCTATTATTACCATCTTACCTTCTGGGTTTTGTGACAGGATACACACACGACAATGGTTTGATGGCAAATAGAAGCACTTCAACACCATCTTCTCCTGTATGCATGTATAAATAATTAACTGCACTTGAAGCTTTCACTGTCCTCGCACCATAAAAACAACAGGGAGAATCTGAGGCAGGGATGGGTGGGAACTTGGGAGGAGGCATAGGAGGAGGATGGATATCCAGGAGGGGGCTGGCAGTCAGAGTCCAGGGAGGAGATGATGGAGGGAGGAGACAGAAGGGACTTGGAGCAGGAGGAGCCCAGCTGGACCCAGGGCACTGCCATAATGTCGACCCACGGGTGGAGCCGACAGAGGGAGTAGCCATGGAAGAGGAATGGCCACTGACTCCAGGGGGCTGACCAATGGTGCAGAGCAAGTGCTGTATAATAATAATAATTATTTAATTTGCTTGGTAACAGCCCGGATTACTTATAATATTAATTGACTGATTTCAATGTAAGAATGTGACTGAAAAGATAATGCACACATTTAGAAAAAAAAAATGCTTTATAAAGGTAAAAAAGCCCATAAAAGGTAAAAGTCAATTTAAAATGATTGGAAAAGATTAATTTCTATCACTGCTGTGAACTGATCACCACACAGAATATGCAGACTATCAAAAACTTTAGGAGTCAGCTGTCCATGGTAGTCCTTAAAGGGGGGGTGAAATGCTCGTTTTCACTCAATATCCTGTTAATCTTAAGTACCTATAGAGTAGTACTGCATCCTTCATGACTCCAAAAAGTCTTTAGTTTTATTATAGTCATAAGAGAAAGACAGTCTGTACCGATTTTTCCCGGAAAAACACGACCGGCTGGAGGTGTGACTTGTGGGCGGAGCTAAAGAATCACGAGCGCCAGTAGGCTTTTGCGTTGAGAGCGTTTGGAAGCTGTGACATTACCGTGAGGGAAAAAAAAAACATCATCCAAAACAAACCATAGCTAACAGTCAGATTCAGCCGTTTATTTATGATCCAGAATCAGATCCCGAGGCTGAAACTGAACGAGAGCAACAGCAGCAACGACTGCGGGGCTCGAACCCGGGTCTCCGATCGGAGGCGGACGCACTAACAAGGAGGCAGAGATATTTTAAGCAGTTTTACTCACCGCCTGCAGTTCCAACACACGATCGTGAACCTTTTTCGTTGGGACTGCATTATCCTTAAGAAATAAACGATGTGCAAATCCGGTGTCAAACTGGGCCTTGTTTGTAAAACAAGCATCTTCGAAATGCAGGGAACAAACAAAAACACTTGCACAACTCCGTTGATGCTCTGTAAAAATAAACTCCATCCACTGGTCCCTTAATGCTGTTTTTTTTTTTTTTTTTTTTGGTAATCTGTGCAGGGTTGTCTTGCCCTGGCAACCAAAAACACACTTCTTTTGTGATATTTCGCGACGCTCTCGCTCTGATCAGTGAACGTCTGTTGTGCTCTCAGTGCTCTGCTATACGGGAGCGCGCGCGCTCTTCCGGCAGACGTGCCCTTAGGACCCATATAAGGAAATTCCGCTCCATCTAACGTCACACAGAGCCATACTCGAAAAAAACTTTCCGAAACTTGTGACATACCGGAAGGAGTATTTTTGGAACAGAAATACTCCTTCAAACATACAACTTAATTTTTGAAACTTTGTCCATGTTTAGCATGGGAATCCAACTCTTTAACAGTGTAAAAAACTCAGTATGCATGAAATAGCATTTCACCCCCCCTTTAAGATATCAGCACAATAACACACTCCGGAAAAAAAAATAGTCTAATTATTGTTAGTGGTAAAATCCAAGAAAATGAATGCTGTGTCATGCATTCCATTAAGGAAATACATTTTAAGATTTTTTTGCCGAGATCTTGTGAGAGGTCACAAAAACATTTCCAAAGTTATAATATAATTATAATTTGATATAAAAAAAAGTGTTGCACGTTTTTTTGGTGCAAAGATAGTGTAGTAGTGGTGATATTTATTTTGTACAACATTTGCAACAGTTTTTATCACTTAATAACAAGCACCATAATTAAATTGTGTCATGTTATAGCGACTACTGAACAGAAATTAGAAGTTGATTTTAAAATACAAAGTATTTAATATAAAAATAAAGCTATATCCAAAGGGTTGCAGTTTTACATCACTAAGTGCATCTCATCAGGTAATGAAAAGTTTGACACACTTGTGGTCTTCATTCTCACTTGAACACTTGGGCCAAATACAGGAAATGCATCATATAAGCAGTCAAGTGGTCAAATGCAAAGACTATAGAGATTATTCTATTAGAGAATTAAATCTCTCTAATAGAATGCCCAGCTCAGCCCTATCATGAGCCTGTAACACAAAAACGTACAAATGGGAGAACAGAGATTTTGACGAGAAGTTCAACTTCCTCTGAGACTGAAAATCAAGGTGAGGAAGTTAAGTTAAATAATATCTCACCATATTTTATAGTAGGCTTCTTCTTCTTCTTCTACTTTTTTTTTTTTTTTTTACAAAAAACATTTTTTGTTTTTTTTTTGGAGCATCTGCATCATTAATACAATAATAGGGTGACCATATGAGCCATTTTCCCAGGATGAGTCCTTGCCAGGATTTTTATATTGCCTAAAATATCCAGATTTTGCCTGTTTATGCTGTGCAGAACGATCATTGTATGACACTCTTAAGCGCTATAGAGAGCAGAGCAGACGGCTCACCATGCATTAAAATCACTCTCTTTGTACTTTGGTGATATATAATGACCGTTGAATGATTAACTTCAACTTCAAGTTGAATGAACGAACAAACACCTAACATGTACGTGTATTTGCATTGCTTTGATCGTTCTCTGTAGATCTCACCTTCTCACATGCCACGATTGGTTGATTATGTACCATGCCTGCATGTTATTGGTCAAACTACTTTGGATTTTTTAGGCAATATGTTCCATGGCATGCTGTCTGATTGCCAGAGGTCGCTTTTCCATTACATTCACTCTCCCAGGTCACTCCCATGTTCCATTTCACTGATTACACTCTCACCTGTAGCCAATCACACACACACTATAAATACGAGGCTCTAGCCACAGTTCAGGTACTGCGTATGGTTTTCGTTTATCCCTGGGTTAGCAATAGCTACATTACAGAGTCATTCCAACATTTCCTAAGTCTCGTCTATTCCTGCTTGTTGCCTGATTCATCCTTGTTCTGAGCCTAGCCTGTTGGCCTCATCCTGCCTGTTCTCTGCCTGCCTTGGACTTAGTCTGTCTTGGATTATCCCTTTGACCCATTGTTTTAGATTTTGTTTGCAACTGAATGTCATCTCAAAGATACATTCCATTCAAGTTACCTACACCAAAAGAAGGTTCAAAATCTGTCCCAGCAGCAATACCCTTTCAGAAATAATGAATACGAATTAATATAAATTAGAATGTACACTTTAGTTACTATTATGCATCCTTTATGATTAAATAAGATACAAAGGTGTACCTTTAAAAACTGACAGATTTTGAACTCAGTTCATGTCAAAAAATATTTTCAGACAATGGGGGAGGTTTTATTTACTGTATAGAACACTAACCTCTAAAAAGTATGTCTATATGAGTTTATATCATTTATATATTTAAAACAATGTAAAGGAAAAATCAAAGTGTTATATATAACCTCTATTAAAAAGTTAATAGTCCTGGGAAATGCTAAATATAAAGGCAGATATGAATATTATTCAGGCAATACAGTTTTATAAACTAAGTATTAAGTATTTATAAACTCGAGTATTTATTCAGTCTGCTTGTTACTGGCATGCAATGTATTCTTCAATCACATTGTGTTAAAACTCAGCTGGTGAAGACAGTGTTGCTCTGAAACCTAGCTCTGAAAAGACTGAGTGAATGAGTAACTTCTGAGTGATGAAGTAACCGCTTGGAAAGCCCAAAACCTAACAAATGGGAGAGACTTAACTTCTCTACTGAAAATAAAATGAGTGTTGAAGATACATATTATTTGCATTTCTTTTAAATAAGCTTGACATGAACATATCACTGAGTAAACTGAAGACATTAAAGAATCAACAGATTTGCATGTTCCATGCAAATATTACTTTGATAAATTTGTTCAAATGAATTTGTTAGAACCATGACTCATCAGTGTCATCATCCTGACACACTGTCTCGGAGCCTCGTGGTTATCCTTTGTAAAATAACTACAGAAAACACATAGCTTTGTCAAAACAGATCAAAACAGATCAAAAAAGCAAATAATCTATAGCAGTAGCAGAGTGAAGGACCCTTAAATCTAGTTCTAGGTGTTTATTTGCATGAATTTAGAATGACTTTGTTTTAAGCAGGATTTGTATAATCAAGGAATCACTGTCTTTGAGAACATGTTTGCATAGTTTCCAGTCTCCATCTAAGCCATAATTTACATCATACAATAATGTGGTTTATTTTTATTGTGATTAGAAAGAACACGAAAGAGTTAAGTGGGATTAAGTTGAGTTTGACAGTCTTACTTACATACGCATGTCATAGCAACAACAACAACAACAACACAAACTCACTGAACTTGACAGTCCTTGAAAACATCAACACAGTGCTATTCACATCTCAGCAACAACAATCACTTGACTTAATCCTAATAAAGCAACCTGCAGGAAGATATTCCGAACAAGAGTCAGTCAGGAGAAGCATAGCAGATGTATATAAAATGTTTAAAATCAAAGGTAAAATAAATGTGATTATTTAAAATTGCTATTATTATAATAAATATATTACATAGCCTACATTAAACATTTTATTCACAAGAAAAGGAGACTTTTTATCAGTGCATACAAACATTCAGACATTCGCGCACTACAAAGTTTTATATTTGTGCAGTGTTTGCGCTATTTTTCTCCAGAAGTTATGCCTGATCAAAATGTCTTGTTACCCGTTAAAGTCAACATGAAATCAGAATTGACATTTCTTTTTTTCTCATTCAAGAAGCTGTGTCACAATAGGAAAGAAAAGACAAACACAAGCTCCATTGCATGCTGACTTTAAAGTAGGGTTGCAAGTTTTTCTCTTAACCTCGTCCCACAAGTGTTTGTCAATGCAGGTGACTGTTGATGTTGCTTGGGCCAGTGTAGCCACCCTGTGGTCATGTATGACCTGACACGTCCAAAGAAAATTTCAGCTACATGTGCAGTATGTGTGTACAATGCAGATGGCAATATTTACATCACATGTACTGTATGTGTACCCTAGTGTACTGGTGAAAAACTAACTTATGTACAATCATATCTCTTTCCAATGTCACTGGAGACATATTGGAGTGATGGTGCAAAATTATTCCTGTTAGTAACATACAAATACTATATAGACATAAAACACATTAATGGCAGGTGTAAATGCCACACATATATCTTCAAGGAGACCTTAAAATGTGTTAATAACAAACTTGGACTGGTAAAAAACAATATTCTCATTCCTGCATCAGTTAAGTAACAGCCATTTAAATTAATAGATATTCTAACAAACTGGCTAATTGTGCAGACCTCCTTGGAGAGAAAAGACAGTTTGCGCTGGTGTTCAGTTATTGTCCACAAGGGGGTGTCACTGATTTCAATGTCTTTCTGTTTCTTCATTCTTTTAAGCATGAATGCTGAACCAACCTGGAGAAGGTTCAGACAACTTGAAACCACTACAAGCACACTAGATGAGGTTTGACACTGTCAATGACGAGAGAAAACAAACCTAAAAGAACAACCATCAAAAACGGACACAAAGACGACTATAACATACAAAGAAATGCTGAGGAACAACACAGGTTGAAAGAATCTATGATCAAAGAAGGGGAAGATAAAAAAGGTACAAGAAAAGAAAAAGCAAGCAGAAATAGTGAGAGACGTCATAGTGGAACTTACAGCTTACAGCACACTTTCACTTCACTCTTGGTCTTTCCAATACACGCATTCGCAGACATACTCGTGACAAACAATGTGCACAGCTCTCATTTTGGACATTAGTTTTTAATCACACGTTGTCTGATAAAAACATTAGATTATGGGCAACTGTGTCTTCCAGATCATCTGTTATCTTGCTGTTTCTCTCCTACTGTTATCGCTTAGTGTCAGTGGCACCAAAAATGGTAAGTATAAAGATCTGTTCTATGATGCCGGTCAGTAATATATTGTTAATTGTGATTTCTAGGGAATATTGTGTTATGTGTATGGTGACTATTTAACCTTTCACCTGACAAACTGTTTTCTGACCTGATATTAATGCCACGGTATATTATCCATAGTAGCTAGTAAATATTTGCTTGGATGACTTAAATTTTTTAATTAATTTTAAATATTGTCTACATCTGAATCATTAATTAATCTTAGATGGTGTAATATAGCTGATCCAGTGGCTTAGTCTTTATACCAATATTAACAAGTAGATTTAATGAATCCTGTCTCCTTCCAATTCTTTAAAAAAATAAAAATAAAAAGAGCTCATGTCATTATACTTACAGACTATGCTTACAGGTTGAGGATGCCTGGTTACAGAATAGTGGATCTGATTCTGATTTACATACGTATATATATTTCTGTTTTTATAAATTTGGCCTAGTACTGTTTATATCAGATATTCTTTGTACTTTCAAAAATCTTATTGAAAATAGGAAGATTTTGCTTCAACTTTTTCATGACTGAATTTGTGATGTGAAAATTACACAGCACAACTGCAGATACCAAACTTACTTAAAATCTCTATAGGCATTTCTTGGTGTACCTAAATTTTTCTAAATGTTTTATATAATTCCTTTAGTGTCTGAGATGAATTGTCATCCAGTGATCAGAGTGCCGCGAAACACAGTGTTTCTAGCTCCTGTTATGAGCGTGTTGAAGATAAACTGTTCTGTATCTCTACATGGATGTCAAAGGAAACCAAGAGTCTCATGGTGCAAACTCTATGGAAATGAGTGTAAACCTTTAAATTATTCAAATTACATCAGAACTGAGTGGAAGAACATCACAGAACAGGAAGGGATGGCTTTCCTGGTTTTTCTGAACATCTCAATGGAGGATACAGGTTTCTACAGATGTAAAGAAGGCGAAATGTCTATAGGCCATGCTATTAATGTGACTGTGACAGGTAAGAGACATCTTTATATTCAATTATAAATTTTAAACATTCACATATTTGGTTAAATGTAAATAATGACATTACTAGGACATTGTATTATATTTTTAATAGATAATAAGGTGAATAAGGTTTCACGCAATCAAAGCAATACAAGTAAGGGCATGACCATTACTGGTAACATTTTGTTTGGAAAAATTAATCTTCATTTGTTGATAAGAACCATAAGTTGATAATGACAACAACCCTTAATTGTCATTTTATTCCTTCAATATTAGGTAATTTAGGTTCAACTGATGATCTAGAGTGGCTCTGGTCTTTTGTGTACATCTGCAGTGGAATAGCAGGGCTGGTGGTGACAGTTATTACTGTAACATTGTTTATCATCAGATGCCAAGGTGAGGGGTTTGGGAGCTTAAACAAAATTGTACTGTTCTACTTATATACGTTACAACACAACTTATTATATTTAGAATAAAACTCTGCTTTTATTTTTCTTTTCCTTGGATGACCCTGTAGGGAGAAAATCAACAAGATTTAAAAATGAGGTATCTTTTTTTGTTCAGTGAAACTATTTATTGTATCTGTTGAAAATAATGGTTTGGTTTTAAAGATTATTTTTTTTTATGTTTTCACTTCCACAGTACATGGAAACACACATTAGTGATCTGCCTCCTCTTCCTCATCCCAATACCCGTTCCCCTTCTGATCAGCTGATCTCTGCTTCATATCGTGGGTGTGAAACTCCAACCATCAGAGGATCATCATCAACTGGAAGAGTTTCAGATGGTAGACACAAAACTGTTGGCACAGAAAGAGGAGAAGAAGAGAATGCTCTGGTTTATGCTTCTTTGAATCACCAGGCTGCTTCAAGAGGGCCGAGAAGAACAGCACAATATGAACCAGAACCTTCAGAATACGCCGCAATTCGGTTCCAGTGATTCAGTTAATCATTTATTGGACAATTTAATAATAATACTGAGAAATGATCAGTTATAAATGGTCGCTTGTTTGCTATTCTTTATTTAGAAATACACTCTATGATGAGCAAGAGTCCAAGCATTTGGAAAACTCTTTTTCTGGGTTGCATAACGCAACTGGTTGCTGATTTCTCAAAGATCTAGCATTCTCAAATGTACACATTTTCTGCCCTACTGAAAAAAAAAGAAGTAATAAAATCAAATAATAAATAATTATTATGGCAATGATGTTGTAACTTGTGGACGATAAGCCCCACAACAAATTACAACAGCTTCTACAATGGATGATCCTATGTCTTTATGTAATATGCTTTTTTATTAAACATAAGTAGTGTTTTTTGGGGTCTGAACTTTTATTTATTGCTTCCATGTGGTTTAGTGGTTCATATAATTTCATTGAGTTCATAAAACAGCTACTAAATGATTTAAGGCTTGGGTAACACTTGGTGTCCTTATTACACGTTACATGTAAGCACGTCCTGATATTGCTGAGTTAAATGTGTTCCTAGGTCAACTGGAACCACATTTTACTAAAAAAAAAGAGAAGTCTTGACCATGTCCCTACACCTAAACCAAACCTTAACCATGAGTGATCCTTAAAATCAGAGGAAATGATAGATGAATGACACTGATGTACAAGCACCTAACAGTGTAAGCGTAAACTTCACAAAATCTATAAACTTGTTCTTCAAATCTGATTGTTTAATCACAATGTTGTTCCAGGGTCAACAAAGATGTTGTCCCAGGAACATGTCTCACTTGGTAAAATGAGGTTCTGCTTATATGTACTTTATATTATAATAACAATTAATTCTGCATAATTACATGCAAGTAACCTTAAACCAAACCGTAATCTTCACCATAAGTTCATGTAGTTAATTAATATTACTCAGGACCTAAATGTATAATTACACTGCAATAAGGACACCTTATAAAGTGTAACCGAGTCTTATTCGCAAAAGGCAAATATTCGGTATGGAAATTCACAGTTATACATTTTATTTTGAATGAATAGCTGTCTATATGTCTCTTCGGATTGATAAGAACATTTGTATGCCATCAATGGAAGTTTTTTTTTTTTTTTTTTTTTTTCAATATCTTTAACATTGCATCGCGAAGAAAATTACCAATTTTAATCATCGTTCTGTTACATAAAAACAGTCATGGAGTTGTTTTATAAACACCTTAGTGACTACAAAAATCTGAACAGCTGTTTGAAAAATCACGCTGAAATTACATGCCAAACACAGTTGTTTAGCGAGGCCTTAAGCCATGAGAATCATTATTCCTTTGTAGATATCATCATAGTACCTTTACAGTAAATTTTGGAATATTGTACTTAATTCCTTTAGAGAGTAATATATATATATATATATATATATATATATATATATATATATATATATATATATATATATATATATATATATATATATATATATATATATATATATATATATATATATATATATATTACTCATAAATGGATTGTAAAGTGTATTGTTATTGTTTTTTTTTTTCTTTCTATTATTTTCTGATTTTCTAAAAGATCACCAGGCATAAGCATGTTCCATTTTTCAAGTTATGATTTGTATAGTATCTACACAGAGTTCAAACTGAGAAGCCCACAAGAGCAAAAGCATGCAAACACATTTCCTGTATGAGCAGGGGGAGAATGCAACTTACCAGATATGATGGTGGGATTCTTTGCCACCCACAATGAAAAATAGTACATACGACCTCCTTAAAGGTCAATGAATATACTCAGTTCTATTTATAATGTACACCCACAATGAAGAGCAGTAGGTATATATGACCTCATACATCAATGAATTACAGATCAATGAGTAACAAACGCCCTTCTATTTATACTGTACACACTGTTAGTTTTTGTGTGCATGTGCGTGTGTGTGTGTGTGTGTGTGTGAATATCTTAAACAGACATCCCATTCCTTATTCAATACTTATGTGCAAGTTTATAATTCAGTGTGCTGCTGTTGTATTTGTGTGTGCGTATGTGTTTGTTGGTGTGTCTAGACTGGTTTCACTTAAGACTGTGACTCATTCCATTGAAGGGACCTTCCACAAATGATTTCCTTATTTAATCTCAACACTTTATTTACCTTGACATGAGTCAGTTAGAGGTTTCTCTTAGAATACGTACTATAAGTACAGTTTCAGAATGTATTTACAAGAGGTTCTTCTCATGGGGGAGCCCTTTGTTTCAAGTTATTTTTTAAATAATAATAGTTCTAATTATAATAAATGTGAATATTTATGTTTGCTGCAGACTCTTGTTCGTAAATCACTAAACTGGTGTAGTATTTAAAAATAATTCAAGCAACCATCATTAATAAATGTTAATATCTTACTTTCCATCATAAATTCACCATAAAACCCCAAGAAAAGACTTTCAATTTATACTTTGAAGTGTGAATTGAATTCACAGTGTATCAGAAAAAAAAAAAAACATCAAACCAAGTGTCATCTGCAAACAAATCATGCTGCAAGGCTTTCTTCACTTTTTTTTGCAATGCCTTTTAACTGCTGTCAAGGTGATTTTATAGCGGATGTATGAAGACGCGTTCACCTAGCAGAGTAACCACAGGTGTAGTTGATCATATTAGCATATACTGTAAACACAAGTTTGACAACCATTTTTGACAACATTTCTTTCTTCATTTTGAACAATAAATAGATTATTTTATGATTTGGTGCAAATGTATAGATGTACAGTATGAATGGATGTGTGTATGCATATAACATAAATAACACTTTTTTTTTAATCCAATGAAATAAAGTATCCATAAAGTTTTGGGAACACTGTATATGACATTTGAGTTATGCTAAGAAAATTATTTACAGTTCTGACAGAATGCAGAAATCTTTTCTCATTTCCCTGGAACAGGTCTTATTTCACATGTTTTCAGTTATCCTGAGAACCATATATGCCAGTTAAGATTTACTTTTGCTTGTCTCTCTTCTGCTTTTCAAAATAACACCGCAACAGGTTATAGAGAATTGAGAATACAAAACACACGAGACCACTTAAAAAAAACAAAAAACAAATCTGAGAGTCTAAGTCTTGAATAATCAATTGCTACATTAATATGTTATGTGAAAGTTATATGTTGAAGGAATAGTTCACCCAAAATGAAAGTTTTTAGAAAATTTACTCACCCTCAGGACATTGAATGTAGATTAGCTTGTTTCTTCATTGCAACATATTTAGAGAAATGTAGCATTACATTACTCGCTCAACAATGGATCCTCTGCAGTCAATTGATGTTGTCAAAATGAGCACAGAAACAGCTGATAAAAACATCACAATAATCCATAATTAGGACCGTTTTAACTTGAAATTGTTGTTTCTGGGTAAAATGCAAGTCATCTATCCATAAAATTACTTTCTCAAGATGTTAGAAATTATTATAATATAGTATTACATTTTGTGTTTTAAAAACGTCAGTGTTAATGTTTCAGAAGTGAAATATGCACACATATTTAGGCCCTATATGTGTCTTAAGATGGCTGTATACTCAGCAGTGTCATGTTTGAGAATGAGTGTTTTATAACAAACCTTTGAACAAAACTGTGAATCCGCTCCTCTGTCTGTACTTCCTCAACACACAACAAACAGCCATTTTTGGGTTATTAAACAGGTCCTCTCTTTCAAAGCAGTTCTGTCTGGTCCTTCCCTGGCTGTGCTGTTTTTAAATCTAGTGGTTATTTTGTGTTTGTGTTGCAAGTTCAGTGAAGCAGGTAGTGATGATTCTCTCCTATATATTAAGCAAAATTAAAAAAAAAAAAAAAAACATAATTTTATAGGCTACTGTTCAATTATCGAACTGATTAAAATTATGTTAGAATACAATAAAATTGACATCAACGAAAAATCATGAGATTTGACAATATTTCATATTGGACTAAAACTTTCTGCATCATAATGTAATTATAATACATCATCATTACGCATTAATTATGCATGGCACACGCAGTTAAAATAGTTTTGCCATTTATGTGCTCTATTGTATTATTGTACATTAGAACATTTTAACTGGCAACAGTGAGACTGTGGAATGTTTTTGCTTGAGTTAACTGCTTATTTAATTTTATTTTCTTTAAAATAAATTTAAGCTTCTGTAATATTGTTGTAAGATTCAGTTACATTACTGTTTGCTTTTTAATTCACCAAAAAGTGTCTAAATGTCTTCTGAAAAAGACCATGACTAGGACTATAATCTAGCATTCATAAAACTAAATAATCAAATTTTAGTATGTCATTTTAGCCTGTATGCACGAAACATCTACAAATAAATTACAAAACATAATCTTTATTTTTGTTGCCTTTGTTGTCTGTTAGACTATTTTAGGCATTTCATATTTCTCTTTGTTGTAATAAGTACATGTCACTGTAGGCATAGTTGTGGGAGTAGCTCATGTCTGTTCTCTTCGATTGGCTATTTTAACAGATTCACACATAAAATATCTAACCTACAAGGTGTTTCAACATCTCCATATATTTATTATCACAATTTATTCACTACTTATCTATGTTAACCCTTAGGGGACTAAGCCCTTTTTGGTCCGTTTTCTCTATTTTTACATTTCGGCTTATAAACCATATGTAATGAGGATGGACCACCATGTATTTGGTATCAATGGATTCAGAAGACCCTAAGCTACCATAAGCATGCATGCAATATGTCTATAAATGAAGTATGAGTGAAAAATTATACAATAATCTAGAGAATTTCAAAGACGAAAATGAGATTTTTGTCATTTATTACTGAAAATCCTACCTCACACAACAATAGTTAAAAGTTTTTGACCCAAAAATATATTTTTCAAACTCTTTGCTTGACAGAAATGGGTTAATGTTCAATCAAATGTGTAAAGATCAATTAAATAATTAACTTTATTTACAAACAGTTCTAGGCGTTTTTTTTATTTTTGGGACTAAGCCCTTTTTGGTCTGTTTTCTCTATTTTTATATTTGGGCTTATAAATCATATGTAAAGGAGATGAAACACCCTGTGTTTGGTATCTATGGATTCAGAAGACCCTAAGCTACCATAAGCATGCATGCAATATGTTTATATAAAGGAAGTATGAGTGAAAAATTTTACAATAAACTAGAGAATTTCAAAAACGAAAATTAGATTTTTGTCATTTATTACTGAAAAACACACAATATAGAACAGTTTTTGAACAAAGAAAATATTTTTTTTTAAACTTTTTGCTTGACAGAAATGTGTTATTATTTAATCAAATGTGTAAAGAACAATTAAATAATTAACTTTAAAAAAAAACAGTCCTAGGCATGCCAGTGAGCAAAGCAAGGCCTCTCCAGGCCTTTCCAGTAATTGTTCCAGAGCTTGTTCTGCCGTAAATCTTTTACTGCTTGCCATTTTGATAAAACAATTCTGTAATAATGCTGTATCTCTCTCGAATTTATCTCTTTGTGCTCGCTAATACTCCGATCGCGTTCTGCTTTCTCAACGTGATGCTGATTCTCCGATCGCTCGAATTTAGCTCTTTGTGCTCGCTAATACTCCGATCGCGTTCTGCTTTCTCCACCCTGATGCTGATTCTCTGAACGCTTATTGATTACATGTCTTTTACTTTAGTCCAGCCAGCTTTTACAAGGCTAGGAGAGTCCTCTGAATCGCTAGAAGACATAACCTTCCTCTGATTGGGTTAGAAAAAGACTCCTCCCAGCGGCAATTTTTCCATTGGCTGTTGCGTGTTGAATCTGCCTAGCACAATCGTTTTCATTGGCCTGTTTACGCAGTGGTATTGCGCAATAAGGGAAGTGTTTAATATACAAACTGGACACCGCTGTTTTCAGCGGAATCTGAGGAAGACGGCAAAAAAACCCGCATCTCTCTAGCATTAATAGTTTTTGAGATAACTACACATTTGTAAAAGTATGCCATTTTGGGCGGTACCGCCTAATCCGTCCCCAGAGGGTTAATACTAATCAGTATTTATGTTATGTTATGTTATGTAATGTTATGTGGCATAGTAAAGTCAGCATTTTCAGATTTTTTTTCAGGGGGCTTAAATCTAAAATCTCACCTAGGGCATCAAACTTCCCAAAATATGACACAACGCAGGCTATTATATATAGAGAGTGACGAGTGTCCCGAGCTCTCATCAGTGCCACCCTGGAAACCAAATATTTTGCGGACAAAATTTGGGAAGAATCACCGACAAGCCAACCCTCCAGAATTGAGTTTGCCAGGTCAACGACCGTCCCTTACATTTTGTTGATTTTCCCCTTTTTCTTCTGTGTTCCCTGCAGCAATGGAGGAATTACTGAAACACCTCACTGAGGTGAGCAACCACCAAAAGTAGATTATGGAGCATATAGCCACCCGCCAAGGAGAATCGGAGGGAGAGATAGCAGCGCTTCACACTTCCACTGCCCAACTTGGCAGTGGAACTCGGGAAGGCTGGCCTCGGTAGGAGTGGGTGAGTGTGCTGGGGAGCGAGTGCCGCCTTTTCTCCAGAGGGTGAACCAGGAGCGACGCATGCCGGAGCGCATCTTGCGATCAGTAAGCAGGCAGACAGTTCCCATCCCACAGAACAAGCCTATGCACAAGGAACCACCCCAGTTGCCAAATCAAGCCTGGATGGCAGGCTGCGCTCTCCACCATGAACCACTGGCAGGGGCACCGCAGATGGAGGTAAAAGTTAATGGATGAACCTTCCTATCCCTGCTGGATTTGGGCAGCACTGTCAGCCTCGTGCAGCCTACAGTGTTGCCCCCGCGTGTGGAGTCCAAGGCTCTCTTGCCCATCACCTGTGTACATGGAGACACGCAACAGGTCCCCACTTGTCATGTCACCCCAAGCACCTGGCCCAACGAATTGGGGATTATGAAGGATGTCCCTGTCCCCATGCTGCTCTAGAGAGTCTGGCCGGGGTTCGACCGGCTGCGCGCAGCCATCACTCAGCCTGACAGCCCCGCCAGGAACCGCCGAGAACAGAAGTCGACCTGAGGGCCTCGCAGACGCCCCACCTTGCTAGCCTCAACCAGTGCCAGAGATGATGAGTCCCCCTCCCACAATGCTAACCTCTATTTTGAAGTGTTGCAACAGGTGACAGGAGGGGGGCATTTGCAAAGGAACAACATGGGATGATCAGTTAAAATATTGCTGGTTAAACGTAAGGGTGATCGAGGGGAAGGAGAACCAGCTGTCGTCTCATCCAGTTCCTTACTTTGCTGTCCAGAATGACCTGCTTTACTGTGTCACGCAGCGAAGTGGGGAGAAAAAAAATCTGTTAGTTGTACCCCGGACAAAGACCGAGACCATGATGGAGTTGGCACACTCCCATCCGATGGGTGGCCACCTAGGGCCGCAAAACACCATACAATGGATCCGTGACCGCTTCCACTGGCCAGGCCTGGATGCTGACGTAAATCAGTTTTGTCAAGCTTGTCCAACCTGCCAACAGACGTCACCACGGACACCTCCCCACAGCCCACTGATCCCCCTGCCTATCATCGAGGTGCCCTTCGAGCATCTAGGGATGGACTTGGTTGGGCCACTGGCAAAGTCTACCCGGGGCCACAAACACATTCTCATGATAGTGAACTATGCCAGTCGCTACCCAGAAGCTGTCCCACTTCGCAAGACCACATCCAAAAGCCATTGCCCAGGAGCTAGTCCTCCTCTGTAGTCGAGTTGGCATTCCCACGGAGATATTGACCGACCAGAGCACCCTGTTCATGTCCCAGCTAATGGCTGACCTCTGTCATCTCCTGAAGGTAAAAAAGCTGAAGACCACGGTTTACCACCCCCAGACTGATGGGCTGGTCGAGCGATTTAACCAGACGTTGAAGCAGATGCTCTGACATGTTGCTGCAGATGCTGCCATATGTCCTCTTTGGCATCAGTGATGTCCCCCAGGTCTCTATTGGTTTCACCCCCTTTGAGCTCTTGAATGAGCTGGATAGCCTGGGCTCGGGGGTCAGGAGCAGAGTTCGTGGGGGTGGCAGCCATGCAGAGGGCAGCGAGCTCTCGTTCCGTTTCACCTTGTGGGGAGGCCATGTGCTCCATGATTTGTTGCTGGCAGATGCTCACCTTGGTGAGGTGCTTCAGCAGATCTTCCATCGTTGGGGAAGGAAGGGCCACCTGGGGATACAGGAAGGGGACTTGAGCAAAACCACCTGGAAAAAAAATTCCGTCAACAAGCCAAGTGAGGTGACAATGGATGTAGTGGGATCCTGGTTGGTAACTTCTTCACTTCAATCCCTTCATTCTCCACCAGTGTGAGGGGGTGAAGAAGTACACGACATCAAGGTGAGTTCCCTGAAGGGTGGATTTTTATTGGTAAATGTGAAGGGAAAGTAGACAGCATGAGGGGTTTCAGGTGCTCAGTGCTCGGCCTTCTTCTCTCTTTCACTCTGTCTCGGTGCGCAGTGCTGTGTGGGTCCGTGAAGTCTGTGTCTGATGAGGGCTGTCACACACTGCTGTCTGGAGGGAAACACAGAGAAATATCAGCCGAGTCTTTTGGAGACATCTCTCACCTCTGTGTTCGTCGGCGCAGTTTATAAAGCCCATCCTTGATGGGCTGCAGGTTTGACCGCTCAGCCCGTAATGACCAGGTGCAGGTGTGCCTGCTCCGTTTCCAGGGCGACACTGATGGGAGCTCGGGACACGCGTCACAATATATATATATATATATATTTTATATTTCGATCTTGACTTTGCACCACAACCCTAAAATAAAGCCGATATGCACCAAAAAGAAAAGAGAGAGAGAGATCACAGCAATTTGTGCATATTTTATATGAGGGGGATAAATCATACGAAATTCATATGACTTCACTCATACGAATTTGTACTTTTCATGACAATTCATACATACACAGTAAAAAACGTTGGCTTGTTTTTTTAACCTAACCGTTGGGTTACACATATTGGGTCAATGTGTTGGGTTATCTTAAAATTTGTTGGGTCATTTTTTTTTCGTCGTTGGGTTAAATATGTTTCCCCTTTCACTCCATTCAAATTTTAACGGTTCAGTCCAGTCAGCCTGCCTGATTATGAAGGGTAAGTATCTGTTAATATAATTGTATGATGTATATAACATTAAGTAATGTGTCTGATACGTTAATTATTATTTTTATATGTTAAAAAAAGTTTGTATTCACTTTAGTCCGTTTTCCCCCAGAGAATCAGATCGATTGTAAATGAATGCTATTCCTGTTTGTTCACCAGCATTAATACATTAAAAGATTAGCTGCAAAAATGTTTAGACAAGTATTACTTAAAGTTAATAAAAATGTCGCACGGACCATTTATCGGATCGGACCAGTGAAATAAGCTGCTCGACAGACAACAGTCATGCGACAGAAAACGTACTTTTTGAGAATCATTTGAATTAACCTGCAATTTTCTGTTATAAACGTTCAAAACCTAGACGAAAGAATAGCGCGCAGTCGTAAGTTAATCCGCTCTTTCAGCAAAAATTTATACCAGTGCCCCAAATTTACATAACGTTACTCCTACAACCAACCTTTAAGAGGGGATCATAAAACAGAAGTCATATTCGTCTCAGTGCACTACCACTAATTAATTGTACAGTAAAAGTGTTTTTATGGTTTATTCATATTGAATATTTTTATGCATCTATTAGAATACCCTATAATTACAGCAATTTCTCTTATGACGCTAGATTGATTGATATGTTTTTTAATGTGTTGTACTAAATGTGTTTATACTTATGTTTTAGACAATGGACTTTTTCGTGAAGGAAAAATTGCAACAATAGAATTTCTGCCTGTTAATTGAAACATTACAAGGTAAGTAACCTATTTAGATTAATGATACATAAGTTTTCAATTTTACTTAGACCTATGACTTTATGAAAAATGACAGATGAGGGGAAATAAGTGTATTGACGCATTCCGTCCAACAAAGCTTCCTTTCATTTATAGTGTACTTTCGTTCCTCCCTACAAGTCCAAATTAGTTAAAGGGTAAAGGGTGGTACAATTTACTTACATTAGCCGCAAATATTGCCACAAATTTTCTGGAGGGAGTGAAAACTGGTTGTCTCTTAGTGCAAATGATAGTAGCTCCCCACAAAGATTTAAACTGTAAGCTTAGTTTTTTTTTACTTGTGCTTTCTCTGTACTTTTGTCATTTAAGGGCCTTCGTGCAGAAATTGTCTTTAAAACCCTTCCTGCCATCTGCACCAAAATGTTAAATTTGCTTTAGCTTTTAACTCATTTAAATTCACTCATTTGTAAAGTTAGTGTATCAATGAAATATCATCACAATGCATGTTAACTGAACTTTTTTTTTTTACAAATTCTTTTAAGGCTGGCACTAATTAGTGCTGTACTTGAAACACGAGACAATCCACAATCCACATGGTGCTTGGTGACAAGGAAAAGTCCTCCCAGGTTTTTATTATTTTAAACAGGGAGGAGATGGAACAGAAGACGATACTACAAGCAATTGATCTGTGTTTTAAACTTTTCTTTGTGTATGACATCTACTACCTAAAGCCCTCTGCTCCCATTTGAGGGTTTTTGTTACACACAGTCTTTAATAGTTTATTCTGCACACTGTCTCCTTCTTAAAAACTTCGTATTTAGTACTTAAAAGTATTTAAAACTTTTTTATTTTATTGATCAGCAGTAGTTCCAGCAGCTGGTATATTTTTTTTTTATTATTACTTGATTTTATGATTATTTTTTGTTTTATTATTATATGTTCGTTTTATATAAAAGCCATGTGTTACTTGCATATTAAAATAAAATCTGTTATTTACAACAAAGAAGTTTCAAAATATGGTTGTATTAAGTCATTTTTAATAAAATACTGATGTTAATTAATATAAATAATTAACTCAACTGTTGGGTAACTTTTAACCCAACAGAATTTTAACCTAGTGGTTGGGTTGAAATAACCCATAGATGGGAAGGTGCTATACCAACCCATAGTTGGGTTACAGGTTGGGTTATTTTTAACCCAACATTTTTTAGTGTGTATTTTACGGGGTGGTAAATTTGTAGAAATTTGTAAGATTAACCACCCCTTAACCTACAGAAACTGTACAAAGAATAAGCCACATCATACAATATGTTCAAAGGTTTTTTTGTGTGTGTGTGTGTGTGTGTGTGTTTTTGTTTTGTTTTGCAGATTTAGAAAATGTGGCTCAGCTTCAACATATATAGCATGTTAACTGGACTACAGAAGTAGTCCGGCATTGTGCTGGACAGGGGTGCTTTTCCCAAAAGCATTGTTAGTTAACTATGGTCACAAGTTTCTTCGAGCTCTATTTGTAACAACAGAAATTGAGACCATAGTTGCTTTTTGGGAAACGTGCCCCAGTTTAGCAAACCAATGTGTAAAGATAATAATAATGTTTTCAAATAAAATTACTTTTGCACAATCAATAAATCTCAAAGGCTTTTATATACAGTAAAAACATTTAACAACTTATGAACATTACTGTAGACCGGGTGAAGTAACTGTGAAATGTGGTGTGACTTTTTTTTCCTTAATGAGTATGTAGATGAAAACACACAAGGTAAATGCCTCTGACCTAAAATCACGTTGTGTTTCTCTTTCAGAAAACAAACTGCACACAGTATTGTGTGATTGACAGTGTTTGGCAGACTTTGATTAACAAAGTGAGTATTTCATTCTTTATTTCAAAGAACTTTAAATACAAAACAAATAAAACACTTTTGGAGGGGTGAAAAGGAATAGAAACACTCAAATTACATGAGTGAGCTTAACATTTTCAGCTATTAGTATACTTCCCCCCTAGAGTGATAACAGTTTAAGTAAAACTTCCCTTTTCAGTGTTTTTTTCAACTACTTGACTACTTAAACGTCAAAACTTCATACAAAATCTGCAAAACCATACATTTATCCTCAGCCTTTGACTCAGTTTTCAATTATATAAAACACTTTTTTTTTTGCTAAACACAAGACAAAATTCTGTATGTAATACAAATCTAACAGGTATTAATATTAGGGCAAAGGTGCAAATGTTTGCTTTTGGGATGTGTTTGTAATATTTTGAATGCTGTGCTTCATTTTGAAAATAATGTGAGGCATTTTGTGTGTGCAATTCTTGGATTTGTGTGTAAAGTTAAAAAAGGCAAAGTTTTGAAAATGTAAGCAGTTGAAAAAAAAAAACTGTAAAGTAAACATCAAGAAACCAATAACTTGGCACCAGAGGGTGCTCATGTGTAAAACATTTTTTTTAAACGTGTTTCATAAACACCAACAAATCAGTAAAGCATTTTCTCTATTGACTTTTGGTTACTGAGAAAGTTACAGATGTTATCTCTCTCTCTCTCTCTCTCTCTCTATCTGTGTGTGTGTGTGTGTTTGTGACATATCAGGACTCAACTCTGTATAATTACATGGGTATGACACAGGTATTTCAAGGAGAATGTGACTTATGAGGGCATAACCCATGTCCCCAATTTTTCAAAAAGCTTATAAATCATACAGAATTAGTTTTTTGTTTTGTTTTGATAAAGTAAAAATGCACAAAGTTTCCTGTGAGGGTTAGGGTTAGGTGCAGGGTTGGTGTAGGGCCATAGAATATACAGTTTATACAGTATAAAAACCATTACGCCTATGGGATGTCCCCACACAAATGTGTGTGTGTGTGTGTGTGTGTGTGAGAGAGAGAGAGAGAGAGAGAGAGAGAGAGAGAGAGAGAGAAAGAGAGAGAGAGAGAGAGAGAGCAATAAGGTATAAGAGAACATGAATGAAATCAAGGCTGAAGAGCATTGTAAGGCATTACACAAAGCACACTTCAGAAACCGAGGAGACGTAATATGTCATCCAAGTAATTTTGCCCAAAGTTTTTGAATATTGTGAATTCTATTTACTACACTTTGGGCGTACTGTTTTTTGCATACTATATAGTTGGAAAGTGTTCAATTTCAGACATGGAAGTATGGAATGTTGTACACTTCATGCACTGTTTTATAATACTTTAAGTTAACAAGGATGTATTAAATTATATATATATATATATATATATATATATATATATATATATATATATATATATATATACATGTATGTATATATAAACAACAAATTTTGACCAAGAAGGAGAGTGATGGGGAGCTGTGCCAGATGACCTGGCCTCCACAGTCACCGGACCTGAACCCAATGGAGATGGTTTAGGGGTGAGCTGGACCGCAGACAGAAGGCAAAAGGGCCAACAAGTGCTAAGCATCTCTCGGGGAACTCCTTCAAGACTGTTGGAAGACCATTTCAGGTGACTACCTCTTGAAGCTCATCAAGAGAATGCCAAGAGTGTGCAAAGCAGTAATCAAAGCAAAAGGTGGCTACTTTCACAAACCTAGAATATGACATATTTTCAGTTGTTTCACACTTTTTTGTTATGTATATGATTCCATATACAATTCCACATGTGTTAATTCATAGTTTTGATGCCTTCAGTGTGAATCCACAATTTTCATAGTCATGAAAATAAATAAAACTCTTTGAATGAGAAGGTGTGTCCAAACTTTTGGTCTGTACTGTATATAAACACGGCATGGAGTGTTTAGCACTGTTCATCTTGCAATATTCTGGGTCCAAATAAAACATCAGATCAAAAAGTGCGGGGGACAAATTTACATGATATTAAAACTGGGAGGACATCCCCCACATGATTTACGCCCCTGTGACCTTATGTAACTCAAACACTAGATGAATGAATACATAGCTTATTAGGGATACAACTTAACTTCTCTTTTACACTTAAACGGTTAAAGAATGCACACAGCATACATGCACTACATTAGATCAGTATATTAAAGTGACAGTAGCGTAATATAGCTACTGTTTTCTATGCTGTTAATATGACACAAACAACAAAATAAAACAGAAAAGCAGCTTAAGAAGAATACATTTGTCAAACTGTGGAGGGGGGGGGTACACTTTTAGAATGGGGGGTGGGGGTGCTGCGGAGGGCTGTTCCAGTTTCGAAGTATTAGCAGTGAACGTTAGGAATATTTTAATGTGATAATATCAAAAATTAACTTTAAGTTGACATGCTCTTGAAAGTTAACTATCAGTATGATGGTTGACTTGAAGCTCTTTATTTCCTTACTGTCAGGTTCCATTCTATTAAAAATTACATCAATGAATGAATGAATTCTTCTACAGGCACATTCTTCTACATAAAGTATTTTCTTGTTGAATATCCTGTATCGCTTGTAAATGGGTCACATTATGAGAGTATAACTGGAAAAATATTAAGTAGTTTTTCAAAACAAGTGAACATATTTATTATCTGTAGAAGCACCTTATTGAAGTGATTTATGATGATTTTAAGCAATTATTTCCTGTTACCAATGTCAACTAAAAAGCCATCAGTCATGGTATATGGCAAGTTAAGGGCTTGTTGCAAGAGACAGGAAGTGGTAACTCCTTAGACTTCCTGTGGTTCTGTACATAAAGTTCTGTAACAACTACATTGGTTGCACTGGATATTTTGCTATAGTTTACTGAGATTATCATCTCATTCATAGTCAATACTCATGTTTACCACATATATTTTTATATGTTTGCATATATACTAAAATGTGCAATATTGATGTTTTGGCAGCATATAAAATGTACAAGTTTTTAACTATTTTTATATTTGTATTATACATATATATTTACATTTTTTGTATTATATAGATATATGGGAGTCCCTTAAACCACCTCACCTTAAATCTTTCATGTATATATATATATATATATATATATATATATATATATATATATATATATATATATATATATATATATATATGTATATGCACTACACTGTCCAAAACAAGTCAGTATCTGGTGTGACCACCATTTGCCTCACGCAGTGCAACAAATCTCCTTCAAAATTATCATGCTGCAACATGAGGTGATGGCGGTGGATGAATGGCACAACAATGGCCCTCAGGATCTCGTCACGGTATCTCTGTGCATTCAAAGTGCCATCAATAAACTGCACCTGTGTTTGTTGTCCAAAACATATGCCTGCCCATACCATAACCCCAACACCATCATGGGCCGCTCGATCCACAACGTTAACATCAGCAAACTCCTCACCCACATGACGCCATACAGCTGTCTGCCATCTGCCCTGTACAGTGAAAACCGTGATTCATCCGTGATGATGAGAACACCTCCCCAAAGTGCCAGTCGCCAACGAATGTGAGAATTTGCCAACTCATGTCAGTTACGATGATGAACTACAGTCAGGTCAAGACTCCGATGAGGATGATGAACATGCAGATGAGCTTCCCTGAGATGATTTCCAACAGTTTGTGCAGAACTTCTTTGGTTATGCAAACCGATTGTTGCAGCAGCTGTCCGGGTGTCTGGTCTCAGACGATCTTAGAGGTGCAGATGCTGGATGTGGTTACACGTGGTCTGGGGTTGTGAGGCTGGTTGGATGTACTGCCGGATTATCTGAAACGCCTTTTGAGACGGCTTATGGTAGAGAAATGCATATTTTATTTACGTGTAACAGCTCTGGTAGACATTCCTGCAGTCATCATGCCAATTGCACACTCCCTCAAAACTTGCGACATCTGTGGCATTGTGCACTGTGATAAAACTGCACTTTTTAGAGTGGCTTTTATTGTGGCCAGCCTTAGGCACACCTGGGGAATAATTATGCTGTCTAATCAGCATCTTGATATGCCACACCTGTGAGGTGGATGGATTATCTCGGCGAAGGAGAAGTGCTCACTAACAGAGATTTAGACAGATTTGTGAACAATATTTGTGAAAAATATGCCTTTTGCGTACATAGAAAAAGTTTTAGATCTTTGAGATCAGCTCATGAAAAAATGGGGGCAAAACAAAAGTGTTGCATTTATAATTTTATAATTTTGTTTAGTGTATACATATAAAATTGCAGGGTATCATAGAAATGCATGGGGTAAAACATAATCAGTCTACAACCCTATGTGTAATGGCAAGAAAAGGGGCTTCTTCAGTCAAAAATCCATAACAATGAACTTTCATTGCCTTACTTGTTACACACCTAGTTATTATGCAAAACAAGGTAAAAAAAAATGGACACTTTCTGTTATAGACTGTAGAATGTGCTACCATGAAACGAAACCACATCCCATTTTGATTGAGATTATGAAAGTTGGAGCACAGAAGAATGTTAAAAAGCACTGAACAATCTAACATTTCCATCTAGAGCACTGTAGGATTTATGATGCAAAAAATGTAATGTAAATGTACTAATGTCTTGTACTATTGCTTTCTTTTTTTTTCTTCTTTTTTTTTTGAAGATTTAAATATCTGCACACTGTGTATCTCTGAAACCTAGTTTATGCCTTTGTTAAAGGTATAGTTCACCCAATAATCAATCACACAGTTTCAATGAAGGGACTGAGAGCTATCGAACTAAATCTGAAATATCTTAAACCGTGTTCTGAAGATAAACGGAGGTCTCACTGGTTTGGAACGACATGAGGGTGAATTATTAATTACATAATTTTGATTATTGGGTGAACTAACTCTTTAAGGTCACAGTTAAACTGAGTATTCTGACTGTGCTGCTGTTCAGTTATTATCCACAATGAGGTGCCACTGAGTTCATTTGTTCACTCATTGTGCTACTGTCAGTGTTGCCAAACCATTTTCAGGGGAAGTTGCTTAAAGGCAGGTTGATTTGTTGCTAAAAGTTGTTAAATGATGTTGTCATTACACAATAATGTCATTATGTACCAACATGAAATTGGTAAAATTGTGTCATTGCTTGAAATTACTCAAAGTTACTAGCATCTCAGCAAATTTTTATTTATTTAAAATATGTTAATTTAGATGTGTTCATAAAAATAATATAAACATATTATTTGTATTAGTATAAACACAACATTGAATTATTGAAGTTACATGTTCTTACATTGAATGTATTTTTTTTTTTACATTGAATGTAATTTCATAATAAATAGTAAAACTACAAAATAGGCCATAGTTTTAAGTAGTATATTTTTAGTTAGTTAATATAATAATAATAATAATTACTATTATTATAAACTATTATTTGCATTGGGCATATTTACTGTGTCAATTTGAAATAATCTCACAGTTATTTAACCTTGATTTTTAATCATGCTTTGCATTTTGTTGTGTTGTAGGGTTACAGGAAATGTCTTTTTATTTATTAAATTAAATTAAATAGCAAGTTGCTAGGTGCTTTTTGGAAAGAAAAATGTTCTATATTGTAGGGAACCAAAGTTACCAAAATAGCAAAAAAAACTGCTAAATTGACAACTGTTTCTTGATCCTTTTTATTTTCAGTATTTGCATGAAGGTTCAGTGACCCTGGACAACATTCAGACAACCTGAAACCACTACAGACACACGAGATGAGGTTTGACACCGTCAATGACGAATGAAGACAAACTAAGAAGAACAACCCTCAGAAAACGGACACAGACACAAAGCCGAACAAATAAAAATAATTTGGTGAGAGACAACGCAGGTGAAAAGCACCTGTGATTCAAGGATTTGAAGATGCAAGTCAAGAAGTACAAGAAAAGAGAAACAGAGATGGTAAGAGATTTCTTGGAAGAACTTGAACCTTCAATTTCACAAACATATGACATTGTCACTGCTCTCATTTTTACATTAGATATTTAATATGCATTTTCTGATAAAAAAGACCTTCAACATTAAGCAACTTTGTCTTCCAGATTTTCCTGGCCACTATTGTGATATTGATGTGTGTCATTGCCAGCGGCACCACAGACGGTGAGTATTCAGACCTGCCCTATAGACTGACTGATGTCAGTCAGATATATATTCCTAAATGTGTATGATGGTATACTATGGTATATTTTTGAAATGTGATGCCACGGCATGTGTGCAATGCATATAGCAGATAATGTTTTATGAGATATATGGGTTTTATGAGTAGTACCTGACCTTAGAAAGGTTTTGCTGTTTGTCGTATTGAAGAAAAAAAATCACTGACATATAATAGTTTTATATAAAATCATTATATATTATTACATTTACTTATAATATACATCCTGGTAAATGTTTGCTTATTAATTTGAATAACAGAATGTTCATGTATGTTTTAGATACCTCTGTATACATACATTTGAATAATTATCTAATTCATCTTAAATCAAATTTATTTAGGTGAATAACCATTGACTTTGTCCAAAAGCATAGAATAAGCAAAGGTAAAGCCTCAAACATTAATGTGCTGCATTACACTATTGGGTGTGATGCACGGTTACTAAGAAATGTTAAACCACCTCTATGAAAATAAAATAAAAAAAATCTAAAGAATTTATCATAGATGTATAGGGTGAGGTGTTGTACAAACACACAATCTTGAGATTTGTTCTTTATTTGTTCTATAAAGTTGTCCTATTGATGTTTATACCACTAAATATTATTTGTATTTTAAATAACAGTATCAAAAACCTTTTTTCAGGATTGTATGAAAAAAATTTACTCTCTGCTATTTTTCTTGACCTATTTTTCTTCTTCATTCCTTAAGTGTCTGAGATGAATTGTCATCCAGTGATCAGAGTGTCACGAAAAACAGTGTTTCTAGCTCCTGTTATGAGCGTGTTGAAGATAAACTGTTCTGTAACTCTACGTGGATGTCAAAGGAAACCAAGAGTCTCATGGTGCAAACTTTATGTAGAGGACTGTAAAGCTGTAAATTATTCAAATCACATCAGAACTGAGTGGAAGAACATCACAGAACAGGAAGGGATAGCTTTCCTGGTTTTCCAGAACATCTCAATGGAGGATACAGGTTTCTACAGATGTAAAGAAGGCGAATTGTCTATAGGCCATGCTATTAATGTGACTGTGACAGGTAAGACACATTATCATTAGAATTAATAATATTCACACTTTTTTGATTACAAATTGTAAAACATTACTAGATGTCTTCACTAAGACATTTTATTATATTTTCAGCTGATAATATGAATGAAGAGTTTTCAATCACTCCCAATAACACAAGTAAGGACATGACCTTTACAACATGATATTATTGTCAAGTTTTTATGTATAATTTCTCTATTTAATATTTTCTCCTAAAGTAAATACACCTCCAAACGATGGTCTGCAGTGGTTTTGGTATTTTGTATCCATCTGCAGTGGAATAGTGGGGCTGGTCTTCATGATCATATCATTTCTTTATATCTTTAGACGCCGAGGTGAGTTATTTGAGTGTTTTATCTAAACATACCAGTTGCTTTTATAAATGATACTAGTTTTGTGTTTCCTTGCTTAATCCTGTAAAATATTTTAGGGAGAAAGTCTACAAGAAAATATATGGCAAATAAAAACCAGGTATGTTTTGTTTTAAATATGTCTGTGGAACTTTTTATCGTATCTGTTGAAGCTATTTATTTATTTATAAATGCTGTTTTCACTTCCACAGTACATGGAAACACAAAAAACTGACCTTCTTCCTCCCCATCTCTATCTGAACTCAGATGTGCTGACTTCTGTTGTATACAGTTTTTAAGAAACTATGCTCTCACAGAAAAAAAGGCACAGAGCTGTCACTGGGGTGATGCCCTAAGTTACAAAAGCTAAACTGTACTGTACTGTGTAGCTGTGCACTGATGCAGAGCAGCATCAGAAGAACAGAATGCTATTTAATATGCTTCTGAATCATGAGTCGATGTGAAGAATTTTTTTTTTTTTCTGTCCGTTTGTTTGTTTGTTTTTCATCATTCAGTTATTAATGTTCAGTGTAAAGATTAAGTTACTGTAATGCTTCAGAAATCCGGTTAATATATTGCAGTTCAGATTACTTTAGAAGTATTAATATGACCAACTGTGGAAAGCATTACTCCATAGTTGCTTCAGAAATATTGTGCCATTGTTTTTGTGAATTGCTGATTAATACATTTTTTTTAATAAAATCTTCATAAAACATCACAAAACACTATTTATACTACCCTGTTTTGTTTTAATATTGATAATAGAAATATTTTGTTTTAATATATATATATATCATACATTAGATGGGCAAGATGAGTTCAAAAAGAGATATGTATAAAGATATGAAACTGATAAGGAATTATTAGTTATATATATATATATTTCACTGTTTAATGTTTTATGAACTTTGCTGTAGACCTGGTACATTGTTATTATTATTATTATTAGTGGGTGGATGAAAACATGGTGTAGACCCTTGACTAACCTTATTATCTTTTAAAAACGCAAAATTAAATACAATAACTTATGTCTGACAATGTCACACAGTTTAAAAGAACATTCAGAGAACTTGTATAAAACACATAACACACAAAGAGGTGTGAAGGGGAATGGGAATATATAATTTCAGAATGACTAGGGTAGGCTAAATGTTTTTAACTATGAGTTCACCTCCATCTTGTGGAAAAATGTCTGTAATACTTTAATCACTTTAATTCAAACATGACTACAATAACTTGACACCAAAGAACATGTAGGTCTCATGTCTAAAAGAGTTCCCCTGATAAAACTCTGTTATTTTATTACACACATCAAAACATCAATAAAGCTATGACTTTTCTATGGTTACAGCATGGCAGAATTCAGATAATAAAAGTCTGTTTATATTTTGGTCACTTTAAAGAGCACGATTCAGTACAGCTGCACTAAGAAAAATGCCTAACTAAACTATACAGTCTATAATAAATAAGGCATTTAGTGTTGAAAGTGTTGTGATTACATTACTTGTTTTTATACTGTTACACTGAATATCAGTTATATTAGAAGACGTTGACTCGGATTCATCAGAAGGAACACTGTTGTTTGGTCAAGGTGAAAATCTGAACTATTGCAGCAGTTCCTTTCATTTCAGTCAGCCTGAAGAAAGAAAAGACAAGAAAAATAAATGTTTCAATATCCTGTAATTAGACAGCAAAAGCGTTTTTTAACAACAATAAGTGTTCAATATAATCCTCCAGCTAATGTTTTATTTCATGTTCTCCATCTTGAGTTGATACAGGGCTGAGTCGAGTGATGAACAATGTTTCTTTATTATTCCAGTTGAGGCTTTTTTCACACGAGACTGCATCAATATTGAAACGGAGTTAAAAATAAATTACTTTTACAGCTTAAAACTACTGCTGCCTGCAACCTTTACTCCAACTAATACACTCGTATAGGTCGTTTGTCCAAATCCCTGAAATACGACCCATCATAGCGTATGCACCTCTATCGGCAAAAGGTCATTTTCATATTAATGTTTTATGTTGATATGTAATCACACTACACTACTGCATAAACATGGGCAAGTCTATTTATAGAGTATTTTTGTGGTCCGTTATACAATTAAAATATTTTGTTAAATGATATTTATTTTTCTAAATGTTACAGGGGTTCAAATTAAACTAGTAAATTCTGGAATAAAAAAGTTAGAACAAATAGTTGAGCTCAAATGATTGAGCGAGAGGTTAATGCCACACACACACACACAGAGTGTTATGTGGAGGGGTTGGGATGAACTCAGATGCAGACAGGATGTAACAAACACAGGGTTTATTAACACAAAAAGGGGAAAACAAAACCCACGAGGGGGAAAACAATGACTAGGGGAGACACTAAATAACTCTACAAAACACAATAAACAAGGTAAACAAAGACTCTGAACACTAACTACTAACCAACACTCACGGTAGTACAAAGACTTCTTAGAGGGGTTACAAGGACACGATATCTCAGGAGGCTGACAGGAAGAAACACATATGTGGAACAATCACAAATCACAAATGAACCGACGAAAGACAGAGCACACTAGGAGATCTAAATAGGGGAACAATTAAGACACGACAGGTGGCACAGATAGGACAATCACGACAAGACTAGGATAACAAGGGGGGCGGGGCAAGGGAACGAGACAACACAAGCACATGGCCCAAAGACAAGGCCATGTGCTTGTACACAAAACACGGGTCTGCCATGATCCTGCCTCAAGACTAGGGAAAATCAAGGACACGAGGGCAGAATCATGACACAGAGAGAAAGCAGTGTTTTGACAAACACCAAAGAGCCACAATGTGTCCACTGTTCACAGAATTCAATGTACGAACACCTCTGCAAAATACACTGGGTTAAAAAATGTTTAAAACACTTAAAATAGATTCCAATGGTGAAAAAAAAAATGTTTCAAAGCAGGTGTATAGAGACATTATTGCCTTAATGTCCTTGGGAAGCAAGTGAAAGATAATGGAAGCAAAGAAAAGTTCAGTAAAGATGTTTATGTGAAGAGGGAGAATAATCTTGGGAAGAACCAGGCTCAACTGAAGGAGCTCATCCTCTTCTAGAAACATCAGACAAATGAGTCACTCAACACTTAAGGAACAGCAATACAGTTTTGGGTCAAATGGAATGTTACATTAATTTCTAAAGGGCCAAGTGACTTTCTCCAGTCCTCTTATTGTTAATGATTCATCAGAGCTTGTTATTGAAAAGAAAAAGGTTTTCTTTATTATCTTTATAATCTAAAAAAAATTACAAATAAAATAAAAATAAATAGCTCTGTAGACATCACTGCCATTCCATTCTGGTATTTAACATCCACTTTTCAAAATTTAATCAAGCTGATGAATAAATTATGTCCCTTCCATTTATTTCCTGTTTCATTCATAAATCATTTCCATCATTGGAGTAAAAATAGTTGCAATGGCAAATTATATTGATTAAATTTATATTGATTGTATTTTTGTTCATCATCACACTTCATTGTTTCCTTGAAGAAGCATTTTAAATATTAAACAGTTATGGTGTAAGATGGGCTTCTTGCAAGAGACAGGAAGTGGTAACACCTTAGGCTTCCTGTGGTTCTCTACATAAACGGGGCTCTGTATAAACGTAATTTACCCTTGACTTTGGTTTCACTAAAACCTTTGTTACTATACTATTTTTTACATTTTATCTGACAACAAAACATATTTAAGTCCTTACAAAATTACTTATTCTAGTTACTTTTTATAATTATAATAATAATAATAATAATAATTGATTACATTTATATAGCGCTTTTCTAGGCACTCAAAGCACTTACATTGTCAGGGGGGTATCTCCTCATCCACCACCATATTTTTAATGAAATAAAATTCAAACCAGCAATCACATCTAGGAGCACTTCACTGATTAATATAATAATCATAAAATGCTTTGCATTTTGTTGTGTTGTAGGGTTACAGAAATGTCTTTTTATTTATTAAATTAAATTAAATAGCAAGTTGCTAGGTGCTTTTTGGAAAGAAAAATTTTCTATATTGTAGGGAACCAAAGTTACCAAAATAGCAAAAAAAACTGCTAAATTGACAACTGTTTCTTGATCCTTTTTATTTTCAGTATTTGCATGAAGGTTCAGTGACCCTGGACAACATTCAGACAACCTGAAACCACTACAGACACACGAGATGAGGTTTGACACCGTCAATGACGAATGAAGACAAACTAAGAAGAACAACCCTCAGAAAACGGACACAGACACAAAGCCGAACAAATAAAAATAATTTGGTGAGAGACAACGCAGGTGAAAAGCACCTGATATTCAAGGATTTGAAGATGCAAGTCAAGAAGTACAAGAAAAGAGAAACAGAGATGGTAAGAGATTTCTTGGAAGAACTTGAACCTTCAATTTCACAAACATATGACATTGTCACTACTCTCATTTTTACATTAGATATTTAATATGCATTTTCTGATAAAAAAGACCTTCAACATTAAGCAACTTTGTCTTCCAGATTTTCCTGGCCACTATTGTGATATTGATGTGTGTCATTGCCAGCGGCACCACAGACGGTGAGTATTCAGACCTGCCCTATAGACTGACTGATGTCAGTCAGATATATATTCCTAAATGTGTATGATGGTATACTATGGTATATTTTTGAAATGTGATGCCACGGCATGTGTGCAATGCATATAGCAGATAATGTTTTATGAGATATATGGGTTTTATGAGTAGTACCTGACCTTAGAAAGGTTTTGCTGTTTGTCGTATTGAAGAAAAAAAATCACTGACATATAATAGTTTTATATAAAATCATTATATATTATTACATTTACTTATAATATACATCCTGGTAAATGTTTGCTTATTAATTTGAATAACAGAATGTTCATGTATGTTTTAGATACCTCTGTATACATACATTTGAATAATTATCTAATTCATCTTAAATCAAATTTATTTAGGTGAGTAACCATTGATTTTGTCCAAAAGCATAGAATAAGCAAAGGTAAAGCCTCAAACATTAATGTGCTGCATTACACTATTGGGTGTGATGCACGGTTACTAAGAAATGTTAAACCACCTCTATGAAAATAAAATAAAAAAAATCTAAAGAATTTATCATAGATGTATAGGGTGAGGTGTTGTACAAACACACAATCTTGAGATTTGTTCTTTATTTGTTCTATAAAGTTGTCCTATTGATGTTTATACCACTAAATATTATTTGTATTTTAAAAAACAAGTATCAAAAACCTTTTTTCAGGATTGTATGAAAATTCTGCTTATGGTCTCAAAAAGTTTAATTTAGTGGATGATTTCAGTGCAGCTATCTAAAACCTGACATATAAAAAATTTACTCTCTGCTATTTTTCTTGACCTATTTTTCTTCTTCATTCCTTTAGTGTCTGAGATGAATTGTTCTTCAGTGGTCAGAGTGCCACGAAAAACAGTGTTTCTAGCTCCTGTTATGAGCGTGTTGAAGATAAACTGTTCAGTAACTCTACGTGGATGTCAAAGGAAACCAAGAGTCTCATGGTGCAAACTCTATGGAGATGATTGTATAGTTGTAAATTATTCAAATTCCATCAGAACTGAGTGGAAGAACATCACAGAACAGGAAGGGATAGCTTTCCTGGTTTTCCTGAACATCTCAATAGAGGATACAGGTTTCTACAGATGTAAAGTAGGCGACGTGTCTATAGGCCATGCTATTAATGTGACTGTGACAGGTAAGACACATTATCATTAGAATTAATAATATTCACACTTTTTTGATTACAAATTGTGAAACATTACTGAATGTCTTCACTAAGACATTTTATTATGTTTTCAGCTGATAATATGAATGAAGAGTTTTCAATCACTCCCAATAACACAAGTAAGGACATGACCTTTACAACATGATATTATAGTCAAGTTTTTATGTATAATTTCTACATCTCTTTAATATTTTCTCCTAAAGTACCTACAACAGTACATGATCTAAATACACCTCCAAACGATGGTCTGCAGTGGTTTTGGTATTTTGTATCCATCTGCAGTGGAATAGTGGGGCTGGTCTTCATGATCATATCATTTCTTTATATCTTTAGACGCCGAGGTGAGTTATTTGAGTGTTTTATCTAAACATACCAGTTGCTTTTATAAATGATACTAGTTTTGTGTTTCCTTGCTTAATCCTGTAAAATATTTTAGGGAGAAAGTCTACAAGAAAATATATGGCAAATAAAAACCAGGTATGTTTTGTTTTAAATATGTCTGTGGAACTTTTTATTGTATCTGTTGAAGCTATTTATTTATTTATAAATGCTGTTTTCACTTCCACAGTACATGGAAACACAAAAAACTGACCTTCTTCCTCCCCATCTCTATCTGAACTCAGATGTGCTGACTTCTGTTGTATACAGTTTTTAAGAAACTATGCTCTCACAGAAAAAAAGGCACAGAGCTGTCACTGGGGTGATGCCCTAAGTTACAAAAGCTAAACTGTACATATTTGTTCTCTGTTAACCCTTATGGTGCATCTACTTCGGTACACATTAGTACTTTAAACATACATATGTACTAAACCTTTATAAAGGGTACGGCCCAAGAGACAGTTTTGTACGGTGTAGCTGTGCACTGGTGGAGAGCAGCATCAGAAGAACAGAATGCTATTTAATATGCTTCTGAATCATCAGTCGATGTGAAGAGATCTTTTTGTTCTGTCTGTTTCTTTGTTTGTTTTTTTTGGTCATTCAGTTATTAATGTGCAGTGTAAAGATTAAGTTACTGTAATGCTTTAGAAATCCATTCAGATTACTTTAGAAGTATTAATATGACCAACTGTGGAAAGCATTACTCCATAGTTGCTTCAGAAATATTGTTCCATTGTTTTTGTGAATTGCTGATTAATACATTTTTTTTAATAAATTCTTCATAAAACATCACAAAACATTATTTATACTACCCTGTTCTGTTTGTATATTTAATATATATATATATATATATATATATATATATATATATATATATATATATATATATATATATATATATCATACATTAGATGGGCAAAGCAATGAGTTCAAAAAGAGATATGTATAAAGATATGAAACTGATAAGGAATTATTAGTTATATATATTTTACTGTTTAATGTTTCATGAACTTTGCTGTAGACCATGGTAAATAATTATTATTATTATTATTATTAGAGTGGGTGGATGAAAACATATGGTGTAGACCTTTGACTAACCTTATTATCTTTTAACAACCGAAAATTAAATACAATATCTTATGTCTGACAATGTCACACAGTTTAAAATGAACAAAGTTCATCTTTACTTCATTATTTGAGAGACTTCTATAAAACACATAACACACAAAGAGGTGTGAAGGGGAATGGGAATATATAATTTCAGAATGACTAGGGTAGGCTAAATGTTTTTAACTATGAGTTCACCTCCATCTTGTGGAAAAATGTCTGTCATATTTTAATCACTTTAATTCAAACATGACGACAATAACTTAACACCAAAGAACATGTAGGTCTCACGTCTAAAAGAGTTCCCCTGATAAAACTCTGTTATTTTATTACACACATCAAAACATCAATAAAGCTATGACTTTTCTATGGTTACAGAATGGCAGAATTCAGATAATAAAAGTCTTCTTATATTTTGGTCACTTTAAAGAGCACGATTCAGTACAGCTGCACTAAGAAAAATGCCTAACTAAACTATACAGTCTATAATAAATAAGGCATTTAGTGTTGAAAGTGTTGTGATTACATTACTTGTTTTTATACTGTTACACTGAATATCAGTTATATTAGAAGACGTTGACTCGGATTCATCAGAAGGAACACTGTTGTTTGGTCAAGGTGAAAATCTGAACTATTGCAGCAGTTCCTTTCATTTCAGTCAGCCTGAAGAAAGAAAAGACAAGAAAAATAAATGTTTCAATATCCTGTAATTAGACAGCAAAAGCGTTTTATAACAACAATAAGTGTTCAATATAATCCTCCAGCTAATGTTTTATTTCATGTTCTCCATCTTGAGTTGATACAGGGCTGAGTCGAGTGATGAACAATGTTTCTTTATTATTCCAGTTGAGGCTTTTTTCACACGAGACTGCATCAATATTGAAACGGAGTTAAAAATAAATTACTTTTACAGCTTAAAACTACTGCTGCCTGCAACCTTTACTCCAACTAATACACTCGTATAGGTCGTTTGTCCAAATCCCTGAAATACGACCCATCATAGCGTATGCACCTCTATCGGCAAAAGGTCATTTTCATATTAATGTTTTATGTTGATATGTAATCACACTACACTACTGCATAAACATGGGCAAGTCTATTTATAGAGTATTTTTGTGGTCCGTTATACAATTAAAATATTTTGTTAAATGATATTTATTTTTCAAAATGTTACAGGGGTTAAAATTAAACTAGTAAATTCTGGAATAAAAAAGTTAGAACAAATAGTTGAGCTCAAATGATTGAGCGAGAGGTTAATGCCACACACAGAGAGAAAGCAGTGTTTTGACAAACACCACAGAGCCACAATGTTTCCACTGTTCACAAAACTCAATGTACTAACACCTCTGCAAAACACACTGGGTTAAAAAATATTTAAAACACTTAAAATAGATTCCAATGGTGAAAAAAAAAATGTTTCAAAGCAGGTGTATAGAGACATTATTGCCTTAATGTCCTTGGGAAGCAAGTGAAAGATAATGGAAGCAAAGAAAAGTTCAGTAAAGATGTTTATGTGAAGAGGGAGAATAATCTTGGGAAGAACCAGGCTCAACTGAAGGAGCTCATCCTCTTCTAAAAATACAGGCAAATGAGTCACTCAACACTTAAGGAACAGCAATACAGTTTTGGGTCAAATGGAATGTTACATTAATGTGGTTTTATTAACAAAGTTCGGGAGAAGCACGATCAGATAATCATCCAATTTGACACAGGTGCATCTCGTTTAGCTAATCATCTTAAATAGCACGCAAGCGTATATATATGCAGTCTTCCTACCTCCTGTCCCACGACAGTTTTTCGGCATAGACCGTTTGTCAGCATTCGGTTCGCTCTGTCAGCATTCGGTTCGCTCTGTCAGCATTCGGTTCGCTCTGTCAGCATTCGGTTCGCTCTGTCAGCATTCGGTTCGCTCTGTCCGTCATCTTATCACAGGCCCAATCTTCCTTCCGACGACGATATCTATCCGCCGAACACCAACAAGCGTCATCGCGTCAGCTGCTCTTCTCGCCAAGCCACACGTTGCGGCCAAAAGCTCGTGCAAATCCTTGAGCTCACCTCACTCGACAACACGATTTTCTCGCCAGGACCGGGCTCTCTCATAATGCTGGATCGCTGCCGTGCTCCAGTTCTCCCCGCAGTAAACCTCTCTCGCTTTTTCAGCCGTGGCGCAGTTCGATGCTGCCTCCACTAGCGGCGAAGACCGTGCGTTATTGTAGTGGCATGTCGTTCGTGAAAGAATCGCTTTTTTCGAATAAATCTTCTAGGCAAACGAATCGTTCTCAGTTTACACTCATTCATGAAGAATTTTTCAGTTGTCATCCACAATGAGCGAGTTTCACATGAGTCTCAGAGATCGAGAGCTCTCATTCGTGAACGAAAGGACTAAACCGGTATACATGTCGAGCTGATTAAACGGATACATGTCGTTCATAAACGCAATGAACTGGTACATATCTTATCTTAACAAAAAATTGATGAGAGTAAACCGGGTCAGTTAGCCATTTAGCATGTCAATCTTGCAAAATGTAAAGCACAGTTATAGGTACTGTGCACATATGCTTGTTTACATATTTAGCATACAAAAGATAAATTCCACGTTTAATCCCCGATTTATGAACGTGAATATATAGATCAATATATGAACCGTCTGACCAAACAATTAAAATGCTAATCATGCAAGAAAACCTCGTGATTTGCTCATCTGAACAATTTAAATAGACGTTATATATAGAATGCGCTTATGAAGACGCCAAAATTTGTTAAACGGCGTTATGACTTAACTCAAAGCAAAGGCTTTTTGCAGAGTTGTCATCCACACCGAAATGTCTAAAGACATTACACTTAGCTACTTTACTGTGCATGTTTAAACCTCACTGAGATGATACAGACATAAGTTTCATGCAATTATTCCGACAGGATCAATTATTTAGGGACATATTTCACCATTTACTGGCATGATTATTCAGAATTTTTCAAAAAACGCAACTGCCTCGTGTTTGGCTGCAGAACAACAAGTGTGAGTACATTTTCTATCGTCTTTTTAGGACTGTTATATGAAAAGCATGCAAAGTAAATGTCTTTAGAAACGGCTTGAATTTGAATATCACATTACTGCAATTAACGTTACTGCTATAGACATGTCTATTGGTACAATGGTTTATAAAACTAAACATGCTACATCGTTTCAAAGCCTCTATTTTCACAGTCCATACTACAACAGGAAAACAGCATCCCAAATTGATCTGCTCTGGAGGCTGTTTAAAAGGGCCCGAAGGCCAAAACGAGAGGAAAAGATGCTTTTCCAACAGGACTGTATTAATTCAGACAAGGTTTGAGCAATTGTCAAATCAGCCAACAACTAAAGCAGCCAAAGCAAGCATGAAGCTACTTTTACTTGCAACACGGGCCTGCACATCTCAGTATTTCCATCCTGTTACTTCTGCTAGCAGTGCAGGCTACACAGGTTCTTCAAGACATTACACACCCCAGCCCCTTCCCACGACCCACAGCAGCTGAAGCAAACGTGAGGCCGCCTCCATTCGTAAACGCGCCCTCAACTCTTCCGCTCCCTCATGCTACTAACCATTTTTCTGTTCAGTGGCCTCCAGCTCCAGATTTGCCAGAAGACAGAGGGTACCAAGACCTATTAGTGGTCAGGCCGATTATTTTATTTATTTATATATATATATATATCTCGAACCCTCTTCAGCCAACCCCTCTAACGCCAGCTCATCCCCTTTCACTAAAACTCCTAATCTACCATAGCTAACTCTCCTAACATGCCCTATCTGTCTGTAACGGTCAATCCTCACTTCAGCCATCCTTCCGCAGGAGCTTTCTCTGTATCTCCCCACCGCCGCAGCATTGTCCGCTCCTGCAGGAGCCTTCTCTATATCTCCCCACCGCCGCAGTATTGTCCGCTCCTGCAGGAGCCTTTTCTGTTTTGTCCTCACTGCCGCAGCAGTCTCCGCTCCCGCAGGAGCCTCTACCTATATTTCACCACTGCCGCAGCAGTGTCTGCTCCCGCAGGAGCCTCTACCTATATTTCACCACTGCCATAGCAGTGTCTGCCCCCGCAGGAGCCCTTTCCATCCTTCCCTACTGCCGCAATTCTCGCTGCCGCAAGAGCCTCAAAAACAAAAAAAAAATAAATAAATATATATATATTTTTATGTCCATTCTCCAATTCAACCTCATCAGGCTCTCTTTTGTCCAACTCCGGAACGCCCAATCTAAATTCACGACGGACCCTCCTTTCATCAACGACTCTGGTTTAAAAATATTAGTAATAAAGTATTCTTCAAAAAAAAAAAAAAAAAAAAAAAACCATAGATTAATCGAGTAATAAAATGTGTTTTTGCTTAATTATACTGATGTGCGCATGCAAAGTAAATATGATGGGTAGGATAAAATGTCAGGACCCCGGACTTTCATTTAGTCGGGTTGACGTACCTTTTCAGTTCTGTGTATGTGATGTGACGCTAGTTTTACTTAAATCAAATGGTCAAATGCTCATGAACTGACTGTCAGAGCAGTTCTGGAGATGTTGTTCATGTGTTCAAGTCCTTATTTAGTGAGACAGCAGATGCAGAAATTACTGTGAGCGTAACGCGCGCTTCAGTGTGTGTGTGATAAAGAAAGTCGCGCTCCTGCTCCATTCATTAACAGAGACACACAGAACATGCAGGATTTACATTTAAATACTGTTCCGGCTTAATATTTAGAGATATTAATTCGTGAATTGGATGTAAGTGCAATGACCTATTTTGATTAATTCATTAAAAAAATAAATAAAAAAATAAATAAATAAATAAATAAATAATAATAATTGGCAAAGTTCCGTGCCATTCCGCGTTCAACTGTAAATTCCGTTTTTTGTGACTGGATTCCGCGATCCCCTCCACGTTTTCTGCATCGTGGAAATTGTAGGGCCCTAGTTGTGGTATGCCAGCTCTGTCTTGCAATGGACACATGCCACAACGTTCTCTTTACGTCCTCAAATCAAAACACTGCTGACTCCTTGCAGTACGTGATTTTCGGACGCAGCGCTTGTCTCCTTCCGGCAAAAAAAAAAAAAAATGCTTTGTCACATTTAAAAAAAAAAAAAATCATTGCGAAAGAACCTGACGTGAGATTTAGAATAAATTAAAAGAGGCTTCGAAGCAAAGGAATTTGCCTACATCATTTTTTGTAATCGCGTTACTCGAGGAATCGTTTCGGCCCTAAACCTAAGCAGCTCAAAAGGGGCCTCTCACATAATCCGATAGATGCCCTCGGTTGTTGTTCATCAGACATTTAAAAAAAAAAAAAAAAAAAAAAAAAATATTCCTCCTTAAATCATGTTGTGTACTTGAATAATAGAAGCCTCTCAGTTATCGTTTCTTCGGCCAAAGTAAGGGCCCTCCAGCCATCGTTACAATCTCCTTGCCTATTTCAACATCGGACAGGGCTCTCCCTTCCGGTGCAGCTGGGCAGTGGCTCCCTTCGGTCGCAGTGTGAGCCTTTCATCTGTCATTGAGTTGCGCTGCGCGCTCAGCGGCAGACGGGGTTATCCCTCCCGGTGCAGCAGAGCCACAGGCCCCCTTCGGTCGTTGTGACAGCCCTCCATCCGATGCATCAAATTAAGCCTCGTATACAGTTGCAAGGGGGACTCTCCCTTCCGGTGCAGCAGAGCCTAGCTCCCTTCGGACGCAGCGAGAGTCCCTCCATCAGTCGCGTTTTCTTGCCTACTCCGTATCGGACGGGGCTCCCCTACCGGTGCAGCAGACCCACGGCTCCCTTCGGTCGCAGGGTGAACCCCCCCATCTGAGTTATGTTGCATGCTCAAGGGCAGACAGGGTTCTCCTTCCCGGGGGAATAGAGCTGCTGGCTCCCTTCGGTCGCAGCAGGAGCCCTCCATCCGATGCATCAAACCGTGCCTCGAATCTTCTTGCCTATTCTGCATCTGATGGGGCTCTCCCTTCCGGTGCAGCAGACCCACGGCTCCCTTCGGTCGCAGGGTGAACCCCCCCCATCTGAGTTATGTTGCATGCTCAAGGGCAGACAGGGTTCTCCTTCCCGGGGGAATAGAGCTGCTGGCTCCCTTCGGTCGCAGTGAGAGCCCTCCATCAGACGCATCAAGCCATGCCTCGCATCGCAAGGGGGACTCGCCTTTCCGGTGCAGCAGAGCCGCAGCTCCCTTCGGACGCAGCAAAAGTCCCTCCAACAGTCGTATTCCAGTTAGCGTCAATTAGGGCTCTCCCCTCCGGGGCAGCACTCCTGCTGCAGAGTTGCGAACCCCCTACGGAGGCTGGGAGAACCCTCAGAGGCAAAAAACCGTGCCTCCATAAACCCGCAATGGGGGACTCCCCCTTCCGGTGCAGCAGAGCCGCAGCTCCCTTCGGATGCAGCGGGAGTCCCTCCAACAGTCGCGTCTCTTTGCCTTCTCAGCATCGGACTAGGGCTCCTCTTCCGGTGCAGCAGACCCACAGCTCCCTTCGGTTGCAGTGTGAACCCCCCATCTGAGTTATGTTGCATGCTCAACGATGGCTAGGGATCTCCCTCCCGATGGGGTACAGCCGCTGGCTCCCTTCGGTTGCATTAGGAGCCCTTCATCCGACGCGCCAAACCGCGGCTCGAATCTCATTGCCTATTCAGCATCTGACGGGGCTCTCCCTTCTGGTGCAGCAGACCCACGGCTCCCTTCGGTCGCAGTGTGAACCCCCCGTCCGAGTTATGTTGCATACTCTATGGCGGCCAGGGATCTCCCTCCCGATGGGATACAGTCACTGGCTCCCTTCAGTCGCAGTGAGAGCCCTCCATCAGATGCAACAAACCGCGCCTCGTACTCAGCCGCAAGAGGGACTCTCCCTTCCGGTGCAGCAGAGCCGCAGCTCCCTTCGGAGGCAGCAAGAGTCCCTCATTTCTTGATATCCGGCATCGTGCTCCTCCCATAAGCGGCACGGAGGGCTCGCTGGTAAGACGTTGCGAGCCGCAGCTCTCGTCGAACACTGCACGGGCTCTCCCGGTCGCTCTGCATTTTCTTCCCAACACGCATATTTTGGGGGGCAACTAAATTTTAGCTCTCTGGCTGCTGTCCTATGTCTTTAAGCTTCTTTTGGGGAGTTATTTGGGTTCGGGCTATGCTCCGGGCCCGGACCCCTCCCCCAGGACAGCACGCCAAAATATGCCTACTATTTGCCTTCAGATTAGATGTAAGGGTGAACTCGTGAAATGTGGTTTTATTAACAAAGTTCGGGAGAAGCACGATCAGATAATCATCCAATTTGACACAGGTGCATCTCGTTTAGCTAATCATCTTAAATAGCACGCAAGCGTATATATATATATCCAGTCTTCCTACCTCCTGTCCCACGACAGTTTTTCGGCAACCCTCCTCCACCCCAACTCCTCACTTCTAATCTATTTATCCCAAATTAGGGATAGGGGGAGTTATTTGGGTTTGGGCTATGCTCCGGGCCCGGACCCCTCCCCCAGGACAGCACGCCAAAATATGCCTACTATTTGCCTTCAGATTAGATGTAAGGGTGAACTCGTGAAATTTCTAAAGGGCCAAGTGACTTTCTCCAGTCCTCTTATTGTTAATGATTCATCAGAGCTTGTTATTGAAAAGAAAAAGGTTTTCTTTATTATCTTTATAATCTAAAAAAAATTACAAATAAAATAAAAATAAATAGCTCTGTAGACATCACTGCCATTCCATTCTGGTATTTAACATCCACTTTTCATAATTTAATCAAGCTGATGAATAAATTATGTCCCTTCCATTTATTTCCTGTTTCATTCATAAATCATTTCCATCATTGGAGTAAAATAGTTGCAATGGCAAATTATATTGATTAAATTTATATTGATTGTATTTTTGTTCATCATCACACTTCATTGTTTCCTTGAAGAAGCATTTTAAATATTAAACAGTTATGGTGTAAGATGGGCTTCTTGCAAGATACAGGAAGTGGTAACACCTTAGGCTTCCTGTGGTTCTCTACATAAACGGGGCTCTGTATAAACGTAATTTACCCTTGACTTTGGTTTCACTAAAACCTTTGTTACTATACTATTTTTTACATTTTATCTGACAACAAAACATATTTAAGTCCTTACAAAATTACTTATTCTAGTTACTTTTTATAATTATAATAATAATAATAATAATTATTGATTACATTTATATAGCGCTTTTCTAGGCACTCAAAGCACTTACATTGTCAGGGGGGTATCTCCTCATCCACCACCATATTTTTAATGAAATAAAATTCAAACCAGCAATCACATCTAGGAGCACTTCACTGATTATAAGTCATGAGTTTAGTTCAGTAAGGAGCTATAAGAGAATAACTTAATGAACACAACCTGAACAGAATGATTTGACTTCCTGCATGATGGGTCTGAAGCCCTTTTTAGCTGCATTGTTTTTGATGTAAAACTAATATGATTTTTTTTTTTCTTTTTCTTTAGGCCGTCTCAGGTGGCCTGCAGATTCTATGAGAGGAACGTTGAAGAGAATGAAGCAGGAAGGAAGACTTGGATAAAGAAGAGAAATTAGTGAGTCATTCTGGCATCTCTCTCTTTCTATTTCTGGCTATACATTTCTCCAGTAGCTGCTTTCATCATCTCCTCTGTAAAATGCATCTGGGCTATTTATTAACAAAAGTGCAGTCTTTAACTTAAGTAAGTTTAACTTACATATCTAAATTACATCTTAAAATCTAAAATGTAAAAAGTATTGACATATTATATTATATTATATTATATTATATTATATTATATTATATTATATTATATTATATTATATTATACTAATTTTTATATTCAATTTTATATTATTGTACTATTTACCTGTGTAAATGTTACACGACATGTAACATATATGGCAATATCATTTTCATACATACTTAAATTCACTGGGTAGATATAATTTAGTTTATAACATATATAAAATCCCCATAGTAGATTTGTATATGTACAAATGTTAATAATGTCTATATTATGATTGTTTTGGCATCATGCTACAACCACGTTTTATTTTATATATGTAACTTCATTAAAACAACATATTAAACATCTGTATTTTATGTTTTTGTAATACATTTATTATGTCTTTCATATTTACACATACATAAACAGTAACACTTTAGTATAGGGACCAGTTCGCACTATTAACTAGTTGCATGTTATTAACATATTGGCTGTTTATTAGTACTTATAAAGCACATATTCTACACAACCATATTTTACATTCCTAATGCCTAAACTTAACAACTACTGTATGTTACTAAATATTAATAAGCAGAAGATTAGGAGGCAAAAGTCGTAGTTAATTGTTTGTTAATAGTGAGAATTGTACCTTAAAATAAAGTGTGAACACATAAACCTACATAACTATAAGGACTAGATGTCAATATATAAAACTGTTAAAATTTCTTATAATCTTCAAATATGTTTTGAAGTCATAATACAGCATATTTCTGTAACACTTTATTTTAGGGTCTCTTAACTATTAGTTAAGCAACTATTATTATATGCTTATTAGCATGCATATTACTAGAAAATCAGCCATTTATTAGTAATAATTAAGCACATATTAAACCCTAAGTCTACATGACCTTATTCTACATCCCTAATCCTACCCAATACCTAAACTTAACAACTACCTTACTAAATATTAATTTAATTTAATAAGCACCAAATTAGGAATTTATTGAGGGAAAAGTCATCGTTAATAGTGAATAAGAAATCCCTATTCTAAAGTGTTACCCATATTTCATTTGTGGAAATCTAATGTACATACACACATATTACATTTGTGTATGGGTCAGATATATTAACATGGTGGACTGAAATACTTCTTTCCCTCAAAAATAAAAGAAAAGCTTGATTTTAATTTCACCACGCTAATGTGTAACTTGTTGCTTCACCCCGTCAAACATTAGTTTATCCAAAGTAAACTAATTCTTCTTCCTGTGCTTATTCTTGCACACAAACGTCTACATTCTTGTATGTGTACACCCTTATATTTAAAAAATAAAAGCATGTATCCAACAGACTTTATTTTAACATTTATATAAGCATTATTTAATAACTAATTTGTAAATTACTATAAAAATTGTGCATGCCCCAATTTTCTGCATTTCACACACTGAAACATTCAGCACTGAAAAATTCAGCATTAAATAAATGTGAGACATGATATTAAAGTGGACCTACTGACCATATCAGCAGGTGAAGTTAGCACCTCTTCAGACAGATACACAGACATATGAGCAGCACAAGCACCACACAGCTGGCTGAAATGAGAATGACATGGATGTTCCTGGCTGCAATAATAAAACACACACATATTAACTATATAAATCAAATATTCTCAACAGTCTACAAACAAAACCAGAACATAAGAGGACAAAAACATTGAGTTGAGTAAGTTTCACTCACATTTATTCAGAGACACATAGATGGCAGACTCAAGGCCTTGGTGACGAACTTCACACTTCACAAGTTCATCGTCCAGTAGCTCAGTCTGCATTTCAATGGAACTGACCACCATGGTGGTGCCGTCCCCTAGCTGATACATTGATGTAACGGCAGGGCCCAGAGTTTGATTATGACCCTCCACATTCCAGGAGATCTCTGCTGCAGGACGTGATACGGCTGAGCAGTTCGCCTCGACAATGCCCTGCGATACGATGATGTAACTGGCCTCAGGTTTGGGTAGGACTAGGAAAATGACAGAAAGTTCCTTATGTCATTTTTTTTAAGTGCAAATATTTGTAAATATGGCTAAATCAGTTAAGCGTTTAATTTGAATTAATTTCATGATATGACATGAATATGTACATATTAGACACTTAATTACATTAATCACTTATCAGTGTATTTTCTGGAAATCTGCCCCAAATAACTAAATCACACAGAAACAAGGAATTTTTTGAAAGGTGGTTTTAATAGTATTGTTTAAAAGTAGTACTTAAAGCTGAAAAATAATAATTTTGCGTATGTGGGACTTGTTAGTTTAGGGAGTAGGGACCAATTCTCACTATTACTAGTTGCTTATTATTATGCATATTTCTAGCATATTGACTGTTTGTCAGTACTTATAAAGCACATAATAATGCCTTATTCTGCATTACCACATTTAAGATCCCTTACTCACCATACCTAAACTTAATAACCTTACTAACTATTGTTAAGTTGCAAATTAGTAGTTTACTGAGGCAAAATGTGCAGGTAATAGTTAATAAAAGAACTGGGCCTTAAAATAAGGTGTAGACATTTTTATTATTATTATTATTATTATTTCAGCTAGTTGATAAAACTTTTTTATTATTGGTTTAACTTGGTGTACTAAAATAACTGAAACAAACTGAAGAAATTTATAAAAAAAATATATAGACATTAAAAAAATAAAATGAAAAAAAAACATGTAAAATATTGTTTTACAAAAACTTTAAAATAAAAAGAATACTGCATAACTTAAGAAAGCTAAATCTAAATATTAATAAATACTAAATCTCAATGATACTAAAATATCACTTTGTCCTACTGACAAATGAAACCCATATCTATCTTTAATTTGTTTGTGTTACATATCAAAGTGCATTCCTTATTTTGCAGATGCATTCAAATCTTTATTATCTGCTAATTCCATCAGCAATTGCAGTAAATTAACACATTCCATTTACAGTCATAATTTTAACATTTTGATTACTTTTTAAATCTTTAGACTTAAAATCCATAGAGATGGTTGCTGAGATAATGTTTAGCTGGGAACCTTCACAACAGTCTAAAGTGTGCCAAATATGTGAACTTTGTATATGTCCATTAAAACTACTGTACTGGTCATGCTGAACTTTTCTTTGTTGTATTATAAGTGCTAGAAGAAAACAGAAGGCACTTGTGTTGTTATGCTGATTACAAGCCGTCAGACGCTGGTCATGTCTGCGGCAGACTCCATCAAAGAGGGACACTGTGACATAAGTCAGATAAAAGAGAAAGAGACAAACTATGACCAGACGAGGGGAGAGTGAGGCTCTGTCCACTTCTGTGGCTGTGTGAGGTTTTTGGTGACAACAGCCAGACTGTTTGGGAAATATCAACAGAGGGAAAGCAAACACAGTGGAGCTCTGTTCTAGAGGAACAGAGACACAGTAATCACACTGGCCTTCTCCCCAATCTTTCATAAAGTCACAGCCAAGCATGATAACCAGTGTCAGCTTTCACTGATTGTGTGCTTCCTCCCCAAAATGAACTAACTATTCCTTTAATTGTATTTATTTAAGTTTTTTTTTTCTGCATTTTTACCTTTTAATGAGAGCATTTACACTGTAGGCAAAAACTGAACGGCACACAGACAAACACTTTCTCTCTCTTTCTCACTCTCTCTGCATCTCTCAGTTTATTACAAATACACCCGGAAGAGAGGAAAGGGGGCTGTTAAATACCCAAACCATGCTAATGGAAAAAGCACATTGATTTTCCATTTGTTTTCTATTCTACACACGTGTGAAATGTTCCAAACCCACACGTGTGAGATCTGATGCGTGCACGTGTCAAGATTTCTGTACCTTTAAGCTGTCACAGCTTAATTCTGTAGCAGTGCTATTTACTGTAGTAACATCCATGTGGGTATTATAAAACATCAAGGTTCACTTTAATTCAGCAATTAGAAACATATATTAGAAGAGGTACATTCAAGCTTTTTAAGTCCCTACACTTTTTTTTTTTTTTTACTAATCAAGAAACAAAAATCTTGAATTTTAAAGCAAATAAACATGTCTATAAGCACTGTCATTACCCATAAACTAAGCACTCACCGTAAACTGACAGACAACCTGTCGCACTCTTAATGCCATCTGGATACGTGTGGAACTCGCAGGTGTAACAGCCCTCGTCCTCTGTCTGAGCCCGGTGTATGGAGAGCTTGGTTTGACCAAATGATGGACTTAGTGTGATCCGATCCTTGAAAGGGGTTTCGATGATGGGTCTGTCATTCTTCACATAAGAAGCAACAGTGGCGGTGTCCCCTTGCTCAGCTGTTTTTTTCCATAAAACCTGCCGGACTCGCTTACTGAGAATGTACTTGCACAAAAGAGCAACAGGCTGTCCACTCACAACTGTTTTATTGCCCATCATTTCCACCATTGCTGAAAGGAATACAAAAAGAAAAGTGAAGAGATTTTACATGCTCTTTAACTATTAAGTTGGATGGTTCACCCACAAATTTAAATCATGTAATTTTCCACCATACTTCACTCTTTAAATAAAGGTGCTTCACGTTGCCATAGAAGAACCTGTGTTGTTTAAATGGTTCTATAAAGAACCTTTAACATTTGAAGATCCTTTCTGTTTCACAAAAGGTTCTTTGTGGCGAAATAAGGTTCTTCAGATTATAAAAAGGTTTCTTTTATGGCATTGCTGTGAAGAACCTTTTAAGCACCGTTATTTTTAAAGAGTGTGAGTGACCACTGATTTGCTATTTTATGGGGGGGAAAAGACGACTGATTTCTCAAAAATATCTTATTCATGTTCCACAGAAGAAAGCAACTCATTCAGGTTCAGAAAGACTTAAAGGTGAGTAAATGATAACAGAATTTTCACTTTTGGATGAACTTTGCCTTTAAGACTATGTTCAGGTAGATATTCAGAAAATGTGTGACACTAGAAATAAGCATAAGTTTCTGAACTTTTCAGAAACCCAATGGCAGCTTTTATCTGATGTAGTTTTGTGGTTTTCGTGATAGTTTGTTGTCAGTTTTTTAAGTAAAAGAGGCTAGGCAGAAAAGTGGTTCTCACCACTTCCTGTCGGGGCACTATTTATAACTAATTGTCATTGTTTTGTGAGCACAATGCGATAACCACCAATAACAGCCATTCATCATGAAACCATCATAGTGCAGGTCTAGAAAATAGCATTTCCTATGACACACTTTTGCAGTTCCCTTGATGAGTAATAGTTCCTTCTAAATTCCTATTTTCAAATCATCAGTGGGGAAAAATATCAAGAGCACAGAAACAGTTTTAGATTGAAAGTTTGAAAGTGAATCTCAAACCTCACCCATCAGTGAAAGACACGTCCTTCCTCTCTGCTGGCCGGTTGGGTACACATCAAACAGACAGTGGTAGCAGCCCTCGTTGGCTGGTGTGACTCTTCTGATGGTGATGACGCTGGTGTGAGCTTGCGGACCTGCGGTTTGCTGTGAAAGCTCGACTCCATCCACTTGGGTGACGTGGCCATACTCATCGGGCTGATAGTGTAGTATAGTTTTATTTGTCATGTCTAACCACAGCACTTGTTTTAAAGTCTCTCCTGTCTCCAAGGTAATATTGCAGGCCAGCATGAAGGGATGTCCAGTCATCGCCTGCAGATGAGACGGAGCAAGGACCTTACCTAGGACATATCGACCAAAAAGAGTATTTTTAAAATGGTATCCTTTTGTAAATATTAGAAAATATTCAACAACGATATGAAAGAGCACATGAGTCAATAGTTTTAAGTCATTTTTTTATTCATACCTATTAATTTGTTCAAAAATACATTTAAAATGCAATGAATGTACCCACCTCTTCAATGATGAGCATTTATTATTTTATTTTTTTTGTCAAAACTTAAATTTGTTATTTTTATAGGGGCATAAAGAATAAAATGGTACAGCTTTCCTGTATAAAAAACGAAGATAAAAAGCATTTTTTTTCCACCACCAAAAAAAGCCTTCTTTAATCTTTTTTATTTTTTATTTTGTGGCGAATTCTTAGATGTAAACTTAGTTTTGTAAAGAAAAACTAAGTTAATTCAAGAATGGTGGATTTTCACATTTTATATCTCACAGTTTTAATTTGTTTTTCTCAAATAAATATGTTAATACATTAAAGGTTACACCACTCACTTTAATCTCTTCTTGAAAATGGAATAAAGGTGGATCAAAACCATATAAATCCAACACAAAGAAAACATTTCTAAGAACCATCTGCTACATGTGTTTAAGGATTTATCCTTTTATTTTATCATGGTCATTATATGTCATTGACCCACATTCTGTTCTAGATCTTAGATACTGTAATGCTCAGAAAGAAAACAAGCAGGCACCTTGAAGTCGAGAGAGCAACATCAGTGTCAGCCAGACTTGCAGAGATATTGCAGAAATAGATCCACACATCTTGACCTGCAAGATCATTCTGTTAATTTCGCCAGAAAAATAAGTGCATTAAAGCAGACTCAAGTTTCACAACGCTATAGTTCATTACAATGAGTAACCTAAGCAGTACTAGTAACCCTAATTGCTGCTACACTGTGTGAAATGTCTAAAAAATATACGGCACTAACAAAGCCTGAGAATTCAAGTTACTTACAGCCACAGATTTGTATAAAGCAGACAGTCCACACGACATCAGTTCAGCTCTTCAACAGACATTGCTTTGTAATAAATAAAAAATAATAATAATAAAACATTTTATTAAACATATTAATAAAATTTGATAAATTCAAATGCCCAACAAAAAAAGTTTTTGTTCTGGTGTGCTGAAGAGACATTTTCTTTTTGGTAGCATACAGTCCAGATTCATATCAGACTTCAAGGAAAATATTTGTCCTACATGTCTGGTCTGTGTTGCAATTTGAGGATTCAAAGCACTATTTATGGCATTCTCAGTGGTAACAGTGCAATTCAGCATGTTTGGATTGTTTGGAAATGTGATTGTTATTTGCCAGGTGTATTTATGGCATGAAAAGCCAAATCTCCAAGCACCTGCATCCTGTCAAGGTTTATAACCTTTCTGGCACGTTAACAACAGTTTAGGTACCATCAAACACCCACTGTATTGTCTAGACTAACATTAACTTGAGGAAATAGCTTCCCTTGCCCTTTACACAAACTATATGATTAAAATCACTTGTGGCTTAACTCTGCCAGTAAATCCACAGAAAGAGTGGTTCTAGCAGATGATTTTAGGGCCACATGGCAAATACTTCCAGGCAGCCACACACCCCTTCTGACCTCAAAAGATCATGGTTGGGCCTTTTTTTTTTTTTTTTTAGTTGTTGTTGCTGTAGTTGTCTACAATCCCCCAACCCCCAGTACATTTCATAATAACATTCATTAATCATGTTTAATGTGCTTAACAGTTCTGGGGTTTAGTGTTTTAGGCATGTTACAAAATGTATAAATAAACGTTTTATATAATGTGTAATGATTTGAATAACAGTCTATAAATCATGATCTATTAAACGATATAATAAGTATATTTGTTAATCAACAATCTAGCTTTAAGACTAATCTTCTGAATATAAAATAAAAGTAAAATATAAAAGTCTTCATAAAATATTTGGACACTTTCACTCAAGGTTAAAGTTTTATAACTTCTTAGAATATAAAGAGGGAAAGAACACTCAAAGGTCCATAACTACAGTCATTTTAAGTATGAATAGACAGAATGCATAGATAAACGTGGAAAACCTGTTTATTTCTGAAACTAAAGAAGATAATTTAAAACTTTAGCCCCTGGTTTGGTTTTCCCTTTATTAAGAAACTAGTATTAATACAATATTCAGAATAAGCGACTGACCTTGCAATGCATGGTTCATCCGTAGCTATTATAGAAACACATGCGCTGGCAGATCCAGTGGCTCGGCGTTATTCTGGCATGTGTGAAATTCGGGATACGAATGGAAGTGGAAGTGAGGAAGTTGGGCATGCAGCAGTCGTGGGAAGCATAGTAATCAGTGCTTAGAAAGACCCAGGGACGCTTAGCGCATGGAAGCGTGCAATTACTAGACCGAGTAAACAGCGACATCTGGTGGTGTAAAGCCTTTTCTGGCAAATATCTACAATACAGCTCCTTTTTTGGTAAAATGCCTGCCTGACCCAATTACAAAATAAATATTATTTGAATAAATATGCTTTGGTTATGTTTGGAAACATAAAAGGATAAAAATAAAATTAGCCATGCTATATGAGAGACTGGGAGATGTTGTTGTATTTTGATAATGTCATGCTGATTTTTGAATTGTCTGTCCTGCCTGGGGGTTATGTTTAAAGCTGGAAAGGCAATACTACAAAACACTGAGTCTTTTTAATTATAGGCTAAACTATAAACATTAAATAAATAAAATATATTTATGATTAAACTTTTGACAATAGGCTACTGTAGCTTTGCAGGTAGGTTTCTTGAAGTGTCTTGGAGACATTGCCACAGTTCTTCTGGATTGAGTCTGTCTCAGTCTGTTCTGTTTCTTCATGTTATTCCAGACAGACTGGATGATGGTGAGATCAGATCTCTGTGTGGAGCACTGGCTGCTGTTAGAAAAATCTCACTGGATTAGTACAATTAATGCCAAAAATAATGTTTGGAAATGTAAACTGATATATATATATATATATATATATATATATATATATATACACTGTTAAAAAATTACTGTAAATTTTACAGTAAAATACTGGCAGCAGGGTTGCCCAGCCAGGTACTGTAAATTTTACAGTAGTCGTACTGTAATTTAATTTACAGATTTTTCCTGTATTCTCAATTACAGTAAAATTCTGTAAATTAAATTACAGTAAGACTACTGTAAAATTTACAGTAACTGGCTGGCAACCCTGCTGCCAGTATTTTACTGTAAAATTTACAGTAATTTTTTTATATTTTGTATACTGCATTTTTACAAAAAAATATATTATATACTGCATTTTTAATACATTGTATATGGCATTTAACAATTATTTAAATAGCAAATGCACACTTTCAAGTAGTTTACTGTGCAAAGCAATTCTTTGAAAAAAAGCATATGTGTATTTGCTATATTTAAAGTATGTAAAATGATAGCATACAATATATTTTCCCTATTGCTGACTTAACTTTAACTGCATAAAGTGTTATAATGCATAACTTAATTCACCAAAAAAATATAAAAAAATAACATTTTTTAAATCTAAAAAAAACAGGTCAAAATGTTATATATCACTTTCAAATTTACATAAAAAAATGACATAAAAAGTATATTATTTTGAACTCATTTTTATTTATTTTAAAATTATTTCATTTTTTTTTAAATGGATATGAAATTTTGGCATGATTTCTTTTTTATTACTTGGAACATAATGGCCATCATGGACCTTGACACAAAGAAATATTCAAACTGCGTTATAACCGAAACATGACCAACATGGTCATATTAAAACAGTTCACCCAAAAGTGAAAATTCTGTCATTTCTCACCCTCATGTCATTCCACACCCTTAAAACCTTTGTTCATCTTCACAACACACATTAAGATATTTTTTATAAAACCTGATGGCCCAGTGATGCCTACATTGCTAGCAAGATCATTTCCCTTTCCAATGCCCAGAAAGGTACTAAAAACATATTTAAAACAGTTTATGTGACTACAGTGGTTCAACCTTAGTGTAATGAAGCAATGAAAATACTTTTTGTGTGCCAAAAAACTAAATAATGACTATTCAACAGTATCTCGTGATGGATGACACTGCTTCATGAAGCTTCAAAGCTTTATTAATTTTTTATTAAGTTTGATACACGTTCTGAGCAAATGATTTGAAACAAAAGATTCGTAAAGCTTCTAAGCTTCATGAAGCAGTGTTTTGAGATCGCCCATCACTAGATATAGTTGAATAAAATCGTTGTTTTGGGAGATGGGGGTGGGGGGGGGGGGGCTGGGGTTGGCAAAAAAAGTATTTTCGTCGCTTTATAATATTTAGGTTGAACAACTGTAGTCACATGAATTGTTTTAAATGTTTTAGAGGCTTTCTGGGCATTGAAAAAAAGAAATGATCTTGCTAGAAATGCACGCTTCACTGAGCCACATCTTATTATGTGTTGTGAGGATGAACGAAGATCTTACGGGTGTGAAACGACATAAGTAATTATTGACTTAATTTTCATTTTTGGGTGAACTAATCCTTTAAAAACCACAAAGACATTTTCAGATAGCTATCATCATTAAGGAAGAGACCAATATTGCCAAACAAGTCATACAAAAAAAAGTGATGCATGACTGACCGGAAGGAGCCGCGCACTTGCAGAAGTCATACAAACTTTCCATCAAACAGATAAAAATCAACCAAATAACAATTATGCTCCAGATGAAGTTCCATCCCAGGATTCAAAGTGTGACTAGAAATATTGAAAAGAGTAAAGAGGACAATACATTAGATATATTACAAAACATAATAATACTTTCAGAAACAAATAGGGGGAGGACAGATACAGTCAGAGACAGATACAGGGATGAGAGGTACAGTCAGAGAGAGACAGAGGGATGAGAGGTACAGTCAAAGGCAGATAGAGAACAATAAAAGGAAGACGCAATCTTGGTGTGTGTGTATCCTTACATTTCAGAAATTCCATTGGAATTTGCACAGAAGAGTGGCAACATGTGGGTTGACTGCCACACATTTTCTTCTGTATCACTTGTCCTGTTTTTATTTCGATGGCACTTTTCCCTTGGCTTTGGGTCCTCTCTCTGGATTTATGCCCACAAAGCACCTAAAGGGTCATGAAACAGACAATATGTAATTAAGAGCGGTTTTAGGACCTCCAAGAAAGTTGGAGATGTCCACTAATAATAAAAAAAAAACATATTTAACTCAATAGCTTGCTGGTGTTAAATAGGGAGACAAATATATTCTCTTCTCGAGTTAAGACACATTGTTTTAAAGGCATCAACAGAAATAACACTGATAACATAACATTATTAAAAGGAATGTTCTGATATAACTTATCTATAAAATGCTGGTTCTGAAGTTGTTAGAATTCAACCATTACCTTTGAATGAACTCCAAGGTACACACTGCTTCCTCCTGATACTCAAGATTAAACTAGTAATAAGCAGCAAACAGAGTGGCAAGGCCGGACAGGAAACTGTGCCCTCACACACCACCTCGCCTTCAATACTCAGCATCCAGTGCCCACTTGTCAAAGTGTCTCCTAAAACAATCAATATCACAATAGTAATTAATACCTATACCATTTTTTTTTATTTTTTTTTGTATTTCAGATTTTTACATTTACATTACATACTATATTTAGTAGGGGTGGGATAAAAATGTGATTCTTAAATGTATCGCAATGCATAAGCAGACGATTCTGAACTGATTCACAAATGTCAAAAATAAATTTTCTAAACGTTAATTAATGTAATGTTGACGGAAAGTAAAAGGCGGATCTCTGAAACGCGGAAGTGCATGCCCAGACAGTCTGTGACATGCACATATTTCTTTTACTGTCTATGGTGTGTATCCACTGGCGCAGAGCAAGCGTTTTGAGACCTATAACGTTACTTGAGCGTTTTCAGTCCATTTAATGGAAGTTGAGCTTCCATAGTTGCATATGGTTTGTGGTGGATCGATTATGCAGCAAAATGCCTCCTAATGTGAAACAGACTGCAAGCACTTTGTTTTTTTCTTCCTGAACCTTCTGGTTGTTCGTTCATTTGAAATGACTCGAAAAAAGATTCGTTCATTTTGCTGAACGAGACTCAAAAGTCCGATTCGGTAAAATGATCCGAACTTCCCATCACTACAACTGATGATAAGATTCAAGTCATAGACGCAATAAAACAACTCGTTTGTTTATTGGTCAGTGTCGCGCATGATCAGTTCATTTGTTCAAGTGTCACCGCACTGATAAGGTGCCTTTGTGCACCCTGTGCCAAAATACACACAAGATTTGCCGGCCGACATAAATATAGACACATATATATAAATAGCATATTTAATAATTTCAAGGAAAACGTATTTGGTCGCCCTAAGGTAATAAATTAGGCTAACTATACAAAGCAGACTTTATATCAAACAGATTTGTTAAAGTTTTCACATTAACGTTACCTGAAGTTAGCAAATGCTCAAAAAAAATCTACATCTCACTGGTTACGTTAACCTCTTAGAAAAGCACCACTGAGAATTTATATGACACACACATCCTCCGTGAGCGACCCTGACTGACCGCGAGGCTTTAGAAACGCGTTTTATTTCGGCGCCCGTGTTAACAGATGACTGCATGTTCAAAGTTGTTTTACATCATAAAATAATCACGACGAAGTGTGCTGATAAACACTAAGTTACAGTGAATATAAACTATTAGCACTGAAACATGTCATTCATAACGAAGGATTCCAGAGATTTTCTGTCCATGGCTGCTATAGCGCCGGGGGATGTGTGAAATCCTACCGCGACCGCGCTACTGAAACCCCGCGCAATTCTGCCTCGCGCCCCGCGGACGGATGATGCTTGAATCTGGGGTTACCAATATAATCCGCGAATGTAGATGCATTCATATACTATAAACTACCAAACAAGAAATATAAAAAACTGAAGTCACTTACCACAGTTGTGAATCACTCCTCTTGTCTTTAACGTTAATCTCCTCGACCGTTGATGATGCGGCTCCGAAGATTTGAAATTTACAGCAAAATTCTGTAAATTTGAGTCAGACCTACACGTGACCCCAGAATGCATTGCAGTTTACAGCAATATGCTGTATTATTAAAAAACAGTCCGCGGCTGTAAAATAATGCTGTAATTTTTACAGCAATTCATTACAGTGTATATATATATATATATATATATATATATATATATATATATATATATATATATATATATATATATATATATATATACAGTACAGACCAAAAGTTTGGACACACCTTCTCATTCAAAGAGTTTTTTTTATTTTCATGACTATGAAAATTGTAGAGTCACACTGAAGGCATCAAGGAATATTCGACCAAGAAGGAGAGTGATGGGGTGCCGCACCAGATGACCTGACCTCCACAGTCACCAGACCTGAACCCAATCGAGATGGTTTAGGGGTGAGCTGGACCGCAGACAGAAGGCAAAAGGGCCAACAAGTGCTAAGCATCTCTCGGGGAACTCCTTCAAGACAGTTTGGAAGACCATTTCAGGTGACTACCTCTTGAAGCTCATCAAGAGAATGCAAAGAGTGTGCAAAGCAGTAATCAAAGCAAAAGGTGGCTGCTTTGAAGAACCTAGAATATGACATATTTTCAGTTGTTTCACACTATTTTGTTATGTATATAATTCCATATATAATTCCACATGTGTTAATTCATAGTTTTGATGCCTTCAGTGTGAATCTACAATTTTCATAGTCATGAAAATAAAGAAAACTCTTTGAATGAGAAGGTGTGTCCAAACTTTTGGTCTGTACTGTATATATATATATATATATATGTATATATAGAGTCATGGCCTTGTGGTCAGAGAGTGGTTAGAGAGTTTGACTCCTAACCCTAGGGTTCTGGGTTCGAGTCTCAGGCCGGCAATAGAATGACTAAGGTGCCCTTGAGCAAGACACCAATCCCCCAACTGCTCCCTGGGCACCACACCATAAATGGCTGCCCACTGCTTCGAGTGTGTGTTCATGGTTTGTTTGTGTGCACTTTGGATGGGTTAAATGCAGAGCACGAATTCTGAGTATGGGTCACCGTACTTGGCTGAATATCATGTCACTTACTTACTATATGTTTATATCATTATTAAAAAAATAGCTTCACATAGATGCCTTGTGAACATCTCCCTTAGTACATCCTGTTAATGATCTTTAGGCAGTTGGGACCACAGTCACCAAGCAAACCACTGGTCACACACTATGCTGCAATGGACTGAAATCCTGCAGCGGGAGCAAAGTCACCCTGCTCAAGAAGGCACATGAACAATACAGACCCGTTTAAAGTTTTCCATATCTAAATGATTCAGAGTAGGCTTGGGAGAAAGTGCTGTCAGATAAGACCACAATTTAGCTCTTTGGCATTAAATTGACACACCATGTTTGGAGGGAGAGTAACACTGACCATGACCCCAAGAACACCATCCCTATGAACAGGGGGCAAAGGAACGGGGCTATGTACTATAAAATCACTTCAACATCCCTTTCAGAGTAGATGTATTAATCTGAATTTTATGTTTTCTGTTTTGTATTTAATACATTTAAAAACCCTAGTACAAGGACTTCTGTACATACTGTACAAGGACTACTGTACAAGGACTTCTGTACATATTTGACAACGCAGACATTGGTTATGGTGACTGCATCCATTTCAGATGTATATTTTTTCCCCAAAGACTTAAGTTATAAAAAAGTATTTATAGTGAAATGTATTGTTGTTGAGCCCTGTGTGGGCCTAGTGAGGGCTGTCCTGCAGGGCCAGCACTAAAGGGCTAAAGGGCCAACGTTTTGTCAGTGAGCAAAGTCTCAGAGCGCTGGCAGCCCGCTGGGGGCCTTTAGTCTCTGCTTTGTGTTGTTGTTTTTCCTCCAGTAGTGATGTCACTTCCTGGAGGATGATACATTAAAAAGTAGAAATCAATCACTCCCATAAAAACATGTTGGAAGTATTTAGAATAGGGAATTAAAAAATCATTTATTTGTGGGATAAAATTAACATTAATTATCTTTTTAGTTAAGATGACCTGTTGTATACCAAAAGTATTTAGTATGATTAACTTCAATTATATTATTTTAATTCCATCCCAATTCATCCAAAAACAAAACAGACACAAAAATGGCCTTCACTGGAATTAAGTTGATTATTATTTCCAGAGAGAAAAAGGGAGATAGAACATATTTGCCAGTCATATTATTCCATATGAATAAAAATATGTATTCACAGGGAACATCTTAAACATTATCCTCAAGAAATAGGCCAAAAATACATTTAAATAATAAGCCAAAAAAAAATACAGTGGGGTCACAAAAAAATATTACAAAAATTGTAATGTTGTGGTTTGGTGTTGAACCATCAGAGGGCGCTCGTGTTTTCGAGCGAATATATAAAGTCTGAATGCAGGCACCGGTCTTTTTCAGCTGACTCCACGATCAGGTCACGGCCTGCTGTTCGTCTCCTCGCACCCCACACACAATCCAACAACATGATCATCTACAAGGACATCATCACCGGTGAGAATAGCCCCTAACACAACGGTCCGGCCCGGATTGTTATGTTTTTACCAATATTTTTTGCCATGAAATGTTGTGAAATTGTTTAAAAGGACCGCCGGTCTATCCCGACTCTGCGGCCTAGCTGTCTTGAAAACCGTTAGCACAGAGGCTAACCTAGCCTATAAATCGTGTAGGCGCGTTTCAATGCTGGGCTCTTAAATGATTATTAATGTATACTTCCAGTCTTGTCATGTATATTTCCAGTCTTCGCATTACGAATTATTTTAGGCCAAAACGACTGAAGGATATGAAGGTGTTCGGATATATTCAAGTAAATGGGAGTGTTAGCAGTGGAGTTAAAACGCCGGTTTGCCAGTTTGGTGCTGGTTAGAAGTTGTGCCGTTAGTCATTTCAAAACCAATACTCTTACAAATTACGTTAAAGTTTGTGTTAAACATGATATACTTTTGTGATTCTTTTTTTTCTTCTATATAACGTTACACTTCTAAGATAGTTGAGAGATGATAAACAGGGCGTTACTAGTCGGGCCAGTTCACTTTAATGCTAACGTTATTCTTCACTTAGTCATCTTTTCTTAGGCCCTTAAATGTAAAGTTGGGCTGAAATATAACCGACATTTTCGAACTAGTCTGGAACTTTCATGAGTATCATCTCGGCTTTTATATATATATATATATATATATATATATATATATATATATATATATATATATATATATATATATAAAATTATAATTAACACCACTCACTGGGAATGTAAGCGAAAATGCAAGAGATTTACTGCATTTTTCATTTGATGTCAATTAACCCGTGCTGAAAACACTGAAGTAAATAAAGTAGTTGTAGTTGCACCCTGTGCTAGCAAAGTCTGTAAGTTTTAGATTAGTGTGATAATTAATTCAAAAAATTCTCTCAGGGCAAAAATAACCAAAACCCAACGATCTGATTTATTGGAATTGTTAAATGTTCTCTTGTGTTTTTTATTTATTTTTCCCACAGGGGATGAGATGTTCTCCGACATCTACAAGATCAAAGAGTCTGAGAATGGAATGATGATCGAAGTTGAAGGAAAGGTATGTGGTTTATATTTAAAGGGGTCATATGATGTTACTAAAAGGAACATTATTTGGTGTATTGTTTTTGGTTTTAAGGAAAAAAAAAAAAACCTTTTCCACATAATGTGCATTATTGTTTCTCCTCAATGCCCCACCTTCTAAAACGCATCGATTTTTACAAAGCTCATCTGTCTGAAAACTGAGGTGTGCTCTGATTGGCCAGCTATCAAGTGCATTGTGACTGGCCGAATACCTCTAGCATGTGACGTATGTGTTATGCCCTTAACCATCATAATACTGCCAGAGATGAAAACATTAAAACCAAAAACATGCGGAGCGTGGCAACATCATGTGATGACCCCAGGCAGGACTTTTCCATGTTGAAAGCCGATCTGATGATCCACAGTGCGAAGTTGATGCATTTCCTGAGCGACCTGCACTGATCAGCTCTAGGCAAACAAAGTAGTTTCCCTTTCACCGTGAAACACACAGCGTCTAAATGACATGGTGGCAACAACAATACTACAGCGAGAATAAACGTTACGCATTTGCGGACTTTAGTTTTTGCAACTTAACAGATCTTTATGCACTGAGAGCTTGTAACACACCAAAAAGAAAGTAAAACTTTTAAATCCCATCATATGACCCCTTTAACTTGATATCTTAATTGATTTTACAAGCAAAGGCCCTCTTATGGACATACAATGATGACAAACTTAGGACACCTTTGTAGGCAACGACCAATGAAAACAAACCATACTCGGAGTATGTACGTTTGAGGGGCTACAGAACTGATTGTGAGACCAAACCTAGTCTGTAAACCTTTTTCTAATCAGTTCTGCAGATATTGGCATTAGTTGTACAGTTGTCAATCCGTATGCTAGTACTGAAGTTTTCACCTTGAGTGATCGGTCTGATATCAGCAGCAGTCTTCGCTTCTGTTTTGCAGATGATCAGCAGGTCGGAGGGAGACATAGACGATGCACTGATCGGTGGCAATGCGTCAGCAGAAGTTCAGGATGAGGGCTGTGATTCTACCACTGTCAGCGGTGTAGATATTGTCCTCAACCACAAACTTCAGGAGACCTCCTATGACAAGAAGTCTTACACAGCCTACATCAAGGACTACATGAAGGCGTAAGTCATGAAATCATTATGAAGTGTTGTACTTCGCAGCATGCTTGTTGAAATGTAAATAAAGTGAATGTTCATTTTCCTAGTGTCATGACTTGAGTCTTTGCATCATTGACAGCTCAGAGTCTTGTATTGTGGCCACCTGGGTTTCAGATTGTTTCGATGCCAAATTAAATGTCCCCGCGCTTTCTGCCTGCCCTTTGAGTGGCATGGGAGATTGAATTGGGGACTACAAGACTTCTACTTAAAACTGCTTTACGTGGCAATTTGCAAACTAGATAAAACCCCATATATTTTGTTTATAATTGCTTTTTGTTTTTTTTATACAGCGTGAAAGCCAAGCTACAGGAATGTGCTCCTGACAGGGTAGACCCCTTCATGGCTAACGCACCGGCTGAGGTCAAGAAAATTCTAGGCAACATCAAAAACTTTCAGGTGGGCTACAGTAATGGGTGAAATGGTCACTGTAACATTTGTATATGCTCAAAAGTTTGGGATTGGTAAGATTACGTCTTGGTGAAGTCTCTTCAATTTCAATCAAAAATACAGCTTTTCTATTTGAACATAGTTTAATATCATTTATTACTGTGGAGAATCCTTTGAATAATGGTTCAAAAGAGCAGCATTTAATGCATCCTTTCTGAATGAAAATGATTTCTTTTAAGTCTCACTGACCCCAAACTTTTGAGCGGTTGATAAAGTGAAAGCCCTCTAATGGACGTACAATGATGACCATCTTAGGACACCTTTGTAGGTTACGACCGATGAAAACAAACCATTTCTGAGTACGTATCCTTGATGGGCTACAGCAAGCTGATTTTAGACATTTTTGCATTTCAATACTGTATTTTCTAATCCGTTTTGTAGACATTTCTATTGGTTGTAAAATTGCCACTCAATATGCTGGTACTGAAGTTTTTGCCCTTTCTCTCCACCTCCTACAGTTTTTCACTGGCGAATCCATGAACCCAGATGGCACTGTTGGTCTCCTTGACTTCCGTGAGGATGGCGTCACACCGTACATGCTTTTCTTTAAGGATGGTCTGGAGATTGAGAAATGCGTAAGTTTATGAATTCATGTGTCTCTTGTATGCATGTTTTTTACTTGAGTAGAATTTTTGTATATAAATATCAAAGTATAGAATGTCTTGCTCAAATGGTTCACACACAGTGTTTAGGAAATCATGCTCTGTTTAGCATCCACTGATAGGCCTGTTGCCATAATTGGTGGCCTCTGGGTTTGCACAAGGATGCAACAGTAATGTTCCTCATGATGTCTGGCCATCTTTAAGGTGGCTGGAAAGGATTGAATTGAGGAAAATAGGACCACTGCATTAGCTTTTGAAAGCATCTGAAAAAAATGTATTGACATGATGAACGATTGCTTGGTCTGCTGAATGAAATGTTAGCTTGAAGCAAAACTCATTTCATTTGTGGTGTTCTTTCTCATCCTAGTAAACTTCCCAAGCATCTTTAAGTTACCCCTCCAATTCTGGCCTCTGCTGGGTGGATTGGGCCCGTGGATTAAACCAGGCATCCCCCCCTCATCCTTTCCATCAGGACCAGAGGCTCTTTTAACGTCAAGAGGCCACTGTTTTCATTTCTTGATTGGCTTATGCCCGCCTACGACAAGACATGAACTGTCCTTTCATGAAATTTAAAAACAGGACTTTTAGCAAGCCAAACCGCAATGCGACAAGGTTGTGGAAAAAGAAACAGTATTTTTGGGGTTTTCTTTTATGTCTTTGTCATCGAGGTGAAGTTGACTTCTGGCTTCTCATTTGCTGTGCATGTCAGCTTCTTGTTTCAGCATTATGTACAGTTGTAATTCCCCGTTCCACATTGAATCACAGGACTGTATAGGATTTCTTGGCACCATTACTGAATAAAATCAAGCTGCTGGCTAATTTGTTTTTGCTTGTGTTAACCATTTAACTTGTCTTATTGTAACCTGCTCCGCTCGTTGACAAAACGATAAAGGACACCATTCTAATCTGGGTGAAGGAGACAAGCCTCTTTTCGAGGTAAACTGGGAGCCTTACAACAGAGGTGACCAAACAATTACCCAGTGATGGGCTGATATGAAAAGTTTCTTTCAGGCCAACTAATGATGTTGGTTTGGAATCAAATTCACTGAAATTTCTATATACATTTAAATGCAGAAAAAATTATACAAAAAGCTAAATTAGAAATAAATGTTGTCTAGTGCAGAAATGGACCGAAGGAAAAACAACTACGTAGTTTATCCTCGAGACCCCTAAAGTTAAAGATCCAACTTTGCAATAAAATAAGCATGCACACACACTTTGGTATCGATCTACTGGCCCTAATGACACAAAGATGATTACGACATGAAGATTTGCTATTTCATAAATTGAATTCACATATCCTGTAAATTTGAAAGCAAAAATAAGAGTTGAAGAGATTTTTCAAATGCAGTCCAATTTTTTTTTTTTCACCCTTTTGTGGCGTTATGGGCCAAATCAGGGGTTTGGGTATCTCTTCCTTTATCTGCATCTGCTATTTTAAATCCGGAACTAGAACAAAAAAATATTTAAAAATGACATGTATTATGCTGTAAGGAAAGATTCTGAATTATAATGAAATATGTTCATTTGTAGGCTTTATAGTTTGATGAGCTATTTCTTTTTAATAGGAAGTTTAGGATTTAGGATTGCTATTCATTATATTAGCTGCTTTGATTTAAGACCTTGATAAGCACATGAAAGTGTCTTTACCATCAGCATAGAGCATGCCAAATGCATCACATTGCTATGTAGTGTTAAGCCTCGCATATACTCAGCCCTGCAATTATTCAGGTTCATCTTTAAAGTTCTGCAGATGTATACTTTAACTGCTTATCCATTTTGTTATCATTTGTAACCAAATCAGCTATCTAGACTTTATGATGCGCACCCACTTGTAAACCAGTAGAATTGTGTATGTAAAGTAAATTTGCAGATATGCACAATATCACTGGTTATGGTCACTGCAAAGAAAGCCTAAATAATGACCCCATTTTTGATAATGGGCTGCTTTTGAGTTTATTAATGCAATAATGTTGTTTTCATAATGGTCACATTTCATTTTTAACAAATCAAATATATAAAATGTATTTGAACTTAAATATTTAAAAAAATCTTTAATATTTAACCCCAGTCCTGCTGTGTGAACTGTCAAAACAAAACAAGTTTCACAATTTGTGCAGATACGTGGAAAGATTTTGTACAAAAACCTTTATTTCAAGAGCATTTAAGAACATTAAATACAATATAAAATAAGTGTTTAGATCAGAAGACTAAATCTGAATAAAACAAACATTTACCATTAATCAATGTTTCTTAAAAAAGAAAAAAAAAAAAAAACCAACATCACACAACATTAAGATGAGGAGATAAGTTCTTTTCATGTCAGATGACTTAAGATTTGAAGACGTCTATCACTATATGCATAATGCAACTGTTAAGCATTGTAAAATGCCACATAGTGTTCTGATACACCTCTAAACACAACTGAATCATCATTGAATATATTATCCAGAAACATTTTGAACTTATTGGGGAAGTTGGCTGTTTGGGTCCAAAGGTAACAGGCTTTGAAAATGATCAATCGCTCTTCTCTTCATTCTGGTAGTGTCGGTACTCCGGTTTGAGCTCCCAGGTGTTCTTGTGGGTGCCTTTGACATTGTATATGCCAATGTCTCGAAGAATCTCCTTCAGGTAAATCTACAAATTAAGAAAGGAAGATTTTAGAGGTAGCTCTTAGTCGTGGGACTCCTGTGAACATCAAAGACTGACACGGAAGAGAAGAAATTGTTAAAAAGTTGTTTTCTTTGCACACAAAAAGTATTCTCATAGTGTCATAAGACTAAGGTTGAAGTGCTGATGTCACATGGACTATTTTATTGATGTCCTTTCTACCTTTCTGGGTCTTGAATGTGTAAGATGCGTTGCTCCTCTATGAGAGGGTCAGAGAGCTCTCAGATTTCATCAAATATCTCAATTTGTGTTCTGAAGATGAATGAAAGTCTTATTGGTTTGGAACGACATGAAGGAGAGTAAATAATTTGACAATTTTCATTTTCGGCTGAACTATCCCTTTAAGCGGCAAATCAACTTAAGAATGATTTCTACCTACCTGGTCTCGTGGCATAAACGTACCTGAGTGCACTTTTAAGCGATACGCGAAATACGTACCAATAATATCACTGCAGTTTCCAATATAAATTAATACTACAGGCAATAAAACTCAGACACCTTTAATTCCTTTTCACACAAATTAATACAATTAATAAAGTGTCATTTTCGCACAATTACTTCATGTTATGATTTTAAAACAAAATTAATATGCTGGGAGATTTGAAAACTGTGATTAGATGTACTGTAGGAGCTCCTATTCGAATCTCATGTAAAAATGGTTCGACAAAAAAGTTCTAATCTGCATATAAGAAAGTTGAAATGACACCGTTCCATCAATAAATGTGTTTTATATCAGTTTTGCATTTCTTAACACTATTGGGTAGATTAAGGCCCAATCCCAACACTATTTTATATCCCATCCCCTTGTCCCTTGAACCAGAGTGTCAAGGGGTAGGGGTGAAAATATTCCCCTAAGAATTGGGACAGACACCACTACTATGCCATCCCATGTCATCATACGTCGTCTAGCTGCTACAATACACACATATACTGGTGTGCATTAGAGCCTTTAATTACCAGTCTGTATTAATGCACTTCTTACTGACACACACACACACATATATATTGGAAATTATATTTTTCAGCAACGAGAGGATAAAATCGCAGTTTTTAAGTAAACTCACCGTAAAAAGAGAAACGCACTGACATCTCTCTCTCTCTCTCATCAATATTTGAGAAAAGGGTTTAACGATGTCTAATAATTGGGGGAACTAGCCCCCCTCATTGTCAACGGTGGTTTTCACCCTGATCAGACAAGAAAATATGTTGTGGTATTACCACACAGTCTGTAATGAATGATATGACGTTAGTAAATATTAGCGATTTTTGCAAACATTTCTTTGTGTAACATGACCGTTAATATGAACTCACGATTGAATGTAACATTAAACAAATGATTACTTTTCATTAAAATCTTAATTAATGCCTAAAAGGCTTACATTTTTATGTCTTTTCATTCGCTCGAGCAGCAATGTTGCTTCAGACATGAATGCACAAAATGGAGGAGTAGGGGAAAGGGAAAGGGCTAAGGGGTAGAACTGGGATTGGGCCTAAGTGTGGGGTTTGGTGTAGGGCATATTTCCAAAAAGATAGAACATTAACTTTTAGCGACACTCCCCGGATATTTGAATTCTGAACCGCTGCAATATGTACCAGAAGCAACATCATAAAAACACAGCAGTATGTACCTATTTCAACCTCATAAAAATGCACAAGGTTCATGAATTGAACCAGTATTTTAGTGCCACTCAGTGGCCATTTCCCTTTGAAACTGTGGCGAAACGTGCAGTAAGGTACGTAAAAACCTTTCACAGAGGTACGTTTTTTTATGAGACCAGGTTGATTTCTACAAGATCATGTGACACTGAAGACTGGGAGAAATGGACTTACTAACCCCAAACGTTTGAACAGTAGTGTATATGTTATTATGTAATGTAACTCACCACAGGCTGTTTTGTGATGTCCACCAGATCCTTAATGTTATAATACTGGTGCTTCTCAAAAGCAGAGAACAGCATGTCCAGCACCTGCTGTTTATCTGCTCGTGCCCTCTTCCCTTCTTCTTTCTTCTTCTTTTCATAATCCAGCTGAGGGGAAAAAAGGAACAAAGAGTTTCCATCAACAATAGACTGCATATAAGATACTTCAGACATCTGTTTTATGATGCAAAAGCTTGGCCTACATTATAGGCGTGATTAGCCACAGGTTTGTAGTTGGTGGTAACTGCTTTGTCGAGCTGTTGAGAGAACCTGAGGGGTTTAGATAACTCCTCGATCTGCAGTCTGCGAAAAAAATAAAAAAAATAAGACAACAACATCATTTAGGAGTTCTAGATATGAGAATACTGAAGCTTTTATCAGACATTACAGATCTTGAAAAAATAGACGAAATAGATTTTTAAAAATAGACGTGATACATTTTTTAAGTCTTTCTGCCTTTAATTGCCTAAAGATTATGAATGTGTCAGGGAAAAACAGCAAGGAGGCTGCATTAACATTTTAATAATTCATTAATAAACTAGTTTGTTCTCAGTTAAGAAATGAAGTAGGCGAAAGTCTTGTCATCTCCACAGTAGTAGATGTGCCTGAATACATGTTTCATATGGATTACATAATCGGAGAATATCTGTTCTCCATTTGAGTTGGTTTATTTGAAACTTGACATTTGATTCTCTATAGATATATTCTTTTATGTCAGGAAGGCAAGCATGTGCTGATTTTCTGAGTTTCAGGCTCAAATTCACAGAGACAGAGATGGCAAAAAAACACATTCCGTTTGCTTTCATTATCTTACAAAGGTGCAACATAGAACCTTTACAGATTCAAAATATATATTACTCTTATCTGTTTGACCAGAAAGGAGGGTGGGAGAAAGAAAGTGAGGACACCAGCTCCTCTATCTGTTCTGCAGTCAGCGCGCTGCTGTTTAGCTTCCACACTTAGCTGAACATTAAATTGAGCGGCCATGTACAGTTGTTGCTACTTACATATTTCAGAGGATAAGCTATATTTGAAGTCGATGAATGATATGTGAGCATTTGGATGTCCTGCCCGAGTACTGTATTACCACAAAGACTTGAACGATCTGCACGAATTGGCTAATTTGGAATTTTATTCATCTATTTTTATTTTTCTAACAAACTGTTGGTCGACTATTAGGGGGCAGCCCCACTAAACAAACAGTAGAGTTTTTGGGTCACACATTAAACACTTATGAGTTTCTATGACAATTATAATGCTGTTTGTGTAGGCAGGTCACTAAATGTTGGAATGGAGCTCGTGTGTGCATATGTGAACATACTTCTTCAGCCTCATGTAGTTTTCACTGACGGCCGGTCTGCATTCAGCTCTCTGCACCACCATTCCTTCCAGTGCAATTTTATCTTTGTGAAAGAAGGGAGACATTAATACTCAGGGACAGTTGTAACTGTGTGCAATCACTGGCGCAACACACAGCCTGTTACTGCTCAGTCATTACATTAGCAGTGAGAGGCGCAACAGTGCATTCGCTGCTCCAGGCTGTGAAATTTTCAATGTAGCAATTCTTTTAATTAGGCAATATAAAGCATTTATAATAGCTGTTTTGCTGGCTGATTGTCAAATCAATGGCCATTAACAGTACAAGGCTTGACGTGGTCCTTCCTGGACCTCCACTCAAGCAGGGGGCGACGGTGAGCACTCACCTGGGCCTGTACCTGAGCCACCGGTCTCGGCATCTGACTGCCCTACAAGAGGGATGGCAACATGAGAACGAGGGGGAGTACATGCCAAATTAATCACGGCAGGCCAAGCCTCACGGCAGCTTCTTACACAGCAGTGAGCGAAAGCATACGCACAAATAAACAAACCACGCAGATATGACCAACAAGCCACACAGAACCTCTGATCACTCAGTTAATGAGTTATCTTCATTGATACCAATGAGGAAATTGATCTAAATTAATCCAAAAACCACAAACCAATGGTACCCTGATATCAAGGATATGGAGATTCATATAAATCACTGGATTTGTTTTAAGGAAGAAATTAATACTTCTCAAAAGTTGATTTTTTTTTTTTTTACATTGTTACTTTTTTGTTTTGTTTTTTTACTTTTTATTCATTATCCTGAAAAAAAAGATAATAAAATGAATCAAAAAATATTAAACAGCACAACTGTTTTCAACACTGATAATAAGAATGGATTTTTAATTCATTGTAGCAGTCACAGGAAGAAATTACTTAAAGAAACTTAAAATATATTAATGTAGAAAAAATTTACGCAATAATATATTGTTTTAATACAAGAAAATCGTAATATTTCACACCAAAAAAGCGTATTTTGGGTCAAATAAATACAGCATTAAAAAATTAATTAAAAATCACTGAGCCTCATGTTTAAATAACTGATCCCAGGTCACTTAACAGAAGAGACGTGACCAGGCTTTGGAACTCAGGCACATTCACAACAACTAAAGAAATCCCCACTGTCACTACAAACAAAAAAAAAAAAAAATATTAATTAGCACGACAACTGTAAAGAGTTGGTCATGCACACACAGCACCCAAGCTACACAACACAACTTCATGTTAATCAAGGAATAATTAAGGCAGTGAGCAGATTTGGTTTCTAAAATCAGTGATACTTGAAGGCCCATTCTAATGTCTTCTACCATTACAACACCACAATCACATACACTGATTTAGAGGCAGAGGTTAGCAACTGCAAAAGCTAAAGAGACCAGATGAAAGTTATTACAACCTAATATCTGATTCATCTCACACAACAGACAAAGTTTAGAGAGAAAAACTGAACAGAACTGGAGGAAGAGAGTAAAAGGTAACTGAAGTATGTGCAGGAAATCCCAGAGATGGCACAACATGACTTACCCAGTGAACTGTTTGAAAGCAAAAGTTCAGTTAACAGGAAAAAAACTATGATTCTTTATAATAACTTTTATTCAAATGTAAATATCTAACATTATACAAGTCTTAGCATAGTTTACACATTCAGAACTGATTAACATTTTATTAATCATGGACGGCACTAAATCTTATCTCAACATTTAATGAGTGGCTATGCTATTTTTAATTTGTAAGACTTAGTCAAAACAGTCTTGGGGTTAATTTACCTGATTTTGTGTCTATTTGTTAATTTTTTTAGGTTTGTGGGGTAAAAAAATATAGTTTGTTGAAACCAGAATTGGTACAAAATGCCCCAACTGGCATGTTGTTACTAGTGTTCAGTTTAATACAAATCCATATTGTAATTAATGGGTTTATTATTCAGTATTTTCATAAATTAGACGTAAATTTCAGGCATCTCTGCTTTTCGTCAAACCTAAAGGTTAATTGAGTGAAATCAAGTGTTGTTGCTATTATGAATATCTTTAAAATATGGGTATATACAGACATACACACACACATTCTATAAAAGATTACCCAGAGAGCGAGTTTTAAGCTTAGTATAACAGCATTTTTAGAAATATTGTGGTTCTGAAATCACATTACATTGGAATTATGTCCTACTAAAAGTACCAAAACTCTTCATCATAAAGTAAAAATGCTCTTTAAAATTTAAAATTAAATCTAAAGATATTAACATCATTAAATAATAGTAATGATGATTTTTTTGAAAGACTACATAATATTACTATCAGCATGAGTAATAATCTAATTTATTCTGTATACAATACATCACTACATTAAAATACTACATCAACATTCTCATGAATGAATGAATTAATTAATGAATTAAACATTTGGTACTTAGATTTTTCCTCTTATACATACTTGATCATCTGAATATTTTTTGTGTTCTATTGTACACTGTCCTATATGTCCCAGGATTTTCTCATCTCTGTTATTATACTATCTCACTATTTGTACTCTTATCTCTCTTTTTCTTTTAAATATACATTATAAATAATTTTACAGTCCATGGAATGCAGCTGATGTACATTTCACTGCTGGTTACATATACTTCATATCTGTATATGAATCTACTTTAATTTCACATCATTTAAATGCACAGCAGTCAACAGTTTTACATGCAGTGAGATCCTGGTTCTCTCTCACCTGAAGAGTTCTCAGTGAAAACAGCCAGAGTCTGTCCACCGACCGTCTGCAGAGTGAATGGATGTTCTCTGGGGGCTCGTACCATGGAGGATTTCTGCCCAACGGTGTCTAAGGTGGTCAGCTCCTCATTGAGTGTGAAAGACACCTGTCGATCAATCAGAAAAACATTGAGTCCATAGACAAGTCTCAAATACAAAAACACTGAATGTTTAAAGACTTACGAGTTACCTCTGCTTTGCCTTGATTCCTGCACAAACAAATTGTTAAACTGTTAATGTTTTAAATGAACGTTGTGCTTGTGGTATTCCATAACATATATATCGCATTTATTTTTGCTTCATACTTGCATATTCGGAGCTTTCCAACTTCTCCTCTCCCTGTGGCTTTGGCCCATTGCTGTGACAAATACTTTGGGACCTTTATGAAGTTTATGCAAACATAGCTTTAAACCAATGCCCATATTTAATATGGTTTTAATAATTACAAGGCAAAACATATGAACCACACTGCCAGGCGTGATATTGTAGAGGCTAAAAACTGGCTGCACAAAGCAGTTCATCATCGAGCTATTTAAATCACTTACTTTGACCAACCATACGCCCGTGTTCTGTTTTGCACCAGTTAAATCAACGTCTCCTTTGTCTGACATGTTTGTTAATAGTTTAAATATTTATATTCTAATTATTTAATGTTGATTTAATACCCCGCGACCACGCTACACACTCGTAAGCTAACACACCATCAACAACAGCGAAGGTTGTATGGTAGCCTGTTTGGACCAAAAAAAGAAAAGCGTGTTGGTTAATACATGCAACATAGTGACAAAATCCTTGAATTTGTAAGACAGTTAACAAAAATAAAAAGGAGGCTGGTGGACTCATTATTATTTAGCTCATTACCATATCTCATAATAGTACAGATTTTTTTTTTACGTCGCTTTGTCATTTTTAGTCCAAATAAACACTACTCGATTTATTTGTTAGTGAACATGTTTTTGAGAATAGAATGGAAGCCCTTAGGATAATAAATCATGGTTGTTCAAAAAAATTTAAATAAACCTTGGTTACTATAAACAAGATAACCACAAATGAACCATGAGTTTGCTACATTACCCATATTTTAACAAGTACACTAACCCTACCCATATTTAATTATATAAAAAAGTGGTTGTGAAAATGGCAGTCAATACGCCAATATATATATATATATATATATATATATATATATATATATATATATATATATATATATATATATATATATATATATATATATATAGTTACTATACTTTTTATGGTGATAAAACATTGGTTAATTTTCCTAAGGAATAGAATAGAATAAAATAGAATAGGTATTTATTTACAGAAATGAACACTGTACATTTATGATAGTATTAAAACCTCCAAGAAACAATTCAGTTGAGCCTTATAGCCACGAACCTACATGGTTAAAATTATATCGCAATAAAATAATAAAATATATTTTTACATGGGGCAATAAAAAATTATATTTGGACCATGACGATTATTTGCATTATTACATAATGGCTATGAATTAGTAATAGTGTATTGATTAGGAAATATGTAATGGATTTAAATGGTAAATTAACAACAGCATAAATAAAAGTACAGCAAAAAACTAGTGATATAAATACTTTAGAATTTAAATTTTTAGCAACATTGTGCTGAGTTTTTTTTTTTTTTTTCATTAATGTAATAATAATTTGGTATACATCCTTTCTGTCTGTTATTGTTATAGAGTGAAGTACGTTTGAGTCAACTTGGAAAAGTCTAGGAGGAAAGCACAGTCTGGTGAACAAACCATGACTCAAAAACATAAAACTGAAAGAATTCAGGGGAGTTCAATGGATATAAACGATAATAGTTAAGTATTCATTACCTATCAATAAAAAGGCAGCCTAAAAACTTGCAGAAGTCACAAAATTACAAAACTTTTAATGCATTATATCTTACGATTAGACATTGGAGGGAAAAAATGAAAATTCAGGAGGAAAAGTTGGTCCTCCTAATTTTACATTTAACTGTCAACAAAAGCTCATGATGTTTTGATGATGATGATGATGATGCTCAAAGATTCCAGTTCAGTAAAAAACACCCATTAAAAAATACAAATCTTGACAACGAGAGATAGGTTTGTTGAATGTCCCTCACAGGAACATGCGGTCTTTGCTGTGTGAAAAGCGGGTGTTCAGCTCTTGTGACTTCTTGAGCAAAGCTTTTTTTCTGAGCCTCATCAAACCGATTGACTTGGAGGTCTGTGTCTCTGTCGAAAGGTGTTCTTTCCACAGGCTTGTTGGCATCCTCCTCAGCTTTTCTTTTCATCTTTTGAGTGTGCATACTGATGAGAGATTCACCACACTTGGACTCCTAAAAAAGACATTGGCATTCTGAGACTGAAATTCACATTTTTATACTTAAGCAGTTAACTGAACTTACATTATATTTTGAAACTTTTTCAGCCATCTCAAGCTCTTTCTGAGATAGACGAGGTCCATCATCCTTGGCAGATTCACCTTTTTCCTTAGCTTCTAGTCGTTCCTAGGAAAGACAAACAAGAAGGGAATTTCCAAACGATCCCTGAAATCCCTCTTTTCCAAAACCCAGGGTTAATAAAGCTTGTATTACCTGCAGAATCACATATGATGTCACTGGAAAATCAATGATGACTCTCCACAACAATCCCCACATTTCACATCTGAACTCAATTACATTTATTGCTAACTCACCCTAGCTTTTCGCTCACGCTCAGCGGGAGTGTCAGTCCAAACGGAGCGGTCTTTGTTCTCAGGGCCTGATCTTTTCTTAAAGGTTCGTGCTTCCAGGCCCACGTGCTGCAACTCAGGAGGCAACTCAGTCATCCAGCTCTCTCTGGAGACCACTTTGGGGCCGGTCTAAAAGCAGAAGAGTCCCAGGCTGTTTAGTCCGCCCACTTATGGGATTAAATCCAAATCTATTTTAATGTTGAACAAAGCGAATCAGTCAAGTTCTTTATTGTCATTGTGCAAGCACAGCAAAATGACTTGTCCTGGGGTATGAAGTATGCAAACAGAAATAAAAACTGAAAGTATATACAGTATATAAGTTCCTGTGGCTCACTGGTAGAGCATTGCTTTAGCAGCGCAATAGGTTGTGGGTTCGATTCTCAGGGAACACATGTTAGGTAAGAAATGTTAGCCTGAATGTACTATAAGTCGCTTTGGATAAAAGTGTCTGCTAAATGCATAAATTCAATTCAAATCCAATATAAGGCTTAAAATAAGAAGCATGTGCAAAGATATAAAAATACAAAAGTGAGAAGTGAGAAGAAAAAAAAAAAAATAATAATAATAACATGGTAGATTATGATTAATAATATATCCAAAATACTAGCTGATTTAATAGATTTAAAAATACATGAAAAGCTCTTACATCCACTCCTGTAAGTTTGTCCTTCATTCTCTGAGCTCTTCTTTCAAAGTCCAAGGCCACAGAGTCCTGGGACGGTCCTTTTGATGGTATGGGTCCAACAAGACATTTTCTTCTTCTCCTTCACCACTTGACACTTCTGGTGTACAGCCTGGTGGTAGAGCTGGTCCTAAATATCCTCTAGCACCTTCAAAATTTATGTATCAAATATAATACATTATAATTTATAGGGTTGACTATCTCCCAAAAGCCTAAAAATCCTTTGGATATATAAAAAGGGATTAATTTGTGACCACCAAACACCTTATTGAATACGAATCCCTGAGAAACACATTTATTTGGAGACCCATCAAGTATCATACTTTGAAGAAGGTCTGTTCCTAGATGATGATGAGTATTTGGCTCTCTTGAACACGACCTCCTCTTGATCACTGTCTTCACATGAGCTGGAGGACTCTGAAGCTTTATATCTTGGAAGCAAACCTGGACCTTTAACTGGATGCAACATGAATTATTAATTACAATCTAAAATAATGTACTGAATGACTTAACTGTTATTGGGATAAAAGGGGAAAACACCTAAAGGCAATCAGCTCTGTTGTGCATTCGCAAATACAAAATAATAATAATAATTAAAAAAAATAATAATAATAATAGGCCTACATACATATATATGTATATATATATATATATATATATATATATATATATATATATATATATATATATATATATATATATATATATAAGAACACATTTTCAAATATCCGGTCCTGAATTTTAGGTAGATTTCAAACTAAGAGTCCTGTTCCGGCGGAGTCCTTTAGGTGGCGCATTATTTTTCATCAAACGCGTTTCTGAGGCAGACGCTCTTTAACGAAAACTTCACTTCTCTTCTCTGTTGTCAGGCGTCGTTGTTCCTAGGGAGGCGGGACGCTTAAAAACAACAGTCAATGTAATAAATAAGTAAGATTTTAATCATAAAACACATTTTTCACCCAACATAAGGCATTTTAAAATTTGACATCGCACATAAATTTTTACTGTGTCGTGTTTTTCTAGTCAAAAGGCTGCGAACGTCAGGTAAGTTAGTTAACCTGAAATAACCGAATTTGTTGTCTTGGTTTGTCCATCTGTCATTGCTTAGCGACTAACACCTTATCCGTTATCCGTTAATTCTGCGCTTGAGCTTCTGAGCTTCTCTCCTGACGACTGACTGCTAATAACCCACGTTTACCAGTTGTAGAAATTGGAGGACCAGTCCTATTTCCTTACATGATAAGTCGGTAGGACGGTTGACTGGAGCGGTGTCGAGATGCCCCCTAAGAAGCCAAAGAGCGCCACGGCAAACATCTCCAGCTCCATCGAGTCTGAAGACATCAGTCTGGAGACAACAGTCCCCACAGAGGACATCTCGTCTTCAGACGAGAAATATGGAACAGGGAAGGTCACAAAACAGCTCCTGGAAAGAAAAGAGCTGCTTCATAACCTCCAGAAACTGAAGATAGAGCTCTCACAGAAAAATCTGCTCATAGACAACCTCAAAGTGGACCATCTTACCAAGGTAATGGCTGGTGACCTCCGAACTAATGTCTACATTGCATTGGAATAAGTTTGGAAAGTATCTGAACTTTGTTTTGTCATCTATAAGTGTTTTGCACATTCATTTGTAGATAGAGGAGCTGGAGGAAAGGCTGAACGATGCTCTCCATCAGAAACAGGTGCTCTCTCTGCGTCTGGACAGCCAGCTCAAACTACAGCAGGATGAAAACAGGTTAGTTTGCACACAGTTTGACTGAGAAAAAGATCCACTGGAAGCAGGGATGGTCAATATATCCAGGGTCAGATTGGTGTTGGCTGAATAAATGTTTAGTGGAATTGGTTTGATGATGCTGAATATTTTTAAACCAATAAATGATAGCATATTTCTAGTTGTCCTACTTACTGTTAATCACAAATAATGATAGAAAACGTACTCTGTTTTAATCATACTATACCTATATGTAATGTTCTAAATAATAATTATACTAGTTACTAATTACTTAATAATGAGGAGTTGTTTTTTACAGTATATGGCCCCCCCAAAAAGTTTGATAGCTAGTAATGTAAATCAATAAGATCTTTATAACAGATTATAAATGTCTGAAGACATTTTACTTGATAAAAAAAAGTATGAACATAATCAGACGACACAACACTAGGCATGTAGAAGATTGTGCACAACAGGATTTTCAGCAAAGATTTAATCCTGTTGGTCATTAAGAGGTCTTATAAATATCTCAAGTATGATACAGTAGGCTTCATGGGGTTGAGTGTGTCTTCTGCTTCTGCAGGAAGCAGCAAGTCTTGAGGAAGCAGGAGATGGACACCATCATGCTCAGACAGAAGCAGCTGGAGGAGACCAACCGTCAGCTGTGCGATCGAGCAGGTGATCTCCGCAGGAGCTTGAGGGACCTGGAGCTGTCTGAGGAGAAGTACGCTGAGCTGAAGGAGCTGCCTGAGGACAAACTCACCATCCCTGAATACGTGGCAGTAAGCACCGAATTATCTGGAACTGGAACTGGAAATAAAGATATGTTATTAGATACATTTATTGGTGCTATTAATTCCTCCCAGTTCTTAAAAGCTATAATGTGTGTTGTACACAAACACATAGATTCGGTTCTACGAGGTTGTGAACCCGCTGAGGGCTCTTGTGACTGAGCTGCAAGTGAAAAAGTCTGACCTGAACGAGGATCTGGACAGTCATCGGAACCAAATGAGATCACTAATGGAGGTGTGGAGAAAAAAATACTTTCCCTTTTTGGATACTAGTTTTACTTCAAGTACTACTCTTTAAAGTCAGCATGGAATCTATCTATCTATCTATCTATCTATCTATCTATCTATCTATCTATCTAGTTCTACACTTTAAAGTCAGCATGGAAATCTGTCTGTCTGTCTCTCTGTCTATATGTATATGTGTGTGTGTGATTTTTTTTTTTTTTTTAATGATTTTCTTAAATGTATGTTGTAAATTTATTTGAACAATTCTTCTCTTCATATGTTTAATCTTGTCTAATATTTAACCTTGTAAGATTTAATAAGAATGATCGTTTAATCAAAGTGTTTTCTAATGGAAGCGACAGACTTCTCTCTGGTGATAATATGTATAGTTTAGTCCGCTTTAACAGTTTATGCAGTTTTGAGTTTGACGATTAACTATTTTGATTGGCTGTTCTAATTTGCACTGGTATAAATGCAGACTCAAGTATTCCAGACAACCGTGAAATAATCTTTCTTATTGGCATTACTGTTATTTGCATTTTTTGCCGCTATCCCATGTCCCAACCAGAGCTATGAGGAAGAGAGGAGAGCGCGCTCGGAGCTGGAGATCCGCTGTCAGAGAGTCACGCTGGAACTCGCTGACACCAAGCAGCTCATTCAGGAAGGAGACTACAAACGAGAGAACTATGACAAAATCAAACGGTGAGGGAAATGTCCTGCTAGACCACAAGAGCAGGCAACCTTTCTCTTTTAGTATCCTCTGTTCACATGTACACTCCATTCAAAAGACTTTTACATTAAAAATAAAAGAAGATGAAATAAATGCACGGCTGCTGAGGAAAAGAGACTTTCAAAAACATTACTAATGTTCTAATGCTGTTGTGGTTGTGTGTCCACAGAGATAGAGATGGGTATGAAACAGAGGTTAGAGAGTTGAGAAAGAAGTTGGAAATGCTGGACCTCACACACACTGCCCTGACCAAAGAGAGGAATGACCTAAATAAGGAGGTAAGATGACTGACAGATCAGCATTTCCATTAGGCCAATTATTTAGTTAACCGATTGAGCCTTGTTTAAATGATCAACATCTAAGGTTCACACTTGATAATAAAGGTTCTAAAGAAAATCTAAGGTTCACACTTGATAATAAACAATGTTTCAGTTTATTTTCTTTGTAGACATATGTAGATGTATTTAGAGAGCAAGGTATGGTTCCTGTATATATGTATTTGAAAAAAAGAAAAAAAAAAGAAGAAAGTCCATTAACAAGGATGATGGTACATGTCATAACTGGCACACTAGTCATGAGGGCAACTGGTAGCCATATGTTAACATAAATCTGTCTTGTCTCCTGTTGCTTAACTTAACTCTTTCTCACTGTTTTTCCTTGTTCCTCTGCAGGCAGCCACTCTGCAGCAGTCTGTAACATTGATGCAGAAGGACAAAGAATATTTAAACAGGCAGAACATGGAGCTTAATGTGCGCTGTGCTCATCAAGAAGACCGTCTGGACAGACTGCAAACCCAGCTTGAAGACACAAAGAAAGCCAGGGAAGATGCCTATGAGAAATATGTTGCTTCTAGGTATGTGTGATAAATAGTAAGATTGGTGCATTCTTTTTACTTTTTCCTACTGTTAAGTTAAATGAGCCATACAGCATTGGTCTCTATTAAGAAGATTGAATGATATAAAAAGATGGGCCAAATCTGGTGAGTATTGTGGCAGTATACTTGGATTTGGAGCAGAGATCCATTAATGATGTCAAATCTTTTTGTGAAGTCATTACAGTTGTGCTGTTTGCGTCCCTCCACCAGAGATCACTATAAGACAGAGTATGAAAACAAACTGCGTGATGAACTGGAGCGCATTCGAATGAAAACCAGTCATGAAATCGAGAGCCTGCAGAGGGCTTCTAAAGAGATGTATGAGAGAGAGAACAGGTGAGAGCATGCCTACATGTCTCTGACTGGACAGGGACAAATCCTTGAAAAAATCTTTGATATAAAAATAAATTATAATAATAATAACCTAACTGTTTACCATGGAAAACCTGGGTATGTAAGGAAGTTTTAGAATTAGGATTTCCTGTCCTGGAAGTCTCATCGGAAATCTTAAAAAATCATAGAAATTTCAATAAGAAATATAAATATTTCTAATTATTCTTCTGTAAAGATATTTCATTGGCTAGAAATAACTCTATAATGTTTAAGTCATTATCATTATTTAATGATGATCCTTTAATAATAAATGACAAGCAATTTATATAAAAAAAAAAAAAAATCGGGGGGCTGAACATAGTTTCTTATGTTTGTCTTCTAAACATTGTTCGGAAAATTAATGCAATAATGCAACTAGATACTGGATACTTTCTAGATTTAGTTTTTATAAATCTTCATCATATTTTTCTATGATATTCCTTCATCTTGAGTCAGCAGTGTGGTCGATCGCTGCACCCCTAGTGACCAAAGACAAAATAGTCTTAACATTAAAAGTAATGAATATCTAGTAGCTACATCTAAAGGATATCTGATTAAGGCTGTGCGATTAATTGGAATCGGAATAAAATGGCGATTTGAGCAGGCTCGATTTCTAAATCGCTTTATAGCACGATTTTCCGCAGCCCTGACCTCCGCAGTATGCTATCCGAAACAATCTGAAAAGTAGCGCACCTGAGTGGAGCCTAACCCCGGGTTCACACACACTGTGACACAGCCCATGTTAACGGATCAGAACATTCACACTGCACACGGTAAAAGATGAGAACAGAAAAGGTTATAAATAGAAAGGTGCGAAAAGAGCACAAAGAGAGTTGTGATTGCGCAGGACAGGAGACACGTTGTAAGGTAGCGTGTATCTGAGCCTTATACAATCTATGATCTGAGCATGCGCATCTGGTTTTGTTAACCGAGCAAAGGAAATCTGTGTGCGAGTGGATAGATTCACGCTCACACATTACTTTAATTTGCTTTCTCCTTACAATAACGGCACTCTCATTGCTGCTTCTTAACCGCGTACACATAACTTACTGTATACGCAATGCAAACGGAGTACGTGTGAACCTGTATAATGTATAACAAATCTATTTCAACACCTGAGGCGTCGCTACAGTGAGCTCTATGACCAAAGCATGGCAAAAAAGAAAAATAAATCTCAGGACACGGTTTTTATTTATTTTTTTATTATTATTATTTTTTGCCATATGTTTTTATTATTATTATTTTTTGCCATATGTCTAGACATTTTGTTTGACATCTTTACTTAGTGATTATTTTGACTTATGTGTGTTCTAGAGACATGTTACAACTTTTTGAAAAACCTCTCATTGGTTTTCTTTTGCAAATAGGTTTCATATTTATACTGCATGCATTTATGACTGTAAAGCATATCGGTGTCAAAATCATGATTAAAATATAAATCGCAAAATTGATCAGAAAATCGTGATAGGTGTTTTTGTCCAAATTGCACAGCCTTAATTAAAATCTAACACTGCTTTATATTTACTCTTGCGCTACCACAATGTAATTTTTTCTGTACACCGTATCAGAGCAACATTATCCTTGTAAGTTGTTTTGAAAATTGGCACTTGTCTCATTTCATGTCAGCCTCCACATTTTACAACTTGTTTTGTCCACTTTTGTGGGACTATAATTCCTTATTAACTGTATTTATGCCATCTGTCTGCATTAAAATGACTTATTTGTTAAATATCAGTGGAAGGATGGGGTTTGCTTGTTTGCTTTTTACATGTAACTAATGAATGGTGAAATGAACCGGTATTGAACGATCATTCTTCATATTGTGTCAAGGCTTTAAAGCACACTTAACTTAAACCTGTGCTACATAATATATAGTATTGTGTCAGGAAATGTGTTAATTACTCTTTCAGAAACCTTCGTGAAACCCGAGATAATGCTGTTATTGAGAAAGACAGAGCACTGAATGCAGAAAGAGATGCCCAAGCCAAATATGATCAACTCTTAGACCAGTAAGTTCATACACACCTCTCACATATGCGTGACAATCTCTAGCTGTCTTTATATTCTGATTGACATTTACTCAATAAAAAAACACTATTGAGCAAATACATGTACCGGAATTCTTGCCAAATCATCATTCAGTAGAAAGAAGAATGACGGCTGAATGTGTGAATCATACAGTTTTAATACACCAGTGAAATCTGTGAATAATGCAAAGACGCCATACCTTCTTGGCATTTTGAAATCAGGATTAGGGTGGGTATCGATTGCGTATTATTGATACCAATATTGTTTATCGATACCGATACTTTATGATACTGTTATAAAAACTATTTGGTGCAAAAGTGAAAAGTTGTTGAATTATCAAGTTATTTTATTACTGCTGAACTTTAGCAACTGTATTAAAGTTCTTCAGGCAAGAACAGTGAGTTTTTTTTCTTTGTGTTTTATGTTACTAACTAGGTCTGTCACTTTTAGTTTGAAAATCGATTGCACAATCGATCGCACCAACCAAAAAAAGTTTAGAAAATGAAAATAGGGAATCGATTTTAACCAAATATGTACACTATTAATAAAAAAATAATTAAACAATAAAAAAATACATATAACAAAACTCACAAAAAAGCATAAAAAGAAAATAAAGAAATCCGAAAGTGCAGTATGCGTTGCGAAAGCTAGAAAGAAAATACCAGCAATTTAACGTGCCTATAAGACATAGTGACGTCAAAAGCAACCTCTCTGCGTTCACACCAAATGCAAATAGAGTGTCTGGCCCGAATGATTTCAATGTTAAGTCAATGTAAAGACGCGTTTACGCACGTATAGAGGTCTCGCAGCATGGTAGACGCGAATTCCCTTCATTCACGCATCTAGTTACAGGAGATTCTGAGTTATGAAAAGGACCATTGCAAGCTGACAGCGACTGACTTTTGTGGTGGAAAATTGGCAGTAATACCCCCACCTTGCGCAGCTGTACCTGAGTGTCCCTGGGACATCAGTACGTTCGGAGCATGTCTTCTCAACAGTTGGACATACAATGAATTAAAAACGCTCTGCTCTGGACCCTGAAAAGTTTGATCGACTTGGATTGAATCATTATTTAAAATAATTTTGGAGATTTTTGAATTGCCTAAATCATAAATGCAGCCGGGTTGAAGCTTGCAGTGATGTTTTTTTGTTTATGTTATTGCAGCAGTCCCCCCTGCATATATTTTTTTCGAGAATGTTGCACTCCTATTGCTGTTTGTTATTCTGCACTTCATGCCAATAAATAAGAAATATTGCTGACTTTTGCGTTTCCAGCACTCTCTTTACGTTCATCCGTTATTTTACGTTGAAAAAGGAAACGTCTTTTTTTTTTAGACATGGAAAATCGATTTTACAATCGATTCAACTAACACTTATGTCTTAAAAATCGAAAATGATTTTTTCACAAAAGTGACAGCCCCATTACTAACATTGGAGGAATAGTCCACCCAAAAATGAAAATTGTGTTATCATTTAAAACAACACTCTCAAGTGGTTTTAAACCTGAATGAGTTTGTTTCTTCTGTTGAACATCAAAAATTATTCTGAAGAATGTGGGGAAACCAAACAGCTGCTGGTCCCCAGTAACTTCCATATTTTCTTTTTCCTACTATCAAATTCAAAATGGACGAGCAACTGTTTGGTTATCCACATTCTTCAGAATATATTCTTTTGTGTTCAGCACAAGAATAAATAAAAATGATTAGAAGTTTGGCACAACACGACAGAATTAAAATTTTTGGGTGAATTATGCCTTTAATGACAAGCGGCAGTATGTTTAGTACTGTCCTTATAAGAGCTACACGCATCTGTTTTTTTTCTCATTTCTTTACTTTCACTTTAGACATAATTAACTGTTTATATGTAAACCTTGCTGTGTTTTTGGAAGTATTAGCGCAATCAGTCGCTAACTAAGATAACCCAAGTAATCTGGTGGTTAAGCACATTAGAACAACATGTTAATTCAGCTTTAAAACGCACACAAATAATGCAGTTTTGTGATTGCAAAAATGTGCAGTGCTCATGAGTGTAACTCTAGGGAATGAACATTTGATGTGAATGTGTCTCACGAGTTCTAGTTGGAGCCGGGAGACATAATCCAGAGCATTGCTTGAGGTGGATGTTGTATTTTGTTAGTAAATGTTTCAATATATTACTACTTTTGCCTCCATTGTTAACTATTACACTATTGCTTTTAAATGTTCAAATGAATGAAGAATCCTAAAATATTAAGCAGCATAACTGTTTTCAACTTGATAATAATGAATGTCTTTTGGGCAGCAAATCAGCATATGAGACTGGTTTCTGAAGGATCATGTGACACTAAAGTACTCACAGCAAAAAAATCATATATAGAAAAATATATATATAGAAAATATATATAAAATATCTATCTATTTTGAACAGAAGTGTAATTGGATGGTTTTATTTCAAGGTGATTTTTTATTTATTTTTATTTATTTTTTATTATAATAATATTGTTAACTTTTGCATTTCTAAGCAGCACACAGTAGAGATGAGCTGTGGTGTTAATGCTGTTCTAGCCTTTGCGTGCGTTTGTAAATCTGTGAAAAGGACCTTTCTTTAAGGTTTTTTTTTTGTGTTTTGCTTGTTTTTTCTTGAAGTCAAACATTTCCGGCTTGACTGGATTCCTCTAAGGACAAATCAACTAATCTTCGAGTTAAGTGATGATAGACATGTCCATATACTGTCACTGTAAGTAAAAGTGGGTGTAGTCCGGTTTTTTACTCCGATGTCTATGTATGATAATCAACATGTTTACAAGTTGTAGGGAGGCATATTTCAACCTTTTTGTGTTCTTGAACATTAGTTCTTATATAATTAATAAATGCCTGTCAATGACAAGTAAACAGTCAAAGCCAAGATTTAAAAATATTCTGATTGTTGTCCTCCTGGTTATGAGTGCTATAATTACTTTTGGAGCCTGGGTTCTCAAGGAGGAATTTGTCGTACAGTATATATTCCCACGGTTTTAAAGCCTGTCGGACATAGGTGCCGAACATGCCTTTGTTAGTCATTCCATTGTGATGCATTGCAGTTGAATCCTTGCGTCTACACTGTCAAGATCAGGACACTATTGGTTCTGGACACTGGGCTGTGAAAGACGAATGTGAACAAATAGATGACATGACCAGAATTAAAGAAAATAATCATTGAGTTGCCACAGCTCCGTCAAGGCTCACTGAAAGGCAAATTTAGCATTTGAGCTCTGGTAAAACATGCTAAACGGGCTAGAAAAGAAAAAAGAGGGGTATTTGCATTTTGGTACACTCTACTGGTTCATGCCTGCAGCCAAAACATAGACCGTTGAAGCAAAGGCTTGAAAAATCCATACTTTAAATGTAAACCTAGTGTAGGTCTAGCTATACTTTTGTTAAAAAGTTTGGGCTCTGTAATTGTGAGACATTGCTTCTATTTGAACTGTTTCAATTTGAAACTAAGTTAGTATCCAGAACCAGACCGCAGTCTCCTATATTCTGTAATATGCTGATTTGCTGCTCAAGAAATGTTTCTTATTATTATCAGTGTTGAAGACATTAACGATGTTATTGTGGAAACCATGATACATATTATATTTTATACTTTAAATATCAAGTGTTTTTTTTTTTTTTTTTTTTTTTGGTGACCAAGTGCAAGTTAGTGTCACTTTCTTTTCACTTTCTTTTCACTTTCTCTGTAAAAACAAGCATAGACGGATGACATCCCCATATTGTCTAGAATTTTATTGTTATTTCTCAAAACTGGTTATGATAAGTGGTTAGCTTTTTTTGCTAAGTGGTTTAAATCTAATTTATTTTATTATAAATTTTGCCATTAAGGTAGCCATGAAAGATGGCATGGATGATTACAAATAAATAACAGATAAACAAACATTTCTATTGCAATTTAGTGATAGAAAATATGCTGTTTATAAAATAGCTTGTTTAAATGAGACTTGCATTACTCAAATTGAAATTTACAGAATATTTGAAAATGGGCACTGTTTGTCAAAATGGCAAAAATCTTGTGGTTTATTAAATTATTTTTTCTTACTTTACTATCACTTTCTCTTTCTTTTTTGCTCCTGCCTCTCTTTCCTCTTTTGCTGTTATCTGTATTCTCTCTTTTGTTATCTCTACACTTTAAGATGCGTCTTTCTTTATTGTGGTAGGTTATATGAGTGTCTAGAAGTGCAGGTTGTTGCCCCTCCTCTTTCTCCGGAGTGGGCAGCCCTTATTTGCCCATGTGAGAGGCATACGGTGTCACTGAGCTCCAGCCACATGCCTAGCATACCAGCAGATATGCTACACACAGTTGTTGGGCATACCCCACGTTTTTCAGCCCCGGGGAACGGATTGCTCGCATTCACAGAGAAGCTCGATCGAGGGCAAAAATGACAGATGCTCCTTTACCCTGCTCTGGAGAGGTCGAGTCTATGGTCCGTGGACATGTTGTCCAGCAACTCTATTTTGGGCTTACAAATTTAAGTGGGGGAAGGAGGAATAAAAATGAATGTTGCATTGCATTGCGTCATGCCGAGAAACAGAATGAAGCAAAAAATAATATTCTTGCAGTTGTCAAATATACTTGCAGGTGTGATTCCAAGATGACAAGATGTCTATGTAGCAAAGTAAATGCCACAAACATAGATGGTGGTACATGACAGTTTGTGATTCCTTTAAAATTTTCTGTATTTCTCCATAAATATGACCCAAAAGATCATCAGATTTTCACGCAAATCCTGAAATTTGACAAAGATAACCTAATCAAACAATAGAGACAATGACAATGATAGTATAACAATTATACTTTGTCATTTAGTTTTTCTAGAAAATGATCCAAAATCACATATCTATGTGTGGCAAAATCTCTAGGATTAGCAGCTAATTTGAAGTGAAATTAGAGTCCATTAGGTCAGAGGTGTTCTCAATTAATGGATTGCCTGTCAGGTGTGCTCTATTTTTTTTTTAATTTTTTTTTTTATAAAGAACAGGGATCTATCAAAGTTTGATCATGTTTGTGGAAGTGTGAACAAAGGAGATCTATGAGGACCATAGAAAAATAGTTTTTGTTGCTTATCAGGCTGGAAAATGTTACAAAACCATCTCTAAAGGATTTGGAATCCACAAAATTTAAAATCAGAGATTGTGTACAAATTGTAAGAAATTCACAACCATTGTTGCCTTCCAGAAGTGATAGTCCACAATGTTACAAAGGACCCAAGGGTAACTTCTAAGCAACTAAATGCCTTTTCTCACATCGGCTAATTTTAATGTTCATGAGTCCATTATCAGTAAAGCACTGAACAACAATGGTGTGTATGGCAGAGTTGCAAATAGAAAGCCACTGCTTTCTAAAAAGAATATTGCTTAAGATCATATGGACAAGCCAGAGGGCTATTGGGGAAAGATTTAATAGACGGATGAGACCAAAATCTAAATTTTGGGGTTAATGAGATGCGTTATGTTTGGAAAAAGGAAAACATTGTGTTCCAGCATAAGAACCATATCTCATCTGTGAAACATGGTGCTGGTAGTATCACGGTTTTACTGTATCTGGGCCATGACACCTTGCCATCATTGATGGAACAGTGATTTCTGAATAATACCAGCAAGTTGTAAAGGAAAATGTCAGTAAGTTAATGTTTTGGAATGGCAAAAGACAAAGGAGTCAAAGTTAACACCTTGATTCCAATTGAAATGTTGGATGGACTTGCAGCAAACAGTTCATAGGAGGAAACCCACCATCATCACAGAGTTGAAGTGGTTTACTACGGAGGAATGGGCTAAAATTCCTACAAGTTGTTGTGCAGGACTGATCAGAATTTACAAGAAAAGTTTAGCTGCAGTTAATGTTGCAAAAGGGGGTCACAAACAGATATTGTTTCTCAATAAATAAATGACAAAGTATTGTATATAATTTTGGCTCATTTGTTTGATTGGATTCTCTGTTTACTTTCAGGACTTGTGAAAATCGAATGATCTTTCAGGTCATATTTAAGTAGGAATATTGAGTTCACACACTTTCAAGCACCACTTTATATTTATCAGACAACCGCTCCTTACAACAAATTGTTCCCAAAGCTTCCTCACCCTCCCTTTTTGCCTGAATTTATGTAAATAAATAAGTTTAATATACTTTAAGCCAATAAATAGCTTAACAATATCCAGTCTTACTCCATAATGTATGATGGGAGTTGTCCAATTACATACAATTGGTCACAATTATTACATTAGGTGTTGGTCACCATTATGATGTCATATCATTTGTATTCTTTACAAAACTGCCTACATTTGGCTCGATGTCGGTGACAATGCACAGACAAAAGAAAAATCTTGACCTGCCAGTTTGGCCCCTCCATAGGTGTGGTCACGGTTTCAACCAAACCCCCTGGAGCTCTCCGAAATGTTTAAATCCTTCAGAGACCTGGCTATAAATGTAGGAGGACGCAAACAGATACTCAATCTGTTTGGGCATGTTGTGATTTGGGGTTTCAAGATAAATCAGTCCCTTTCTGCCCTAGGAAATCCACTTTGCATGTTAGAGACGACCGCATCTGATCTTGGCATCACCATAAATCACAATTTAAATGACAGTTAACACTGTTTTAAAAAAAAAAGCTGTGCTTTTGAACTGTGTTTATACAGAATCTTGGAAAAAAAAAAAGGTTCCACAAAAATGTAAAGCAGCAAGACTCTTTTTGACATTGATGATAATAATAGTAATAATAGCATTGATGATAAATGATGATCTTTTGAGCTTTATGTTCATCAAGGAAACTACTAAGCAGCACAACTGTGATTGTATAACTGAATAACATCAACTGTGATATAAATGTTTCTTGAGCAGCAAATCAGTACTTTAGAATGGAGATTGGAGTAATGATGCTGGATATTCAGCCATAACAGCTGGTTGTGTAAACCTTTTAAATTGTGTTTACTTTTTTAGACTAACTTTGCATGGGAGAAGTTTGCAGAATCATTTAAAGAACAACAATTCTGCAAACTTTTCCCATGCAAAGTTAGTCTTAAAAGTAAAAAGTGCTCACTGTTTTCATGATGGACACTGTGCAGATTGTGTGAATGCAGATGCACTTGTGTCTGTGTTTTTGTCCAGGTTCAGGCAGTTGCAGCTGGGTTCAGACAGCAGGGTGGCAGAACTGCTTAACCAGGTGAAACTAAAAAAGTTTGAGTTGGAGCGTTCCCAGATGGTCCAGGAGGAGACGGCCAGGAACCTCAGCCTTTGTCAAATTGAGTGTGAGAAACATCAGAAAAAACTGGAGGCAAGGCACTATAAAATAGAATCCATATGGCAAAGATTAAAATAAACAAAGTGATTTCCTTTAGCTTCATTGCATGTTGAAACCTGTTAATTGTTTAGAAGTTAAGGATTACTTGTTCATTTTGTCTTAATTTACAACAACTTCATGCCATTTCCAACCAGCATGACTGATTTCATGACTGAAAGTTACTGGCTGTCTTTTTACCATATAATGAAGTAAATGGGACTAGCTCCAAAATGATAGCAAACAACATGAAAGTGCTTTCTCAAGTCATACAGGTTTTTTCAAGTCTTCAAAGTTTTATATTGGTTATTGCATTAAGAAAAGTATTGGTTAAGTTATTCTATAAAAACATCCGTAATTTCATAACCCTGTTTATAATATTAAGCAATTAAATCTCCCCATGAATCTTTCATAACTGTACATTTATAATGAATATAACAGATATTCATTTTTAGATTCCTACATTTACTTAAAACAGTTGAACGTTTTGGTATTTCATTTTCACTTTTTATTGTTGTTGTTTTAGTGTTTCAGACAAAATAGTGTCAAAGTTTAATATTATGAAATCTATAAAAAAAATCTTGCATGACATTTTTGATGCATTACATTATTATCAGCTTTTCATGTTGTATAAAAATGTTAATACTGGTGCTTGGATATAAATGATTTGCATGAGGAGTTTTTTTGGTCTTTTTTGCTTTTTGTATCCCAAATGGAAAGACCAGTACATTCTTATTTTTTTCTCTCTCCTGTACTCCACTAAGAAAAGAAATTCTTTGAAATGGCATGAGGATAAGTGATGATAGAAGTGTTATTTTTGGGCGATCCATTAATTAATCATTACCTTTTGATTGAACTCTTCCAATATCAGGTTTTAATCTGATTGTATAATTCTTGTAATCAGCATCACACTGAATCTCTGATCATTTAGACACCAGACAAGGGTTGAACCCCATGCCAGCCTCATAGAATAAGGACTGTATTTGTCATCATCATTAAACTTATTTGAACACAATGTTATGACACCACCCTTGTTACTCAATATCTGTTGTTATCTTTTGTCCCTTTTTTGATTTGCTTCTGTAGGTTCTAACAAAAGAGTTCTATGGGCTACAGACATCATCAGAGAAACGCATCACTGAATTGCAAGCCCAGAATTCTGAAAAGCAAGCGCGACTGGAGACATACGAGCGATTGGAAAAGGAGCTGGATGATGTTACCATGCAGGCTGCAGAGAGTAAGACTAGAGACCGATTCAGTCATTGCAATGGAAGACCAAAGATAAGATCAGATCAGCACATCAGCGAGGTTGAACACTGCAGTTTAGGAGTTTGGTTGGTCAAGTCTTCTTGAAATTTTTATCCGAGGGTCTTATTTCTCTATATATGATTCTGTAGTTTTAAGGATGTCATTAGGAGTCTGTTTTATGACTAATCATGAGACCATTGTTCTGCAAAAAAGCACATGTGAGCAATGCAAAAATGGTTTACTACTATAATCAATCCCATTACATGTAAAAATTCAAAGCATGTTAAATACGCGGTATGTTTTTCTATAGTTTTGCATGTTCAGAATGTCATATTCATTCAGACCTGAAGACTGTTTGACAAAACAGCCCCAGTGCTTGTCCTTAAACAACCTTCTTCTTAACGTCAGTGAATATGCTGACACTGAACTGACGTGATGCTAAAGGCTGGCCTTGCCAGGTTTTAAAATCCCTCAGGTTAACAACAGGTTTTTAAACTCATCAAGTTAATAACAGGTTTTTAACGTCAACAAATCTGCATAGATCAAACATAAAAAAGAATGCCTAGTGCAAGGAATGCAGGTTGATACTGGATGCAATCCTTTGAAAAGTACATTCAAATGGTGAATACACATGAATACACATGACTTGAATACATTCAATGACTTGAATAGACATCGTGAACCTGTTTTTCATTTCTGAATTAAGTCTCATTTTGATATTTGGACCATAAAGTAAAAAGTGTATTAGGGGAGATCCAAAAATCTAAATATAAATGATATATGAATAATATTTTCGTGATATCAAATATCAGATACATTGACCATTTAATTTTTATTTGTTAGCTACATGATAATTGTAAAAAAAAAAAAAAAAATACAGATTAAAATGTGTACACAATAAAGTAAAATTTATTGAGAAAATTGTAAAAGATTTTAAAATGTTATAAAACAAACATGGATTTCTAGTGACTTGACGATAGACTGTATAAAAACATGGACGTAGTGTCTGTGATGTCATCCATAGATTCCTAAAGAGCGTTTTTGAAGCTCTGAAAGTGGGCGGAGCAGGCGGTCACCATCATGGCAGCACATCACTCCCGGACAATCGAAAATGGGCAAAAAGGCGGCAATCCACCTGTCACTCAAGCGGCCCCGCCCTTAATTATGCAAAACTTTAAGGCTTAAAGTAATTAGAATGAATGAGTTATAAAAAATTCACCCCCTCACAGTTGTCATGAAGGGAAAATTTTGCTATATAGACTAAAAGCACTTTTTGTACCAGCCTGCAAACATTTTTACTTTTTTTCTGCTGAAAAGTTGGGCATTTTAACATGGGTGTCTATGGGACTGATTCCCTTTAGGAGCCAGCTTCTAGCGACCAGGCGATGAATTGCAGTTTGAGTCACTTCCGTGTAGGCTTCACAAGAAAGAACGGGAGGTTGCTGCTCGAACTTGACACACGATTCATCCTATTCTTTGTTTTGGACATTTTTAATTGTTATTGATCCTTTTTTTTTGTTTTTTTTTCAGTTGGTTGTAAAAACTTGCTCCTGAGTCTATAGGCCTCATTCTCTTTTTAATCTGTTTAAACACCGCATCAACATTTTTCTCTCACACATAAACTTTCCTACACAGTATGTATTTTAAGAAGATCGAAAACTGTTTATAGTCCTATTAGTGCTCTCTCTTCTGGCCACGATACTAGCTGGGTGGTCTAGACATGCTTGCTCTTAAACATACTTTTTCTGCTTTTTTGTAGTGGAAAATGAAGATGAGGCAGAGAGGGTGCTGTTTTCATATGGTTATGGTGCAAACATTCCAACAACTGCCAAGAGAAGAATGAAGCAAAGGTGAAGTCTGAGGAGGTCACTCGTCTTTGAAAACCAGAAGCTCATCTTTGTGTTTACTGACTGTTTTCATGTCTGCGTGACTCTAATCATAGGTTTCTGAATGTGTGTGTGTAGTGTTCACTTGGCACGAAGGGTTCTGCAGCTGGAGAAACAGAATACACTGCTTAGGAGAGACCTGGAAAGACAGACGGCGCACAGCAGTCAGATCTCTGAAGAGGTGCTGCATTTCACTCTTTCAGTGTTTGATAAGAATGCAGAAACACACACATATACACACATATTATACCTGGGTGGGTGGGAGTAAAAAAAAGTTGCCAGCTAAGTCTTTCTTGCTTTCTTTCTTTCTTTTGCATGGCCTCTAAAAGCAAGCGCCCTCAAAAGCAAAGGGCAAACCTAATCTAGAAGCAGCAGTCAGTCACAGTTAATTTAGCATTTCATTAATCTGTAAAAAAAAAACATTTTTGACTAACACAAAAAGAAAATTGTATTTATTTTTATATTTATTTACACACATATATATATATATTATATCTCATATCTTTGGCGTGTTCATGAGAGAAGCAGTCTGTAGAAGAAGTAGAAGAGAGAATATTTAGTGATTTGTGAATTAATCTGGATTTTTAAGTCATTATATTCATTTAGTTCACAAAACTGATTTGTTCTCGGATGATTTGTTCATGAAAATGAGTAATCTGGTTACTCAGAGATGCATTCGTGACTCGTGAGCGGATGATTATCAGTGAATGGCATGATCTTGAATTTCTATTGCTCTCTCACACAGACACACACACACACACCAATCTAATAAAATATTGTGTGTATTTCTTCAAAATTTCTCCTTTTGCATTCCATGGAAGAAAAAAAGTATGCATTTGGAACAGAATTAATTTCATTTTAGGCTTGAAATTCTCTCTGAAAAAGTATCTATCTACATACAATGAATAAGCTGTATGAAAATAGTCCCAATAACATGATATAATTCAGCCATAATATTTCTCGCCATGTAAAAAGCCACAGAAGCTGGAATGACATTAAATACAAACAAACAAACCACTGAAAAGGTTAGATTTTTCAACTGCCTATGGCATTGCAAAGCGTGTTCTAGTCCTAACTGCCTTTCAGTTTTCTATTTCATTCAAAATCTGTTCTATTTGCATATGTCTTTATGGTGAGCTCAGGGTCAGAGCTCAAACAAAACCACAATCAACCGTCTTAAAATGGTGAGAGAGAATTGTCCCTAGAGTTTGGAAAGCATTTTGAAATATTAAAACAGAAATAAGACAGACAACCAAATTTTCATTTAACTTGGCACAATATCTTTTTTTCTGTTTTTGAGTCCTCTTTAAATCGTAGTAAATTGTATTATATTTGCTTTTACAGATATTCAGTAACTTCAGCAGCATTTTTGTTAGTTCAGAAGGTCAGTTGTGTGGTTTCAAAAATAGCAGAAAGTACTACAGGCTGTAAGAGAAACATTCAAGGATCAGCTTTCATCTAAAATAGTGCTTTGGAAAGCCCAACTTCATGCTTTACATGTGTTTACTCAACTGTGATAAAGATTAGAGCTGTAGGCAGTCTATAAGATTGAAAAAAACCTGTAAAAATGCTTTTAATGTTTACAGTTACATTTTAGATGTCACCAATTTTGTCCTTCTTGATTATGCTTTAAAAGTGCAATCAGGTCTCTATGAAGTTATATAAAATAAATATAATATAAAGAGATTTCATAAGTAGTAATTCCCTCTAAAACTACATGCAAATAATCACTGGTGAGTCATTGTTGCATGGGGAACAAAAAAAAAAACAAACAAACAAAAAACCAAGCAACAAAAGGTAGCCTAATCAAAAAACACAGCAAGCAATGGATAAAATAATATTTAATTGGCTGTCCATTGGAGAACATTGAGCTCAATCTCTTTAGATACAGAATTACTACTGCATATGCTAACTAGATACCAGCTTGAATGCTTATTCAAACAGTTACATACATTTTTTTTTTACATACGTTACATACATGAAATTGTCCAAATTGTAGCAATTTGTTTCCATTTTAATGTTGAAGACTTTCTTTTTCTGATTAAAGCATACTGTAAATGTAATCTATTGTGGTTTGATATTGTAAAACCATAAAACATTGCAACCTCAAAATCAGAAAATGTATTTAGTTAAATGTAAATTTTAAATATTAAATCTTTTAAAATGTACAAACTCTGCTAAAAAGTCAAATCCTTGCACTTTTGAGCTATAATTGGTTATTAATTGGTTTCAGTAGGGGATATAAAGCACATCAACTGCTTATTACTCAGATAGAATATAGTGTGTTGTTCCCATGATTGCAATAAATTTGTTGGCAGTTAGTAATACATTTACTGTTAGTTTTATGACGTGACACTGCCTGTGGTTAAAGTTACCCAGAAGACAGGTCTTTGGTTCTTGGAAAGGCAGTTCCTTGAATTCCGGATGTTGCATAGCTTTTGCCAGAGTCAATGTACTTGAAGGCAGTACACAGCAAAATCCCCAGTGTTAATTTAACACTCTGAGTGTGGACTCATATAAACACTGAAGCAGAGTTAAAAGTAACACTGAAGCAGAGTTGAAGTTAATGAGATAATTAAGAAGTTAATTGAGTTATGATTGACCATTATTGAAGACACCTGATGTTAACAAGCAGAATCACAAACGAGGAAAATCACAATTTGTGTATCACCATTATAGTGGTCAGTGTTTGCTTTAGCTGGGATCTTGGCTTGTAACTTTTTACTTTTAAAGTTTGTCAAACCAAGAGCAACAATCATCGCGTGTTGATGATTATGTTTTAATGTAATCGTTGTTTAACATGAATCACTGAACTCATTTACATTCTTTTCTCAAAGTAAAACTTCCATTATTGATTGTCACAGCTTTGATTCCACAATGAAAAAATCTGTATTTTCTATACATTTTGTAGGTATCTCTTGCAAGTGATTCTGATTTTTTTTTATTAAAGAATTCTAATTTTAGGCACACACAGATAACAATAATCAACATATGAATCTCAACAACGGTGACAAACAACATATTCAGATAAACAGACCATAGAAAAAGTTAAAAAGACAGTTCAGTTCATATTTTATTCATGCCGCAATGCATGATGGGAGCCATGGATGAGTTTTTATTGGCTACAACATGCTTTTTTGATGGTCACCGTTGTTGTGATGCTCACGCTGATTCCTGATGTCTGTGTCCAAACAAAAGATTACTTTTTTACGTAGAACTAACTATTAAAAACATGTCATACTATGTCAGAAATGCTGGGTTGCTTACTTTTCTTTTTCACTTAATTTATGTATGCAGTAAAGAAACTTAAACTCAGGCATTCAGGTCACTCTATAACAAATAGCTCAAATCACAATCAATGGCACACATGATTGCCTTTGCTGTGGTCTGTTTGTATGATATAATTCAGTCACCACAGCCACATAAAATCTAAAGACAATAACTGAAGGGTCAAGATCCCAGCTAAAGCAAACACTGAACACTATAATGGTGATACACAAATTGTGATTTTCTCGTTTGGTGATTCTGCTTGTTAACATCAGGTGTCTTCAATAATGGTCAATCATAACTCAATTAACTTCTTAATTATCTCATTAACTTCAACTCTGCTTCAGTGTTACTTTTAACACTGCTTTAGTGTTTATATTAGTCCACACTCAAGAGTGTTAAATTAACACTGGGGATTTTGCTGTGTAGTTAAAGTAAAATGTAAAGGTTTTTAAAGCAGAGGGATGAAATGCTGGGCAGTTTAAGTGGTGTGAAATTAGGCTGGTGCAGGAAGTTGAATTATTCGACATTATTTAGTCTCATTAATCTGACACACTCTTTTTTCACAGAGCACTTCAGTGTTTCTTGCTCTGTTTACAATGCTGCTGTAAAGCCATGTTAAAGCTGTGAATGCTGTGTTTGCATTCTGAATTGAATGTGGTGTGATTAAAAAGAAAAGTCTATGTATAGCACAGATGGGAACTGGGAAGAAAACATGCCTTTTGAGTTTTTTTTTTGTAGTAGTAGCAGTAGTACAGTGTAGTCTGATACATGATCACATGACTCTTTCAATGAATTTTTAATAAAAAAAATAAAATAATTTTCAGCAGTTACTGAATCCACTTACTTTCAGGTTAATGTCTCAAAATTATTTACAAAAATTTTGACCTTCGTGTGGTCTTGTTAGATGCATTTGAAAAAAAAAAATGCATTAATTTCACTTTTTGCATTCATTATAATTCTGTTTACTCAGCCCCAATGACATCAAACCCCCATCCTTACTGCAATGTTCAAAACAACTCATTCTTTGATCAACCCATATTTTGAAATTCCTATTCTGAAAGAGGGGGGAAAAGCATCATAACAGTGTTGTGGATGAAAGAAACTCCTGAACAAACATCAGCTGTTGTCTGCTGCACATCTAAATAATCAAGGGGTTATTTGTTATCTTTCACTTTCACGCCTTTTACAAAATGCTTTGTACACACTATTTTTTTCTATTTTTGAATACTTTTTTTTTAAGCAAGGATGCATAAAATTATTCAGAAGTGACCATAAAAATGTTAATAAGTTTACAGAAGATTTCTATTTTAAATAAATAACTTAATTTTGAACTTTCGATTCATCAAAGAATTCTGGGGAAAACATTTTTTTAGCAGTTTCCACAAAAATAAAAAGCAGCTATATTTTCAACATTAATTATGAAAAGAAATATTTCTTGAGCACCAAATCAGCATATTAAAATGTTTCCTGAAAGATCAAGTGGCACTAGATGTAGCCATGTAGACTGGAGTAATGGCTGCGGAAAATTAAATATCGCCTCACAGGAATCAATGAAATGAAATTAAATAATTAAAAACAATAACAAAAAAATTAAATTAAAAAAAGGTTATTTAAAGTTTTAATAATATTTTACAGTATTAATGTTTTGCTGTATTGTAGATCAAAGAAATGCAGCTTTGGTGAGCTTAAAAAAAGTTTTTTTCAAAAACATTACCAACCTTTGAACAGTGTTTTACATCCGGGCCAAATATCTAGATTAGGCTGTCCAGATATGCATATTTAAAGGAACACTCTGACTTTTTGAGACTTTAGCTTATTCACAGTATCTCCCAGAGTTAGATAAGTCCATACATACTTTTTTCATTTCTGTGCGTTCTGTAAGTGTTATTCGACGCACCCACCGTTAGCCTAGCTTTGCACAAAGACTGGATGTAAATGGATAATGTTAGCATAGTAATCCCAATAAGTGACAAAATAATGCAAACATTTTCCTATTTACATGTTTTGATCTGTATAGTCACAGTGTGTAGTATTTCGTTTGCTCTGAACATTTTACTGTAGACGACTATTTTGAAAAAATGCAAGTTGCCACACGGACCATGAAACGTGTGCTAAAGGATACAGCCATCCCATCAATAATAAAGACAGGACAAATTGGATCACCTCTTGCTGCGGTAAATGTTCCGTTATGTTTTGAGATGACTAATATTAGCCATACTATAACAGTGCCATGCTAATGTAATATAACCTTAGTAGTGACACTATTATGTGAATAGGGGCTCTGTGTATCCCCTTTATTGTTATTATTGTGTTTTCATGAACACACTGCTCATGATCATTATAACAAAATCACTTACTTGGTGGACAGCTGACCATTAGGTCCACTCGGCATGGGGCGTTTCTTCCAGTTGATCTTGTCACAATGGGAAAAAAACGTCAACTGCCGGGTGTATTAGGGCAGAGAAATCTTCCATGGTAGTGACGCAAATATTTTGATTGTCATCAAGCCTTGACATTGATGGCAATACCCGGTCCCATTCATTACAACAAAGGCATTCGGTTTCTGTCGGCATAGGTTGGCATGTTCCACATTTACAGCACCAGTCTGTGTTCGTTCTGATTCTCCCTTCGACATCTTGTCTTACAGCTTCCAAAGTTTGTAACTCCTCCTCTGTGTATTCTGGCTCAAAACTATATGGTTCTGGATCTTGGTTTGATACACAGTAAAATTCCTCTGAGTCTGACAATTCCTCAAAGTCAGCCATTATCACGTTTGTTTGTTTACGGAACCATCTACAGCGCGTCTCGTGTGCTGCGCTAATCACTCCGCCCAAGTAGCCACTCCGCCCAAGTAACGTTAGCTGTGCTCCTACGCCTAGTGAGAATATAGTTCCCAGTATTTATACGATTAAAAATGGGCTTTGTCTCATATAGCCTTGTTATTTGTACACGCTGTGACTATACAGATCACAACATGTAAATAGGAAAATGTTTGCATTATTTTGCACTTATTGGGATTACTATGCTAACATTATCCATTTACATCCAGTCTTTGTGCAAAGCTAGGCTAGCGGTGGGTGCGTCAAATAACACTTACAGAACGCACAGAAATGACAAAGGTATGTATGGACTTATCTAACTCTGGGGGATACTGTGAATAAGCTAAAGTCCCAAAAAGTCGAAGTGTTCCTTTAAATCAGGAAGTCTTTGTCCTTTTGATCAGTCTAAAGCACAATTGCCAAGAGTCATTGTAGGGATTTTACTATTCTAAAACATTGAAACTTAAATTGGTTGAAACTGATCACATAGGAATTCATTCTGATTACATTTAATTATACTCTAGAAAGAGAAAGTGCTGTATAAATATATTTGAAATTCATATAATATTTACAGTAAATGCTGTAAATGAGAAAGATAGTTACCATTAAAAAATATTTGGATCAGCTTTTAATAAAGAAACATCACAAGCCTATGCTTGTTCCTCTCTGCCCTCCTACACTACAGTTTAACCCTGGTACACTCTGTTCTCAACCTAAAGTACTGATTTATGAACAAATGAACACATCCAATCTTTTAAAAAGGGGTAATAATAACAGATTGGCACCAAGGTAATTATCATTGTCCTATTAGGAGTGTGCTGAGACAAAAAGTGCTGAACGATTTTGTTGCATGCTCATATATTCTAAAAAAACAGGCTATTAGAAAATGGCCAGAGGGAGGAAAATGTAATTGTAGCGTTTAAAACGACCCATAAGAAAAATCACTCGCTATATATGACTTGCTTCACAGACATAACATTGGATCTTTTCCTTTCATTGACGTTCAAAGCTGTCATAATAGGATCATAGCAGACCGTAACTGTCATGCTTGATGTTCTCACAAAGCACCTGAAACATCGATGTGCTGATATACTGTATTTAGCCCTTGCGCATGTGCCGTGTTTACGTATATCATGTTTCTCAGTCGCGTGTTTCATCTGGAGCCGGAATGAAGTGATCGCCCTTTCCTTTGCCCTATCAGATGCACACTCGGGCTTATCCTCAGCCAATTGGAAGAGTCGTTGAGCAGTGTTAACGAGTTTACTGTGAACCTGGCCTCCGCTGTTAGCAAACAGACTTTTACTATGTCAGACATGACTGATTGGCACTTTGTATGTCTTTGTAATTCACCGAGGATGAAAACCAAGTTTTCTTTGCAAAATTCCTCTAGATTGCTCTATTAGCCACCCACACAGTGGAAGCCTCTCGTTGCATGCAGACTTTAAGAGCCCCACCCTGCCACAGCAGCCCAAAGATAGTGAGAGCTTACCTGTGAACTGGTCCACAAGTCATCTTCTATCATGCTCTATATCCTATCACCCCTGACTGTCGCTGACTGATAGCTTTACAGAATAACAATGGCAGAGGGGATTATAATTGATCAGTTAAAGCACTGGGCTTTAGATGTGTACTTTTGATGATCAGTTCATGTATTTCTGAAACCAAAACAAAGACAATCTTTTGCTATATCCTGCTTGCAAAATTGTTTACTACAAAGAAATAAATTCCCTATGTATGTCTGGCATCTGTAAAATGATCTTTGTCATGTTTTTGGAAAAGACTCCTAATGGTCATCAAGGCTGCATTAGAATATAACATAGATATTTTTGATTTGCTGCTCAAGAAACATTTCTTATTATATCACAGTTGAAAAAGGTTGTGCCACTTATTTTTTGTTTTTAATTTTTGTTATTTATTTTTGATGAATAGAAAATTCACAAGAACATTTATGTGATTCTATTTTATATATATATATATATATATATATATATATATATATATATATATATATATATATATATATATATATATATATAAATACATGCATACACACGTCTTTACTGTCATGTTTGAGCATTTTAGTGTAAAAGTTTTTTTTCTTCCAAAATTAGGCGCTTCCATCACTTGTTTGTGATGCGATACTTCAAAATGTGCATAAAAGCAGGGTGATGGAAGCATAGCAATTGTTACATCATGCATCCCTATAAAAAAGATAGAAAATGATCATTATTTTGACTTTCTTTCAGTTGGAGGCAGCAAACCAGCTTCTTCAACAGGCCCAGCAGCCACACAGCTACCTGATTGAGACCGTGCGACAGAGAGACACTCAGATCCAAACACTGAAAGAACGTCTCACGCAATTAGAAGAGGAAGTAAGGTAAAGGGGAAGTAAATGATTATCACAGATTTATGGATACATCCTGTTTTTAATACAAAAGTACCATTTAAAGTCTTTACAAAGCTTTTATTTTGAAAGCATATAGGTGGAGTCGCCCGAGAATTATTGCTATTGTTTTGTAACAATAGTCCCAACGGTTATCTGACCAGTAATATGTGTGTTCCAAGGTATGCATTTGTATTGGCCGAGGAAAGATAGTTGGCAATATCTGAAATAACTTGAATACATTCCAACTTATTGAGGAGCAATGGTAATGCACTTGCCAATAAAGGTCAGGCTCCATCTGACAGGAGTGCATGTGCGTGCATGCATGGCTGGATGTTCTTTCTTGGCTCTCTCACATGTCAGTGACTGCTGTAATCCCATACCTGTATATGCAAAGCAGGTTTTCTCCTGTATTCGTGTCTTTAGAGGTCCTCCTGGGGCTAATGTGAAAAATATACAAAGGAATCTCCTAAATACCAGCATCTGGCAGCTTTCATCAGAAGGTTACTTGTGGCTGGGGGGGTTCTTGAATAAAGATCACTTAAAAACGTTAGACCTTTTTATTGAAGTGATGGAGAGGTTAGTCTTGGTGAAGGTTGTCTGTTCATTGCAAACAGGTGCTGTGCAGTCAGTGAGGAAATTCATCATGATGCAATTCATTTATCGTTCACTGATTTCACATTAGTTTTATTAGTTCTGTCAAGCCCTTCAGGTTGTGAGTTTGTTCACAGCTCAGTGTTAATTCTGTAAAACTGGTAGTACACTAAAAGAGAAATACCTTGCCGCTCACTATTTTTGTCACCACTTACTACTCAAGTAGTTTGACAAAGATTTGCTCTGTTGAAATGCAGTTTTTGTCATGTGTGACCTACATTGCTGCATTTCACACGACAAGCAGGTGACTTTTACACCTGTATACTCTAAAAATCATTTAAAGGCCGTGTAGAAGGGTTAATTTTTTTTACAAATTTGTGCAATTTACTTGTTGGTAACAAACATTTAAACTGTTATCCATTGTATTTTATGTTGTTGGTTATCACAAAATGGAATATAATACGAAAAAGTAAGTGCTATCTTACAGCGGTCACCTTTCCCCCACAATGCATTGCATCAAGTCATGTTGGGGAGAGAATTGGCCAAAGCCCGACTTGAGAGCATTGAGAGTGACTAGAGAGACGAGTAGTAGACGAGAGTATTCAGATAGCGCAGATTATAGATAAATAGATAAATACATAGATACACTAGATAGATAGACTAGATAGATAGATAGATAGATAGATAGATAGATATTGACCAACAGTGACCCAAATGCACTCACTTCCCTACAGCACAAGCTTTCCAACGCAGTTTCCATGGGACAGCACTACCCACACAAGCACCTGCCAAACACAGCGACAAACACGCGGCTACGTTTGCAACAACATTTTCATCGGAGGAACAGATAAACGCTTAGAAACGTCCATATAGCTAGCATGATACCTTCTTTTTCTAGATGACAAAGACAAAGTTTACCAGTTCTACGACACTATGACAAAGGTTACCGGTACTTATCTGAACTAACGTCATGATCACTGCCACTAGATTTGATTTTTCACTCTGTGCTATTCAATGACAGTAAAAAAATATATGTCGTTATTGTGCACTGCTGTTCGTAGACTAGCTCCAGTGCTCCTTGCTGAGATGCTAAATGATAGCAACCAACCAGGACACTTTACCAACTCTCCACTCATTCTCCTCGGACCATGCATTTAATTAGCTTTGACGGACATCAGTTCTTGGTAATTCCTCATTTGCCCTATCACGTACCTGGCAGGTTCGAATTTACACAGCTGCGGACCATCATACATGTTGGCTCTTGCCACCTCTTCCTCATCCGTCAGTCGCCATAGTTCTGATGCTGCGTTCCAGGCATGTTTTTGAGCTCGTAATCACTATTTCATACCACGACTAACGACTTGATACCGTTCCAGGCAAGTTACGCCAAACTTTTTGAGCACAAGGAATTGTAGCTAGATTATTTATTTTATTGCAATGTTACATTGACCTAAAATCGTTTTTTCAACATGTACCACTTGCATAAACACTGCGTCCATAGGCAGTATTATCCGTAGGGGCTGTCATTGTTGTTTTGCGTGCTGTGTGACCTCGGAACTCGGAGTACATCGATCTAGTACGAGTTCACGGGTGGGAAGTCACAGGTTTGACTGCCGTTCCAGTGCAATTTCACAAGTTTAAGGTTGGAAAAACAAGGGTTACGGGTTGCCTGGAACGCGGCATCATACAAGGCTGAGGCTACCTTTCCTCCACTTCTCCCAAACGTGTCGTCATCACAGAGTTGCGTAAAAAAATACCAAAAACGTAAAAAACTCGTCTTTAAGACCATTTTTGAGACATTTTAAAAATGATATACATATCTTGAGTGATTTATGTACCCATTAATCGAAAGTGGTGGTTAACCTGCAACATGGCCTTTAATGTACTAATAACTCTCACTCAGAAATCGCTGGTAAAGTTAACAAATAATTACAAAGAAAAGGCAAGTAACACATGCAATTAAACATGAAATCTTGAAGTGAAATAGTATTTTGTAAAACAAACTCTTGTAATCTAAATCGTTTTTGCATCCTAAATGTATGCTACTGTTTTTAGCACATACGTAAAATCACAAATAAATACTTGGTTGATAGTTAAATGGGTTAAGTCATAAAAATTTAATTAATTTTGTAAATGTATGTTAGAAATGACTACACTGGTTTGTCAAAGTTCAAGACATCTTCTCTTGAATTTTTTACAGTGCACTACGGAAAGAAAAGATCACACTCCTGCAGGTGAAAAACAACATGGCAGCAGATTTGGAGAGACTCCTGAACCACAGAGAGGTAAATTGTGTCAGCTGATTTTAAAGGAATAGCACAGTTATCCAATTCTCTCTTTTGTTCTCGAGCTTTCTTGAATAAGAAGTGCTCTAACCTATTTAGCCCCCTAGGTTTCAAAACGCGGTTTGTTTTTTTTATTCATACTGTGAAAGAAAAAAGAAAATAATCTAGAAGGACCTTAATATTGTGTCCTTGTTTATTTTACTGTTCCTTTGCTAAATGTTGTAAAAGATACTGCACCCAAAATTTAGATTTGGATGTGTGCTGTGTATAGTTTGGCTAGATCCCTATCCCTCAATGATCTACCAAAAAAAAAAAGGGTGGACAGAGTTATACACATGATTAAGCTGCAAAAATTGTGATTCATACAGTACTGTACAATAATATGTCATTTTATAGTTCCAGTGGAATTTCCATAAAAAAATTGATTTCATCAATAATATTTTAAGCCCATCTTGCTATACTATATACTTAATGCATATATATATATATATATATATATATATATATATATATATATATATATATATATATATATATATAGACACACACACACACACACACACACTAACACTAGTCTAGTTTAGGCATGTCACTCAGCCGGCCTTTCCTATTAGCAGTTACACTGTGTACCTTCAGTTTACTCTCTAAACAAGTCATCCCTCACTGTAAAACCTATTATGCAAATTAGGAATATGTTGCTCTAGTAACTGATGGATGCCTCAACTTTGTATGTTTAGGAAGCTCTCCGTGCAGCTTAGTTGCGACGATAGCTTTCCTAGAAGTTTCTGAGATGCTGTGAATAACTAGAAAATCCAGTCTCTCAGGTCAACTGTTTCCCATGCTCAAGTCATCAGATTAGTAATAACCTTGCTGCTTGCGGTTGTTTTTGATGACAGCGAGCTAGTACATTGCCTCATTGAAGGGAAGCCATGTGTAACGCCAAATCCACGTGACCCATAGATTCAGACTTTAGTCTTTTGAATGAAAAGGTATGAAACAAAGAACAAGTCATTGCACAGTATGACTTTTTTTGAAATTGTGATTGTTGAATTGTTTCTATTAAATGAATGGAGTTGTGCTGTCTCTTAAAGGCACATGAAGGTATACTACACCTCCTCTGACATTCTGAGCTCTTGGGATATTAAGGGCAGGGCGTAACTTATTAAGCGCCGGTGCAATCTGGAGCTATTTTCAACCAAATACTGCTGGCACACACTGTGCCGACTTCACAACTTCCAGTGGCATGTTGGCAGAAAGCATTCAATCCTCACAGACAGCTGCTCTTCCCTGGCTCTTTTTGGCATGCCAGCGCATATGGTCGCGCAGTGATAAATAGAAATATTGAATGACTTACGCATCGGCCTGATCTACATTCGCAAGAACGGATCGGTCATGTGCTAGCAGGGGATATTTTACATTGCCGTCGTACGCGTGAATAGTAACCGTTTGCGTGCAATGCTATGCAAATATTTAGGTTTTTTGTTTTGACACCAAGACTTGCGTTCCTTTAAACAAGCTTTTTTTTCTGTACGTTTCTGTAGCTGCATTCCTGTTGCATAATATGGAATGTCTGCCTCCTTTATTTTAAGACCTAAAGGGTTTTACTTGGGACAAGTATGTACAGTTTTTGTGTGCAGTATTGCGTGGCCTTTAAAATATCTTCTATATCTGTCACCAGTGCTTTTTTCTGTTTAAAAAGCTTCTTGGCATCTGGGATTTTTATCAGCATGCTAGAACACGAGTATGAGCAGCAGCTCACATCACATGTCTTTTTCTGTAAACATTTTAAATTTATTCACACAAGGCAGTGAAAAACATGAAGCGATTGTTTTTTTCCGATCTAGCCACAAATTGCTGGGAAGTAGTAGCTGAGACAAGACTGTGGTTGAACACAGGAATCATAAACATAGATGAACTCACTCATTAATATGCAGTAGTCCGCAAGTGTTTGTCTTTATTAAAACCTTATAGTAAAACACCAGATAGACCGTATTCATTTATTTTTTTACCTACCAGATTAATAAATGTTAAGAAAAGCATTATAAATATTGCAGTTTCTTTGTTTTTTCTGTGTCACATTGTTTAAAAAGAGATACTGGGTAAATATTTTCCATTGTGACATATATGCAACTTCATTTTTCATCCAACCTGTATCAGTTCTCAGAACTGTATTACACTGATGACTTTAATGAAAGAACACTGTTGAGTTTGAGGGCGTTTCCTTCAATTGATTCAGAAGTATTTACACTAAAGCAGGGATGTGTGCTTTGTAGAGGTTCTCTCAGGGCACCCCTTGTACCGGAGAGGTTATGACGATATGCCTCCAATTACTATTGAAGCTTTGAATGAAGTGTTTACATGAACCCCTAGGCTGCTCCAGCAGGTTTCTGTAATGCTTTTTTGTATAGGTGATGTATTGTAAGCCACTTCCAATTAGAACATGAGAAAGAGAACAAGAAAGAATGAAAGGAGTATCTGCAAAAAAAAAAAAAAAAAAAAAAAACAGACATGGAGCTATAGTTCATCCAAAAATGTTAATTCTGTCATTTATTTATTCACACGTGTCATTTCATTGACATTTACCATGTCTGTCAAGCGGTAGTAAGGACAAAAAGCAACAGTACATATTATTATTAATATCTGTCAAGCTCCAAAAAGAATAAAATAAAATAGTAGCCTTAGCAACTATATTTAAAGTCTTCTAAAGTAATAAAATGCACTTTATTTTTCAATTGTCCTGACTCCTGCAAATGTTTGATTACAAGGCATTTAAAAGCAAATGCCATTTGGTGTCTGTCATTAGGTTTTTTATTATCTGAACACATTCGTGAGTTGGATTTCAGAACTTCAGAACAGGGAAAGTTTTTCAGTCAATGGCACCACAAATTTAAATGTATTTAGAATGCAATTTTAATTTGTTATATTGCTTTAGAAGTGTATTTTATATGGCTTTGGAATATAGTGTGCAAGTTGTTTAGGCTTCTTTTATGCTTTTCTTTTATTTGTTGACAGATATAATCGCTACAAGCTGTTGCATGATAAAAAGGTGTGCGAAAATTCCAGATTATTAATAAAAAAAAAAAAATGCAAATAATAATGTTTTAAATGGGATGCGGTTGTATGGATGCTGCGGAATGTTGATGTTTTACACCAGGACACATGGGATGTTTGTGTTTGCAGTTTCAGTCTTAATTGCTTTACCTAAGGGCATAGCACTGCTGGCAAAACAGGACTGCAATCAAAGCACCACAGATTCTGCAGGCTCTTTCTTACCGGTTTTGAAGGGGAAGTAAACAAACATTAGGATGAAGCTCTTTAACCTTCAGGCTACCACTGATTCTTACTCTGTTGCAGGAACTTTCTGTGATGAAGCAAGTCCTGATTAGCATGCGCTCACAGCAGCATGGTGGGCCTCTGTCTGTGTCCCAACCTGAGCTTGAGACCGATGGAGTCGCTACAGCAGTTCATAGACCTAAAGCTTTAAAAAGCACAGACAAGGAGCAATACAACTATGGTCCCAAACCCACAGTGTTTGTAAGTTTGACTTGAATTCCCATGTACAGTACAGAGCCTTTCAAATGATATTTTGTCTTCTCTTTGAAATAAAAAAATGACACATTTTAAAGATTTTTTTTTTTTTTACTTTCATATTCTTTCTTTTTTTTTTAGCTTTCTATTTTGGCTGATATTTACTTACAGCTAGACTCACATTAACTTTTACAGATTTTTTTTTACTCAGAGTAAAGTCCAAAGAAATCGCCAAAGATATTTAACAATGGTGTTTTTTTTTCTTTCAACAGACCAATAAAGAAGTTCCAGAATGGTACAGAAAAGTCAAGCGGAAAATTAAATAGAGACTTGTTGAACTTGTTTAAGACTTAAAGAATGCTCCATGACATGCGATCACGATGAAAGTGTGTTTTAAAAGACGTATTACATAACTAGATACACAGGTTTGATGTGTAGCCATGAATGAGAACCTTAAACTATGAATTTTCCTTTTAATGGTAATAAATCTTTCAAACAGGTGTGTGAAATTTTGTTCAAAGTAGGCCTACTTAAAATTGTATAAGCAACACGTAGATTTACAGTATCGTAACATAAGCATTTTTATCTTCTCCCTGTAGAGATATCTTAATATCTGAATGTATCATTTGATGGTAATAAGATCTGGATCCTTCCGTTTTGATTCGTAAGACGCGAGACACGCTGTTGATAAAAATAGAGGAGCACGCGCATACCTTAATCGCAGCCGCGTCGCGCGCTTGTTTGTGTCATCTTAATGTTACGAGCCACGGGCTCGAATGTCCAGCAAGAACAGCGGTAGCAGCGAGCTCCATTTTATTGATTCATTTCATTGATTCTGTCTGCTTGGGGAGGATATTTTTATTTGCCGTGTTGTGTTACTTTTAAATGTGAAATTATGGTAAACATTTATTTTCCATTGGGATTGTTTACTTTTATTTTACAGCTGTAAACGCAGACGTGCTGACAGACACGCATTTAAAACTTGGTAGCAGCTGTATCTAGTTATTAAAGATGAGAACCGTAAGGGATTTGAGGATTCCATTCTTTAATGGTTTCATGAACTATTATTTAGTGTTTTCGATGAATAAATATTTGGGAGGGGGAAAATTATTGTAGGATAATTTTTGTAAACAATTGTAGCCCTAAATTTTAAACGTGCATTAATAATAATTAAAAACATAATATTAAGTCATAACGTGTAGCCTTTCACGTTAAGTACAACATAACATAATATTTGCGTCCTGTAAGTGACTAATGGATACATTAATCCACTAAGAGATTCATAAGTGTTATTGATTCATTAAAAGAGTCGAGAATCGGACAACCATTGCCATGCTGTATGTTGGTTCATTTAAAAGAACCGACTCTCAAGAATTATCCGTTCGCTGAAAGAGATTTTTTTTTTTTTTTTTTACGATTCGTTATAGTTAGGATATTTACTTGTCTGCTGTAGCTGGTTATTTTGACAAACAGACTTTTTATGTATTTTATAAAATGAAGAATGCTTTATTATAAAATGCACTTTGAATTAACTTGTAAAAATAACGAATAACGTTACATTTCAAACACATTAGGCTATTTCTGTTTATAGTCAGTTGTGATTTTATTAAGTAGCATATGCTGCACTGCTGTAATTATTTAAATACTGAAAGAAATGCGTAAAGGGTTGGACAGATTTAACTCCGTGTTTTGACGGGTCTGTTGCGCTGTTACAGTAAGAGCAGTAGTAAAGGTGTAGTCACTTTCTCAGTGACTGTCAGCGTGAGGCCCCGCCCTTCAGCGATGATACACATATATCCCGGAGCTCCGGGAACAGAGCGAAGCGAAACGGGACATTACTACCGAAAGCGCGTAGCTACATAGAGCCACGGTGGGTGTCATTCCATGCACCAAACACTCAGCTCCCCTTCCTCAACGTCTATCCGAACACATCTCGCGGACCCTTTCTCCGTCACATCCACGGCTTTATGGCCGCTACGCTTCTTACGATGAGCGCTGCGCTCGCACCAGGACAAGATGACTTTTTCTCGCTTCTCAAACCCTCACTATCCGACGGCTTTCAAGAGGACTCCTCTCTGTTTTCTTTTGAAACCAAGAATACCGACACGGAAAGGACCTTACCAAACGACTATTCTCAGGTAATATATAATTTTTTTATCAGTTCTTTGAATGGAGCTTCACGTTTTGGTTTTGCTCAGATGCGACTGTATCCTGCATGCATTAAAGATCAAATGCATGTATGCAGTCTCGTGAAAGGTGGGCCGTTGAGGATG